>NW_011889006.1:51051-53981 GCF_000151845.1 Pteropus vampyrus
GCAAAGAAATTATTACTAAAAATACCCCCAAGTTAGCAAAAGACATAAACCTACAGATTCACTAAGTTAAGGAAACCCCAAGCAGTTTAGCCACAAAGAAATCTATGCCAAAATATGCTATAGTCAAACTTTTGAAAACTAAAGACAAAGAAAATTTTCAGAAAAGAACAAAGGAAAAAATAACCTACCTGTCTGGGAAAACCAACTCAAATGACAGTAAATTTCTCATTAGAAACCATGAAAGCCTGAACGTAGTGACACAACATTTTTCAAGAGATGAAAGAAAAAGACTATCAACCCAGAAATATATATTGAGTGAAAATATCCTTCAGGAATGAAGAGGAAATCAAGACATTCTCAGATGAAGGGACACTAAGAGAATTTGTCACCACCAGATCTATCACAAAAGAATGGCTAAAGGAAGTTATTCAACCATATATAAAATGATTAAAGAAGGACTCTTGAAATATTCAAAGGAAGAAAGAATAATGAAAAGAGTAAAAAACATAAGAAAATATAATAAGCTTTCCTTTTCCTCTCAAGTTTTCTAAACTATGTTTATGGTTCAAACAAAATTATAATACTATCTGATGTAGTTCCAAATGCATGTGAGGTAATATTTTAAAATAATTACATTATAAATAGATAAGGGTAAAGAGATACAAAGAAAAGCAAGGTTTTGCACATCACTCAAATTGGCAAAATGTGGACATCAGTAAATCGTAAGTTAGATACATAAATATACCTAGAGTAACCACTTGAAAAAAATCTAGATAAAGAGATACAGCCAAAACACTATAAATGAATCAAGATGGGATTCAAAAAATGTTCAAGTAATCCACAAAGTATCAGGAAAAAGAAAAAAAAAAACCAGAGGAAAAAAGAGAGAAACAGCAGAGAAGAAAATATAAAATGCAGTTGTAAGTCCTAATATATCAATAATTACAGTTAAGTACAAGTGGTATAATACACCAATTAAAAGGCACAAAGATTGGCAAAATGGATATAAAAGGATGACCCATTTGTATGATGTTTAAAGAAACTCACTTCAAATATAATGATATAGATTACGTTGAAAGTAAAAGGATGAAAAAGATATAACATACAAAATTTAATCAAAAGAAAGCAGGAGTGGGTACATAAACTAGATATCAAAGTAAATTACCAGGGACCGAAAAAGACATTACATAATGATAAAAGGATAAATCCACCAAGAAGGTGTAGCAAATCTAAATGTGTATCGTCCAAAGAACAGAGCTGCAAAATATGTAAAACAAAGACTGATTGAACTCACAGAAGAAATAAATAAATCTGAAATAATAGCTGGAGACTTCAACATCCCTCTTAACAGCTAAATGGAAAATCAAAAAAATATCAAAGTACTTTATGTCCCAAGTATGGGATTCAAAAGAACTCCATACAAAAACAGAAGAAGACATGTTCTTTTCAAGTGTTCTTGGAATATATACCAAGATAAACCATATCCTGAACTATAAAACAAACCTAAAAACATTTTAAAGAATTGAAATCATACAGAGTATATCCTTTGACCACAATAAAATCAAACAAATCAATAACGGAAAAATAACAAGAAAATCTCTAAACACTTAAAAACTAAACACATCTCTACATAATCCATGACCAAAAAGGAAATCTTAAGATAAATTTAAAAATTAATTGAACTGACTGAAAAGGAAAATACAATATATCAAAATTTGTGGAATGCAGCAAAAGCAGGGAAATTTGAAGCCCTAAATGCTTATATTGGTCAAAAAGAAAAGTATCAAATCTATAATCTGTTTCTTCTTCAGGAAGTAACAATTATATCTAGGCAAAAGAACAAAATAAATCCAAAGCAAGTAAATTGAAGAAAGTAATAAAGATAACAGCAGAAATAAATGAACTGGAAATTTAAAAAAAAAAAAAAGCACAGAAAATCAATAAAACAAAAACTGGTTCTTTGTAAAGGTTGACATAATCAAGAAACCTAGTAAGACTGACAAAGAAAAAAAGAGAAGAGCAATTACATCTATTAGAAATGAAGTAGATGCGATCACTACAGATCCTGCTGATATCAAAAGCATAATGAAGAAATACGGTGAATAATTCTAAACACATAAATTTGATATCTTAAACAAAATGTACCAATTCTTCAAAACACATAAATTACCACAACTCACACAATATAAAATAGATAATTTGAACACATCTGTAACTATTAACAAAATTAAATTTATAATTAAAAAAGAAATCTCCAGGCCCAGATGGTTTAACTAAAGAAATCTATACAATGTTTAAAGAATTAACAACATTTTACATAATCTCTTCCATCAAATAGCAGAGGAAGAAACATCTCCAATTCACGTTAACAAAGAAAGAACAAAATGAAGAAAACTACAGAACAGTAACTCTCAGGAATATAAATGTAAAAATCCTTAAAATATTAGCAAATAGAATTTATTGATCTATAAAAAAAATTATACTCCATGACTAAGTGAGATTTATTCCAGGATGGTTCAATATTCACCTATCAATCATTGTAATCCACCATATAACATGCTAAAGAATAAAAAAATTACATGATAGAAGTTAAAACAAAAAAATTCAAAAATTCAGCACACATTCATGATGAATACTCTCAGAAAACAAGAACGTGATAAAGAAGATCTACAAAAACCTATACCTAACAACATCCTTAAAAATTAAAAATGTCGAGGGGGAAGATGGCGGAGTAGGTAAAAGCAGAGTTCCTCCCAGGACCACATTGAAATTACAACCAAATTATAAAATAATCAATGTGGAGAATCACCTGAAGTCCAGCTGATCATAACACCTATATCTGATAATATAAAGGAGCCACACCGAAGCCAGTAGGAGGGGTAAAGTCGCAAATCGGGCTAGACCTGCACCCGCAGGTGGTGGAGGATCAC
>NW_011889006.1:62026-62805 GCF_000151845.1 Pteropus vampyrus
ATCGTCCAAAGAACAGAGCTGCAAAATATGTAAAACAAAGACTGATTGAACTCACAGAAGAAATAAATAAATCTGAAATTATAGCTGGAGACTTCAACATCCCTCTTAACAGCTAAATGGAAAATCAAAAAAATATCGAAATACTTTATGTCCCAAGTATAGGATTTAATTGACATGTAAAGAACTCCATACAAAAACAGAAGAAGACATGTTCTTTTCAAGTGTTCATGGAATATATACCAAGATAAACCATATCCTGAACTATAAAACAAACTTAAAAACATTTTAAAGAATTGAAATCATACAGAGTATATCCTTTGACCACAATAAAATCAAACAAATCAATAACGGAAAAATAACAGGAAAATCTCTACACACTTAAAAACTAAACACATCTCTACATAATCCATAACCAAAAAGGAAATCTCAAGATAAATTTAAAAATTAATTGAACTGACTGAAAAGGAAAACACAATATATCAAAATTTGTGGAATGCAGCAAAAGCAGGGAAATTTGAAGCCCTAAATGCTTAAATTAGTCAAAAAGAAAAGTATCAAATCTATAATCTGTTTCTTCCTCAGGAAGTAACAATTATATCTAGACAAAAGAACAAAATAAATCCAAAGCAAGTAAATTGAAGAAAGTAATAAAGATAACAGCAGAAATAAATGAACTGGAAATTAAAAAAAAAAAAAAAGCACAGAAAATCAATAAAACAAAAACTGGTTCTTTGTAAAGGTTGACATAATCAAGAAACCTAGTAAGACTGACAAAGAAA
>NW_011889006.1:63766-66563 GCF_000151845.1 Pteropus vampyrus
CTGGGGCCTCCCCAGCCCAGGGTCCCAGCCCAGGGAAGAGGAGATTCCAATAACTCTGACTGTAGAAACTAGAGGGGATTCCAGCTGTCTGGGTGAGAGACGTCTAGGTGACTGAGCCCCTAGACGTCCCTTTGAAGGACCCGCGCAAAGGTTTTCTGACCTGCAGACACTCACCCGGGCGGTGGGTCTGAGGCTCGCGTGAGATTCATTCCGAAAAAGTCTCCATTACCTGAAATCAGAAAGAGGGCTGGAAAGGCAGCCACCATTGTGCCTTAGTCCGGCCCCCTACAGACCATGCCAGCTTGATTGTGCAGACCCCTTCCACAGAGCCATTAGGAGACGCTGGTCTGAGGGGATCAGCCCCATCTAACTGCAGACTGTTAGGGACAGTTGTTTATGGTTGGCTGACAAGCCCTTAGCTGAGTGATTCAGAGTGAAGTATTCACAGCGGAGTGGCCATTGTTGTGAGCAGCGTTTCTAATCCCAGCAACAGCAGCCATCGCTGTGAGCCCCATTTCAGCGATTAGGTCAGGCAGATTGCTGCTGCCAACATGAACCTGGGCAGATACTGAGGACTTGTGGACCAGTCCCAGACAGCAGTTGGTCTTGCTGTGATCTAGGTCATCTGCGGGAATTTACAATAGTTACCAAATTTCCAGCAAGACTGATTCTGTTTTGGTCTGACAGCCATTGTCTCTCTGAGAACCTGCCTCACCTAACCTGTAGACTGCCCAGGGCACTGTTATTGGCTTGCTGCCAAGCTCAGCTCCAAGTGACTCAGAACCAAGTGTTCACAGCTGGGCGGTCGTTGTTGTGAGTGATCTTTCCAAATGCAGCAAGAGCAGACTGCCCTGTAAGCTACATTTCCATTCCCAGCCGGTGACCAGTGCTGTGAGCCACACTTCATCTGTAGGGATAGGCAGATCACTGCTGCCATTATGAATTTGGGTGGATATCGAGGGCCTGTGGGCCAGTCTCAGACAGCAGCTAATGTTGCTGTGACCTGGGTCTTAAGCAGGAACTCACAACAGTTACCAAATTAGGAGCAAGACCAAGCCTGTATTGATCTGACTGCCACTGTCTCTCTGAGACCCTGCCCACCCAACCTGCAGACTGCCCGGGGCACTGTTATTGGCTTGCTGCCAAGCTCAGCTCCCAGTGGTTCAGGACCAAGTGTTCACAGCTGGGCGGCCATCATTGTGAGTGGCCTTTCTAATTGCAGCAAAAGCGGCCAGCCCTGTAAGCTACATTTCAATTCCCAGTGGGTGACCAGTGCTATGAGCCACGTTTCGACGGAAAACATGGCAATGTGAGAGACATCCCCAGATCTCTCCCCTTGAAACAACAATAAGCTGAACACCTAAAACTCAACAAAAACACCCAAACTGCACACCAGCACGTCTGAGCGTGGGATCTGCACATAAGAGCTACCACAGGTACTTTAAGGCATTATATAAGCAGGGATCCAAGAGGCTTAGATGCCACCTACTGGAAACCAAAAGAAAAGTGCCTTCTTTGCAACAGACTACAGACAGACCTTTATATAATAAACCTTCTTTCTGGAAAACAGCATAATACACTTCCATTAATGCCCAGGCGGAAAAATAATCCATTAAACACCATGAACAACCAAAGTGACAAGGCATCTCAGAAAGAAAGAGAAAAATCTCCAGAAAATAAGCTTACAGACATAGAAATATGCGACTTAAATGACAGAATTCAGGATGGTACTTCTGAAAAAACTCAATGAGATCCAAAACAAATCATATCAACAATTTCAGGAATTGAAAAAACAACTAGATGAGCAGAGCAAGGAGATTGAAGCCCTCAAAAAGAACCAAATAGAACTTCTGGAGATGAAGAACACACTCCAAGAGTTAAAAAATGAAATAGCAAGTTTGGGAAATAGAGTCGACCAAATGGAGGAAAGGAACAGTGATATTGAAGACAGAAATCTAGAAATGCATCAGAAAGAAGAAGAAAGAAACAGAAGAATGTAAAATAATGAAAGAGAAATTCAAGAACTAACTGATATCATCAGGAGAGGAAACATAAGAATAATAGGCATTATCGAAGGCAGGGAAAAGGAGCAGAGACTAGAAAGCATTTTCAGACAAATAGTAGATGAGAGTTCCCCAAATCTAAGGAATGAGCTGGAGATTGGAATTCAAGAAGTCAACAGAACACCCAATTATCTCAACCCAAAAAGGCTTTACCAAGATACATTGTATTAAAATTATCAAAAATCAACGACAAAGATAGAATTCTCAAGGCAGCCAGGGAGAAGAAAATGGTAACATATAAAGGTAAAACCATTAGATTATCATCGGAATTCTCAGCACAAACCTTACAAGCCAGAAAGGAATGGAATCAAGTATTTAAACTACTAAGAGAAAGGAACTACCAGCCTAGAATAATGTATCCAGCTAAACTCTCTTTTACGTATGAAGGAGAAATTAAGACCTTTTCAGACATGCAAAAATTGAGGAAATTCTCCACTACAAGACCCTCATGACAGAGGTTAGCTTGAAAGGGGTTAGCTCACCTAAAACAAAATAACAACAAAAACAAAAATACATAATTAGGAGTAAAGTGACTATCAGGCAAATAGAGGCAGAGGAGTGCAACCCTTACTAAGAATGGGACATTATAGTTTAAATAATAATAAGTGAATTGTTATAACAAGATAGTAATGAACGTTCAGCATACATAGGGACAAATTTAGACAACAATGACTAAAAGGGGGAGAATTCAAAGATCCAAATTCGCAAAGGAGAATGGAGATAAGGCACGCACA
>NW_011889006.1:66613-71148 GCF_000151845.1 Pteropus vampyrus
CACAGCGGAGTGGCCATTGTTGTGAGCAGCGTTTCTAATCCCAGCAACAGCAGCCATCGCTGTGAGCCCCATTTCAGCGATTAGGTCAGGCAGATCGCTGCCGCCAACATGAACCTGGGCAGATACTGAGGACTTGTGGGCCAGTCCCAGACAGCAGTTGGTCTTGCTGTGATCTGGGTCATCTGTGGGAACTTACAACAGTTACCAAATTTCCAGCAAGACTGAGTATGTTTTGATCTGACAGCCATTGTCTCTCTGAGAACCCGCCCTACCTAACCAGCAGACTGCCCAGGGCACTGTATTGGTTTGCTGCCAAGCTCAGCTCCAAGTGATTCAGAACCAAGTGTTCACAGCTGGGTGGCCATTGTTGTGAGTGGCCTTTCCAAATGCAGCAAGAGCAGACTGCCCTGTAAGCTACATTTCCATTCCCAGCCAGTGACCAGTGCTGTGAGCTGCACTTCATCGGTAGGGATAGGCAGATCACTGCTGCCATTATGAATTTGGGCAGATATCGAGGGCCTGTGGGCCAGTCTCAGACAGCAGCTGGTGTTGCTGTGACCTGGGTCTTATGCAGGAACTCACAACAGTTACCAAATTAGGAGCAAGACCAAGGCTGTATTGATCTGACTGCCACTGTCTCTCTGAAACCCTGCCCCACCCAACCTGCAGACTGCCCAGGGCACTGTTATTGGCTTGCTGCCAAGCTCAGCTCCCAGTGAATCAGGACCAAGTGTTCACAGCTGGGCAGCCATCATTGTGAGTGGCCTTTCTAATTGCAGCAAAAGCGGCCAGCCCTGTAAACTACATTTCAATTCCCAGTGGGCGACCAGTGCTATGAGCCGCGTTTCAATGGAAAACATTGGAAAACATGGCAGTGTGAGAGACATCCCAGATCTCTCCCATTGAAACAACAATAAGCTGAACATCTAAAACTCAACAAAAAACACCCAAACTGCACACCAGCACTTTTGAGCATGGGACCTGCACATAAGAGCTACCACAGGTACTTTAAGGCACTATATAAAGCAGAGATCCAAGAGGCTTAGATGCCACCTACTGGAAACCAAAAGAAGAGTGCCTTCTTTGCAACAGACTACAGACAGACCTTTATATGATAAACATTCTTTCTGGAAAACAGCATAATACATTTCCATTAATGCCCAGGCGGAGAAATAATCCATTAAACACCATGAACAACCAAGGTGACAAGGCATCTCAGAAAGAAAGAGAAAAATCTCCAGAAAATAAGCTTACAGACATAGAAATATGCGACTTAAATGACAGAGACTTCAGGATGGTACTTCTGAAAAAACTCAATGAGATCCAAAACAAATCTTATCAACAATTTCAGTAATTGAAAAAACAACTAGACGAGCAGATCAAGGAGAATGAAAACCTCAAAAAGAACCAAATAGAACTTCTGGAGATGAAGAACACACGCCAAGAGTTAAAAAATAAAATAGCTAGTTTGGGAAATAGAGTTGACCAAATGGAGGAAAGGAACAGTGATATCGAAGACAGAAATCTAGAAATAAATCAGAAAGAAGAAGAAAGAAACAGAAGAATGTAAAATAATGAAAGAGAAATTCAAGAACTAACTGATATCATCAAGAAAGGAAACATAAGAATAATAGGCATTATCGAAGGTGGGGAAAATGAGCAGAGACTAGAAAGCATTTTCAGACAAATAGCAGACGAGAGTTCCCCAAATCTATGGAATGAGCTGGAGCTTGGAATTCAAGAAGTCAATAGAACACCCAATTATCTCAAACCAAAAAGGCTTTACCAAGATACATTGTATTAAACTTATCAAAAATCAATGACAAAGATAGAATTCTCAAGGCAGCCAGGGAAAAGAAAATGGTAACATATAAAGGTAAAACCATTAGATTATCATCAGACTTCTCAGCACAAACCTTACAAGCCGGAAAGGAATGGAACCAAATATTTAAACTGTTAAGTGAAAGGAACTACCAGCCTAGAATAATGTATCCAGCTAAGCTCTCTTTTAGATATGAAGGAGAAATTAAGACCTTTTCAGACATGAAAAAATTGAGGGAATTTTCCACTACAAGACCTTCATGACAGGAAAGACTTGAAAGGGGTCAGCTCACCTAAAACAAAATAACAACAAAAACAAAAATACATAATTAGGAGTAAAGTGACTATCAGGCAAATAGAAGCAGAGGAGTGCAACCCTTACTAAGAACGGGACATTATAGCTTAAATAATAAGTGAATTGTTATAACAAGATAGTAATGAATGCTCAGCATACATAGGGACAAATAGAGATAACAATGACTAAAAGAGAGGATTCAAAGATCCAAATTCGCAAAGGGGAATGGAGAATAGGCATACACAAAAGAAAATGCATGACTGTGTGTGTGTGTGTGTATGTGTGTGTGTGTGTGTGTGTGTGTGTAACTATCCTTTTCATATTTGTAATGATAACTACACACCAAAGATTTAGAGCTGAAGTATATAACATAAAACAAAAAGA
This sequence comes from Pteropus vampyrus, assembly GCF_000151845.1. Lineage (NCBI taxonomy): Eukaryota > Metazoa > Chordata > Mammalia > Chiroptera > Pteropodidae > Pteropus > Pteropus vampyrus. The sequence continues at coordinate 69,114 of NW_011889006.1, forward strand.
ACCAGAGGCAAAACCCACAAAAGCCAACCAAAATAAAGAAAACAGAAACACATGGACAAGGAAGCAATGGAAACACTGAGCTACCAGAAAGCAAAACATAAAATGGCTATAAGAAGACCTCATATTTCAATAATCATCCTACATGTAAATGGACTGAACTCACCAATAAAAAGGCACAGAGTTGCAGAATGGATCAAAAAACAAAACCCAACCATATGCTGCCTCCAGGAGACACATCTCAGCTCCAAAGACAAATATAGACTCAAAATGAAAGGGTGGAAAATGATATTCCAAGTAAATGGCATTCAGAGAAAAGCAGGAGTAGCGGTACTAATATCAGACAAACTAGACTTCCAAATGTGAAAGGTAAAGAAAGATACAGAGGGACACTTCATAATGGTAGAAGGAATCATGCACCTGGAAGACATAACAATCATTAATATCTTTGCTCCCAATCAGGGAACTCTGAAATATGTAAAGCAATTACTAACAGAACTAAAGGGAGAAACAGACCGAAACACCATCAAAGTAGGGGACCTAAATATCCCACTGTTGGATATGGACAGATCATCCGAACAGAAAATCAATAAGGAAATCACACCCTTAAATGACACATTAGACCAACTGGACATAATTGACATTTGCAGAGCCTTCCATCCCAAAACAGCTGCTTATACATTCTTCTCGAGTGCACATGGAACATTCTCAAGAATCGACCACATACTGAGACACAAAGATAACTTCAACAAACATAAGAGGGTTGAAATCATACCAATCATATTCTCTGGTCATAATGCTTTGAAATTAGAGATCAACTGCAAAATACATGGAGATTAAACAACATGCTACTGAAGAATAACTGAGTCAGGGAAGAAATAAAAAGAGAGATCAAGATATACCTAGAAACAAATGATAATGATAGTACAACGTATCAAAACTTTTGGGACATGGCAAAAGCAGTCTTACGAGGAAAGTTCACATCATTACAGGCCTACCTCCAAAAACAAGAACAAGCCCAAATAAACAACCTAACGCTTCATCTAAAAAAACTAGAAAAGGAAGAACAAATGAAGCCTAAAGTCAGCAGAAAGAAAGAAATCTTCAAAATTAGAGCAGAAATGAATGAAATTGAAAGCAAACAAAAAAAAATAGAAAATATCGATGCAACAAAGAGTTGGTTCTTTGAGAAGGTTAATAAAATTGACAAATCTCTGAATAGACTCACTAAAAAAAAAAAGAGAAAGGACACAAATCAACAAAATCAGGGATGAAAGAATGGAAATGATGACAGACTCTGCTGAAATACAAAGGATCATACAAGAATACTATGAAAAAGTATATAACACCAAATTTAGTAACCTTGAAGAAATGGACCAGTACTTAGAAAAATACAACCTTCCTAGACTGAATCAAGAAGAACTGGAAAATCTAAATAGACCAATCAGCAGTATGGAAATGGAAACAATCATCTAAAATCTACCAAAAAGTAAAATTCCAGGACCAGATGGCTTCACCAGTGAATTCTACCAAACATCTAAAGAAGATTTAATACCTATTCTCCTCAAACTCTTCCAAAAAAATCGAAGAGGAGGCAATACCACCCAACTCATTTTGAGGCCAATATTATTCTGATACTGAAACCTGGTAAAGATAACACAAAGAAAGAAAACTACAGAACAATGTCTCTCATGAACACGGATGCAAAAATCCTAAATAAGATTCTAGTGAATCGAATATAGCAACATATTAAAAAGATTATACATCACAATCAAGTGGTCTTCATCCCAGGGGCACAGGGATGGTTCAACATATGCAGATCGATTAATATGATACACTGCATAAACAAATTTAAAAATAAGAATCATATGATCATATCAATAGATGCAGAAAAAGCCTTCGACAAGATACAGCATCCATTTATGATCAAAACACTTCACAAAATCGGTATAGAAGGAAAGTACTTTAATATAATAAAGGCCATAGAAGACAAACCCTCAGCCAAAATTACACTTAATGGTGAAAAACTAAAAACATT
>NW_011889006.1:71198-73546 GCF_000151845.1 Pteropus vampyrus
AACACAAGGACAAGGAAGCAACGGAAACATTGAGCTACCAGAAAGCAAAAGTTAAAATGACTATAAGAAGACCTCATATTTCAATAATCATCCTACATTTAAATGGACTGAACTCACCAATAAAAAGGCACAGAGTTGCAGAATGGATCAAAAAACAAAACCCAACCATATGCTGCCTCCAGGAGACACATCTCAGTTCCAAAAACAAATATAGACTCAAAGTGAAAGGGTGGAAAATGATATTCCAAGTAAATGGCATTCAGAGAAAAGCAGGAGTAGCAGTACTAATATCAGATTAAATAGACTTCAAAATGTAAAAGGTAAAGAAAGATATGGAGGGACACTTCATAATGGTAAAAGGAATCATGCACCTGGAAGACATAACAATCATTAATATCTATGCTCCCAATCAGGGAACTCTGAAATATGTAAAGCAATTACTAACAGAACTAAAGGGAGAAACAGACCGAAACACCATCGAAGTAGGGGACCTAAATAACCCACTGTTTGATAAGGACAGATCATCCGAACAGAAAATCAATAAGGAAATAACATCCTTAAATGACACTTTAGTCCAACTGGACATAATTGACATTTACAAAGCCTTCCATCCCAAAACAGCTGCTTATACATTCTTCTCAAATGCACATGGAACATTCTCAAGAATAGACCACATACTGAGACACAGAGATAACCTCAACAAACATAAGAGGGTTGAAATCATACCAACCATATTCTCTGATCATAATGTTCTGAAATTAGAGATCAACTGCAAAAAGAACCAAAATACATGGAGATTAAACAATATGCTACTAAAGAATAACCGAGTCAGGGAAGAAATAAAAAGAGAGATCAAGAGATACCTAGAAACAAGTGATAATGATAGTACAACATACACAAACTTTTGGGACATGGCAAAAGCAGTCATAAGAGGAAAGTTCACATCATTACAGGCCTATCTTCAAAAACAAGAACAAGCCCAAATAAACAACCTAATGCTAAAAAAACTAGAAAAGGAAGAACAAATGAAGCCTAAAGTCAGCAGAAAGAAAGAAATCCTCATAATTAGAGCAGAAATAAATGAAATTGAAAAAAAATAGAAAATATCGATGCAAGAAAGAGCTGGTTCTTTGAGAAGGCTAATAAAATTGACAAACCCCTGAATAGACTCACTAAAAAAGAGAGAAAGGACACAAATCAACAAAATCAGGGATGAAAGAATGGAAATGATGACAGACTCTGCAGAAATACAAAGGATCATACAGGAATACTATGAAAAAGTATATCACACCAAATTTAGTAACTTTGAAGAAATGGACCAGGACTTAGAAAAATACAACCTTCCTAGACTGAATCAAGAAGAACTGGAAAATCTAAATAAACTGATCAGCAGTACGGAAATGGAAACAATCATCTAAAACTTACCAAAAAGTAAAAGTCCAGGACCATATAGCTTCACCAGAGAATTCTACCAAACATTCAAAGAAGATTTAATACCTATTCTCCTCAAATTCTTCCAAAAAAATCGAAGAGGAGGCAATACCACCCAACTCATTTTGAGGTCAATATTACTCTGATACCGAAACCTGGTAAAGATAACACAAAAAAAGAAAACTACAGACCAATGTCTCTCATGAACACAGATGCAAAAATCCTAAATAAGATTCTAGTGAACCAAATATAGCAACATATTAAAAAGATTATACATCACGATCAAGTGGTCTTCATCCCAGGGGCACAGGGATGGTTCAACATATGCAGATCGATTAATATGATACACTGCATAAACAAATTAAAAAATAAGAATCATATGTTCGTTTCAATAGATGCAGAAAAAGCCTTCAACAAGGCACAGCATCCATTTATGACCAAAACACTTCATAAAATCAGTATAGAAGGAAAGTACCTTAACCTAATAAAGGCCATTTAAGACAAACCCTCAGCCAACATTACACTTAATGGTGAAAAACTAAAAACATTCTCTCTAAGATCAGGAACAAGGCAAGGCTGTCCACTATAGCCACTGTTATTCAATATAACACTGGAGATCCTAGCGAGTGCAATCAGACAAGAAAAAGATATAAAAGGCATCCAAATAGGAAATGAAGGAGTCAAACTGTCACTATTTGCGGATGACATGATTCTCTATATAGAAAATGCTAAAGACTCCACAAGAACACTACTAACAACAATAAGCAAATACAGTAAAGTTTCTGGTTACAAAATCAACGTTCAAAAATCCATAGCGTTCTTATACTTTAACAATGAAGTGTCAGAAAAAAAAAGTGAAAAAAATAATTCCTTTTGCAATTGCAACAAAAAGAATAAAATATATAGGAATAAATTTA
>NW_011889006.1:73596-74426 GCF_000151845.1 Pteropus vampyrus
AGAACACTACTAACAACAATAAGCAAATACAGTAAAGTTTCTGGTTACAAAATCAACGTTCAAAAATCCATAGCGTTCTTATACTTTAACAATGAGTGTCAGAAAAAAAAAAGTGAAAAAAATAATTCCTTTTGCAATTGCAACAAAAAGAATAAAATATATAGGAATAAATTTAACAAAACATGTTGAAGAACCTATATAATGAAAACTATAAGACTCTAATAAAAGAAATTGAAGCAGATTCAAAGAAATGGAAAGATATTCCGTGTTCTTGGATTAGAAGAATCAAAATAGTTAAAATAACTATATTACCTAAAGCATTATACAGATTTAATGCAATCCCCATCAAAATCCCATCGGCATTTTTTAAAGAAATAGAAAAAAAATCATCAGATTTTTATAGAAGCACAAAAGACCCCGAATTGCCAAAGCCATCCTGAGAAAAAAGAACAAGTCCGGAGGCTCTGCCGGACTTCAAATTATATAACAAGCGACAATAATCAAAATGTCATGGCATTGGTAGAAGAACAGACACACGGACCAGTGGAACAGAATCGAGTCCATGTTTATATGGGCAAATAATTTTCGACAAAAGAACCAAAAACATACAGTGGAGAAAGGAAAGCCTCTTCAATAAATGGTGCTGGGAAAACTGAAAAGCCACCTGCAAAAGAATGAAATTAGACTGTTATCTATCATCACATACCAAAATTAACTCAAAATGGATTAAGGACCTGAATATAAGACCTGAAACAATAAAATGCATAGAAGAAAGCATAGTAATGAAACTCAAGGACCTTGGACTTAAAGAGAATTTTACGAATTTGACC
>NW_011889006.1:74476-76299 GCF_000151845.1 Pteropus vampyrus
ACTTTAATATAATAAAGGCCATAGAAGACAAACCCTCAGCCAAAATTACACTTAATGGTGAAAAACTAAAAACATTCTCTCTAAGATCAGGAATAAGGCAAGGCTGTCCACTATCGCCACTGTTATTCAATATAACACTGGAGATCCTAGCGAATGAGATCAGATGAGAAAAAGATATAAAAGGCATCCAAATAGAAAACGAAGAAGTCAAACTGTCACTATTTGCGGATGACATGATTCTCTATGTAGAAAATGCTAAAGACTACACAAGAACACTACTAACAACAATAAGCAAATACAGTAAAGTTTCTGGTTACAAAATCAACGTTCAAAAATCCATAGCATTCCTCTACTGTAATAATGAAGTGTCAGAAAAAGAAGCGGAACAAATCGTTCCTTTTGCAATTGCAACAAAAAGAATAAAATACATACGAATAAATTTAATGAAACGTTGAAGAACCTATATAATGAAAACTATAAGACTCTATTAAAAGAAATTGAAGCAGATACAAAGAAATGGAAAGATATTCCGTGTTCTTGGATTAGAAGAATCAACATAGTTAAAATGACCATATTACCTAAAGCATTATGCAGATCTAATACAATCCCCATCAAAATCCCATCGTCATTTTTTAAAGAAATAGAAAAAAAATCATCAGATTTGTATAGAAGCACAAAAGACCCCGAATTGCCAAAGCCATCCTGAGAAAAAAGAACAAGGCCGGAGGCATCACTCTGCCAGACTTCAAATTATATTACAAGCAACAATAATCAAAATGTCATGGCATTGGTAAAAGAACAGACACAAGGACCAGTGGAACTGAATCGAGTCCATGTTTATATGGGCAAATAATTTTTGACAAAATAACCAAAAACATACAGTGGAGAAAGGAAAGCCTCTTCAATAAATGGTGCTGGGAAAACTGGAAAGCCACCTGCAAAAGAATGAAATTAGACTGTTGTCTATCATCACATACCAAAATTAACTCAAAATGGATTAAGGACCTGAACATAAGACCTGAAACAATAAAATGCATAGAAGAAAGCATAGGAATGAAACTCAAGGACCTTGGACTTAAAGAGGATTTTATGAATTTGACCTCGAAGATAAGAGAAGTAAAAGGAAAAATAAGTGAATGGGACTACATCAAACTAAAAAGCTTCTGCTCAGCAAAAGAAATGGTCAATGAGGTAAAGAGACACTTAGGTAAAGGAACACTTAGACACTGCTGGTGGAACTGCAAATTGGTACAGCCACCATCCAAATGAGAAAATATATTTGTAAGCAATGTCTCCAATAAGGTCCTAATATCCAAAATATACAAAGAACTCATACAAGTCAATAACAACAAAAAATCAAATGATCCAATCAAAAAATGGGCAGAGGATCTGACCAGACACTTCTCCCCAGAGGACATACAAATGGCCAACGAACATATATATAAAGATGCTCAACATCACTAGCTATTAGAGAAATGTAGATTGAAACCACAATGAGATACCATCTCACGCCTGTCAGAATGGCTTAATCAACAGGACAAGTAAAAACAAATGCTGGAGAGGATGCAGAGAAAAAGGAACTCTTAGACACTGCTGGTGGAACTGCAAATTGGTACAGCCACTGCGGAAAACAGTACGAAAGTTTCTCAAAAAACTGAGAATTGATCTACCAGATGATCCAGCAATCCCTCTACTGGGTATTTTACCCCGAAGACTTAAAAAATCATATCCATGAAGATATTTGCACACCGATGTTCATAGCAGCATTATTCACAGTGGCCAAGACATGGAAGCAACCAAAGTGTCCTATGATAGATGATTGG
>NW_011889006.1:76349-83596 GCF_000151845.1 Pteropus vampyrus
ATAAGGTCCTAATATCCAAAATAAACGAAGAACTCATACAAGTCAATAACAACAAAAAAGCAAATGATCCAATCAAAAAATGGGCAGAGGATCTGACCAGACACTTCTCCCCAGAGGTCATACAAATGGCCAACAAACATATGAAAAGATGCTCAATGTCACTAGCTATTAGAAAAATGCAAATCAACACTACAATGAGATACCATCTCACATCTGTTAGAATAGCTATAATCAACAGGACAAGTAAAAACAAATGCTGGAGAGGATGCAGAGAAAAAAGAACACTTGTACACTGCTGGTGGAACTGCAAATTGGTATAGCCACTATGGAAAACAGTATGGAAGTTTCTCAAAAAACTGAGAATTGATCAACCATATGATCCAGCAATCCCTCTATTGGGTATTTTACCCCAAAGACTTAAAAAATCATATCCATGAAGATATTTGCACACCGATGTTCATAGCAGCATTATTCACAGTGGCCAAGACATGGAAGCAACCAAAGTGTTGGCTAAAGAAGCTGTGGTACATATATACAATGGAATATTACTCATAAGAAGAGATGAAATACTGCCATTTGCGACAACATGGATGGACCTCGAGATAATCATGCTAAGCAAAAAAGCCAGACAGAAAAAGTTGAAAATCACTTGATATCACTTATATGTGGGATATAAACCTAAAAGCAACAAAGGAACAGGACAAACAGAGACTCATGGACATGGTCAATAGACTAGTGGTTACCAGAGGGTAGGGGATGGGGGAGGAGGGGGGAGGTAAATGGGGTAAAAGAGGTTAAATATAGTGGGTTAGGGGGAGGGTGAAGTGGGTAAAGGGGATCAAATATATGGTAGCCTAGGAAACTGGACTTTGGGTGGTAAACACACAATAGAATATACAGATGTTAAATTATAATGTACAGCTGAAAACCATATAATTGTTTTAACCAATGTTACCCCAATAAACTTAATTTAAAAAAATAATAATATGATAATAGTGCCAGTGTAGAACTAGACTAGTCAGGGGCATCACTTTCTAAATTATATGAACGTCTAATCACTATGATTTACACCTAAAACTAATATAAAATAATATTGAATGTCAACTGTAATTGAAAATTTCAAAAAGTGGGGATAAAATTGAAGAGGAATAGAGGTCAAATCTCAAATATAAAACAAATAAGTCATGGATATGTGGTATATAGCATAGGGAATATAATCAATAACATAATACCATTGTATGGTGTAAGATGGTTGCTGGATATATTGTGGTGATTACTTCTTTAGATACATAAATGTTGAATAGCTATGATGTACACCTTAAACTAATAAAATATCGTATGCTAGCTATATTTTAATAAAAGTCTTTTTTAAAAACATGTTTAAAAAGTATGAGGAAGAATAAATGATATATAACCATTTTAATGGTTTCTCATGAACCAGGCTCACATGAAATGATTCTCATTTTTTTTTTGTATTAAGATTATCAGAAGTATAAGAATCTCATGAAATCATATCATTCAAGCTGATAATAACGTCAAATTAGCAGCTAGGGTATATGCCTAGAATTCAGACCATAATAATCCTTCCTGCCCACTCTGCACCCTATTTTTCAGAGCAGGGCCTTTTTTCACTGGTCTCCCTCTTGTGCGCTAAATCAGAACATGGGGCTGGCCTTTCATCAACATATTGCCTCCTAAGCCTGTATCAATCAAGATAATTTTGATTATTTTGAAAGCACCTTACAGAAAGACTACCATGTTGAAAGCTATGTTTGAATCTGGGCACTGTCTTATACTCTTGTATTGATATTACTTCAAAATTATATATACTTACATTCCTCACACTTGTGGGAAATTATTATGTTGTAGAACAGCCTAAAATACTTTGTGAGTTAAAACTCATTGTGAGAATAATTAAGAGTAAACTTCCTTTTATTTCTGTAGGAAAGTGAATACATAAAACTAGCAGCTTGAACAGTCAAGACGAGAGAAGCAGTAGCTAAGTGACAAAGGATATTATCACAAGACTGGCTCTCGGATTACAGATTATGGGAGGGTTGCCTTGACTGAAGGAAGTGGTTACTAGACCAAGGAGTAACCAAATATGGAATGTTGCTTTTAAAAAAAATTCACACTTGTGTTTAAGTTAAACCATTAAATACTTTCCTCTCCAGCCAATGAGCAGATGTGAGGTAGCATCACTTATCTCCAGCAGACTAAGCCACTAAGTCTGCTCCAGAAAACAATTCATTTGAAAAGTAATAAATATACAAAATATCAAAGCAAATAAGCTCTACCGGCCATGTGTACAATCTACAGAAAAGAACAGAAGTTCACTTAAGGACAGAAAGAAGTTTGAAAAATAGAGATACCATGTTCTTGAATAGCTTGTGTCATTTTCCCAAACCAGATACATAGATTTGGTGTTGCTTTAATCTAAATATCAGTAAGATAGTTTTATTAATAAAATATTTCTTGACATTTTTAAATAAAATGTTTTATTAATAAAACTATTATTAATTAATTAATTAGTCTATTTATTTTTCAAACTCCTTTCTGTCCTTAAGTCAACTTCTGTTCTTTTCTGTGAATAAATTTGTTGGGAGGAATCCTTTGACAATGTATACATGTAATGCAGAAGCCCCAGGAACTTGCACCTGGGCTTTGGATATTCCGAAAAAAAAATACCAAGAGGACCAGAGGGGTGTGACGTGCCATTTATTGCTCACGAGGCAGGGAAACCAGCCTGTGGGAACTGCAGGAAAAAGCACCCAGCCAAAGATGAGCAATGTTCTCATACACAAGCAGAGGGGAAGGAATTACCTCATTGGGGGAGCAGCTGCCTTCTCAGGCAGATTGGAGCAAGATGTGCTGCTTAGTTACAGAAGCAGATAGCCTCCATGAGCGGACTATCCACCTTCTCCAGCATAGCATGCAGATAATGTCCATGAGAACAGCAGAAAACATCCTTGGGTGCAGGCACTGCTGAGAACTATGTATGCACTGCCTTCCTTATGGCTGCAGGCCAGGCAGCCATTTACCTTTTGAGTACTTGGAGGGGTTATGCTCTGAATTAACCCTACAGTACATATATGAAATCATAATGATGTGCACTTTAAATATCTTACAATTTTGTCAGTTACAACTAATAAAGCTGAAAAAAAAGAAATGAATTGTTACATGTTACAATATAAATAAATTTTGAAAACATTATAATAAGTGAAAGAAGACATACACATACACAAAACGCATAGTGTATAATAATATTTATGTAAAATATCCAGAAAAGGCAAGTCCATAGAGACAGAAAGTAGATAAGTGGTTGGGGATTGGGGTCAAGGGAGATGTAGAATGATATTAAAAAGGATTAGGTTTTCTTTTGAGTTGATGAAAATGTTCTGGAATTAGATAGCGATGATGGCTGCACAACATTGTAAATGTACCAAAATGCCACTTAACTGTACATTCTAAAATGGTTCATTTTTGTGTGTTTTACCACAATAAACAAATACATATCATTAAACAATAAAAATAAAATGTTTATATTTTTTCCAAGAATAATAAATGTATTGAAAAGTATTAATAAAAAAATTAGAGGAGTTGCTCCAATAGATGTTTATAAATAATTATAAAGCTAAACAATTAAAACATGTTTATACTGCTACAAAAAAGAACTGTAGAATAAAACTGCTTCATAGAAACAGAATCAATTTTATGTTAAAATTAATGAGATTTAGAAATTATTTACTATATTTCTAGGAAGCAGTTTATCCTTTAAGAAAATTTGAGATGGGAGACAGAAACATATTTCTCAGAAGCTTTCATGTTATAGGTTATGTTCTTTACTTCCCCATGACAGATGGACCCACTCCACTCTTCTAAAGTCGATCCTGGTTTGTGGGGTAAAGGGCAAGAGCTAATGGAGATTGAAAATTTAGTGGGGTGTGAAGGGTCAAGAGACAAGTGTTTGAGTCTTTTTAGGTATGTTTGATCATCATGGCACCTATAGGTGAAATGGAAGGGAAAACAGCATGGTGGTGAGGAAACTGTGAGTGAAGAAATTCTTACATGAGATTTTAGGAAAAAACTTTTAAATCATTTTTCCTGGTGTTAAAAATATAATTCAAATTTGAAATTTCTCAAGAGACTGCAATAAAAGTTTGAATTGTTTTTAAATATATACCGGGCAATTTACTCTTGCTTTTTTAAAAGGATGACACACTGGGACTATTTTCAAAGACAGAACAAATTATCCTGCCTTCATGTTGCATAAATTAAGAATGTAGTGCATAAGAAAAATAAATTTTTAATTCGGCAAAGTGAGGGAAATTTATTGATAATGGCATTGGGTCAATTGATTGATTACTTGGAAAGTAAAAACTGCCCATATGTAAACACACATAGACGGTATTGAGATGGATTAAAAATTTAAATGTAAAATAGAAGGAAATCCAAATATAGAAAAAAATGTGATATTTATTTTATTAAAAGATGGTGGAATGATTTTAAATAACAAAAGAGGAAGAAAATATAAAGAAAAACATTGTTATACTATATTTTTTAAAACTTTGTATATAAAAATTATTATAAATACAAGTTATACAAAAAATCACGAAATGTGAAATATATATCAATCATTAAACAATCCAGCTATATAAAAAGGTGCTTAAGATGAAGTAGGTAAAACTTAAATGAGCAAAAGATATTGTATTAGTTTTCTACCATTGCCATAACAAATTAGTACAAACTTAGCAGATTAAAATAACACCCATTTAAAGTCATGGGAATGTGGTGTACAGCAAAGGGAATATAGTCAATAATATTATGATAGCTTTGTATAGTGTCAGATGGTTGCTAGACTTATCACAGTGATCGCTCCTTTAGATATATAAATGTAGAATAACTATGATGTACACCTGAAACTAATACAATATTGTATGTTACCTATAGTTTAATTAAAATATTTTTTTAAATCCCTACTTATTCTCTCAGTTTTCTAGGTCAGAAGTCTAGGCAGGACTCAACTGGGCTCTCTGCTTAAGGTCTAAGACTGAAGTCACGAGCTGTAGTTGGAGTTCTCATCTGAGGATTGGGGTCCTCTTCCAAGCTTGCTGGCTGTTAGCAGAATTTGTTTTTTTTGTATGAATTAAGTGTCTTGTATGAGTTCAGGCTAGCTGTCAACAAGGAGGCACCCTCAGCAACTAAAGGCCCCTCTCAGATCCTTGACATGTGCCCCTCCCCATATTCAAAGTCAGCAATAGAGAATCTCTCTCATATTGAATCTCTCTTCAGGAAGAGTTCAGTCCTTTTTAAGGGCTCTCTATGTTTATGCTCACCCAGAACAATCTCCTTTCTTTTCTTTATTATTATTATTACTATATTATATATTATTATTATTATATATTATTATTTATGCTACAGCACCTGGTCTTCATAGGTGGTTTCCCATCCAAGTACTAACCAGGCCCGACCTTGCTTAGCTTCTGAGATCAGACATTGGGTTTGTTCAGGGTGGCATGGCCATAGACCATAGATGGTGGCTTCACTGGGGCGCGAACCCAGGACCTTCTGCATGTAAACCAGACATGCTAACTGCTACACTATGGAACCATATCCTAAACTTTTTTTCTTAAGGTCGACTGTGGTCAACACATAACCTAATCAGAGGTGTGATTATCCCATCATATCATGTAAGTTCCACCCACACGAAAGGGAAGGGAATTTTACAAGATAGGTACAACCAGAAGGCGATATTCTTAGGGGGCATTTTAGAATTCAGCTTGCCATATTCCACCCTCTGGTCACCAATAACTCATGTCCCTCCCAAATGGAAAATACATTAATTCCCACCAAGTTCCTCCGAAATCTCATCCCATTATAGCCTCAGCTTAAGTCCAATATTTTATCTAAATATTATTAACTTAAAGTCCAGATTCTCACTACTTTCATACCAAATTACAGGACCTAGGGGTGTGAGGATCAGGAGCATGACAGAATGTCCAGTTTATAATGGCTGAAGAAGTCATGAAATAGATTTATTAATTTCTTACCCAGGGAAACAAGTATGTAAATGTCACTGGATCTCTAGAGTTAGAGATGGGGAAGCACATGGATCCAGCAACATGTATTTATAGTCATTTAACTGGAAGACCTGGATGCTAACTTTTTTCAACCAAACTAACTTTGCTGGCAGAACACAGAGAAGGCACACTGAAGAGGGTGACTGATAATACCTGCAGGATTCCCTCTTCACCAACACAGAAATAAAAATGAAGTTACAATTATTGGTGTCATCTGCATTCTACTTATTTATATTTTATGTACTTACATAGTATATGCCAGAAAACTTCATCTCCGAAGAATTTATATTTTAGATGTGGGTTTTACTGCCAATCTCTTTCACTTTCTCTCTTCCACCCTCTTTCTTTCTGCATGCTACTCTCCCTATCAAGCGTTTTTAGCCGCCTTCACCCCAGCCCTTCAAGCTCATACTTGAAACTCCAATTCTTTGGTGGTCATTCAGGTTTATTGCCTTGTGGCAACATCTAGGACAACAGTCATCTCAGGGCAGTTGTAGTTGTCTTCCTTCAGTTCCTGGTGGGGAAGCTATTCTCTATCCTCTCATCTCTTAATATCCATAGTACACTAGTATTTGGAAACATTTTCCTCAACCTCCTTTAAAATCAGGAGGAGCCCAACATCACCCCTAGCTGGAAGCAGAAAGTTCATCTTTGACTCCCCTTCCTGCATGAAGCATTTCTAGTTTCTTTCCTACCTAGAGTTAAGTTCCCAGCCAGTGATGCTTCTAGGCATGGACGTCAAGACTTCAGCCTCATTCACCATATGCATTTCTGGTTTGTTGAGAGTTTTGTTGTTGTTATCATTGTTGTTATTGTTTGTAGTTTTCACTTTTGTATTTGAACCCAGCCTTTTTTTTTTTTTTTTGTATATTGCTTTGTATACTTTTCACTGATTGCTCTAGTATTAAAACACACACATATGTAACTCGTCATAGTCTACTGGTATTGATGCTTTACCACTCTGAGAAGTGTAGAATTCTTACTTTCAATATCATTAGTATTCTTTTCCTTCTCCACGTTTAAAATATAATTATATTGTTTTTCTTCTACATAATTTGAGTACCATTTCAAATCACACTATAATTTTTACTTCAACCATGAAATATAAGAAACTCATGAGAAGGAAAGTCTATTGTATTTACAACTGTTTCTACCCACTCTGTTGTT
>NW_011889006.1:83656-90649 GCF_000151845.1 Pteropus vampyrus
CTTCTGTTATCATTTCCTTTCTGTTTGGAGAACTTCCTTTAGCCATTCTTTAAGAGTAGATGTTTTTTGTTTGTTTGTTCATTTGTTGGTTGTCTAAGAATGTCTTTATTTTCCCTTTATTCCTGAAGGACAGTTTTGCCAGACATAGAGTTCATGGTTGACAATTCTTTTCTTTAAGCACTTGAAAAACTTTGTGCCACTTCTGTCTGGCCTCTGTGGTTTCAGGTAAGAAATCCACCACCATGTAATTTGATGCTCCCCTATAGGGAACATATCATTTCTCTCTGGCTGCCTTTAATATTTTTTACTTCGTCTTGGAATGCATAAAGTTTATAATCCATGAGTCGTGACATGGGGTTTATCCTATTTTTCCCCTCTTTGAAATATAATAGACAATTAGTTGCTTGTATTTACATTGTACAATTCAAAGAGTTTTTTCTTCAATTACAGTTAGCATACAATAATATAACAGTTTCAGTTGTATAGCATAATGATCAGAGATCCACATAACTCACAAAGTGATCACCCCACAAAATCTAGAACCCCTCTTCCCCCTTACGTATTTATTACAACATTATTAACTATCGCCCCTATGCTACACTCTACGTCTCCATGTCTATTCTGCAACTATCCATTTGTACCTCTTTATTCTTTTGCCTTTTTTGTCACTCCAACCCCTCTCTCATCTAATAGCCCTCAAAATATTCTCTACATCTATGAGTTTATTCTGCTTTTGTTGTTGTTGTTTATTTTGTTCTTTAGATTCCACATGATGTATGTGAAATCATGTGATCATTGTCTTTCTCTATCTGACCCATTTCATTCAGTGCAATATCCTCTATGTCCATCTAGGCAATATCTTTTTCCATCCCCTTCTTTTTAGTCTGTGTGTGTCTTTTAATCTGAACTGAGACTCTTGTAGGCAGCATATGTTTGGGTCTTGTTTTCTTATCCATTCAGCCACTCTGAATGGTTGCAGCACTTAATTCTTTTCTATTTGAAGTTATTACCACTCTTTATTCATGTTTTCGAAACATTTTTTCTTTTTAAAGTAGTCCCTCCAACATTTCCTATAACACTGGCTTGGTGTTGATAAATTCCTTTAGCTTATTTCTGTCTGGGAAGCTCTTTATCTGTCCTTCAACACTAAATGATAGCTTTGCTGGATAAAATATTCTTGGTTGTAAATCTTGAGTTTTCATTATGTTGAATATTTTTTGCCAGGCCCTTCTGTCCTGCATAGTTTCTTTTGAGAAATCAGCTGTCAGTCTTATGGGTGTTCTCTTGTAGGTAACTAATTGGTTTTCTCTTGCTGCTTTTAAGATTCTCTCTTTGTATTTAACTATTGGCATTTTAATTATGATGTGTCTTGGTGTGGGCCTCTTGGAGTTCCTGATTTTGGGGACTCTCTGAGCTTCCTGAGATTTAATGTTATTTCCTTCACCAGGTGAGGGAAGTTTTCCATCATTATTTCTTCAAATAGCTCTTCAACATCTTGTTTTCCTTCAGGTATGCCGATGAGATGGATATTTTTACCTTCAATAGTGTCCCATATGCTCTTTAAATTATTATTATGGTCCTGGCTTCTTTTTCCTTGCCTTTCTGATTGAGTGTTCTTGGCTTTCCCATCCTCTATATAGGTCATTTGACCCTCTTATTTATTCATTTTGTTTATTCCATTTAATATACTTCTCATCTTAGATAATGTGTTCTTTATTTCTGACTGGTTCCCTTTTATAACTTTCATTTCTATTTTTTAATTTTTTTGTAAAGTTCTCACTGAGTACCCCTACTCATCCCCTAAGTTCATTGAGCATCTTTGTAACCAATGTTTTGAATTCTGCATCTGTTAGATTGCTTGACTCTGTTATTCTTGGATCTCTGTTCTGTTCTCTCATATGGTTTCTGCTTCTTTGTCTTCCCATTTCAGCTGCCTTTCTGCATCTTTTTCTATGCACTAAGCAAAGCTCTTAAGTCTCCTGGTCTTATTAGTGCAGCTTTGGGTGATAGGTGTCCAGTGGCACAGTCCTGAGAGGGGTTCAGCTGCAGACCAAATTTAGCCCCAGCCTGTGCCCCTCTGGGGCCACCTGTTAAGATTCAGCAAGCAATCCACAGATGCTGTGCTTATAGTTGCCTCAAATGGCTACACTATAAACTGAGGCCAGCTGCCTCCAGTGGGAATCTAGGCGCTGCTTAGCAAGGGGCACCTGACTAAATGAGGACACACCTGGATGTGGCTTGGGTGGGGCCACAAGTTGGGAGAGGTGTAGTTTCAGGGAATCCTCTCGGCAGAGTGACCTCTGTTGTCCAGTTTGAGGACATCTAGGCTATGATGGTGCTCTGTCTGCACACTGGGAGTGGAGAGGACTCAACGGGGGAACTATAGATACTGCTGGCACTTCTGTACAGAGCGAGTCTCACCTCGGCCCTCACTCCGACAACTCAGTGTTCCCCTGTAAGTCCCTGGTGCCCCCTGCGCAGCCAACCAGGCGCTGGTGCTCAGAGCGAGCAGATCTGTCCCCACAAAAGTCAGCTCAAGGACGCAGCCCCTCTAAGAGGCTTCTGCCACTGCCACTGCAGCAGACTCTGTCCCACTTAGCCGCTCGCATCCTCACCTGCCGCGTCCAGCAAGTGATAAATCCTGCCACATCCAGCGTGGCCCTGGAAAATAAACCTGAGTGAGAACAATGGGAGATTGAGAGAAGAAAGAAGACAGAGGAGGTTCGCTGTCCACCAGTGGTGAACAATGGTCCGGTTTTATTTTTGCAAGCTGCTTTTATACAAGAACAAACTAGTTGGCATAAGCAGTTTCCCTTAGGCATAACAACACTGTTCCTTCTACTTTTCCCAAGCCATATCTTATCATGGCCTTCAGCTTGTTTGCCTGCCTGCAGCTATGTTTATACTTTCTTGTTCTCAGAAGGAGTTTGCAGAGGCGAGGTAACCCTTGGTTGCCCCCACAAATTGCAAGGACCTTGTCAGCTTACAATCTGCTCTCCACACTCGCCCTGTCCTACCTTCTGCCATTGCAGGGTGATTTCATAGATTTCTCAGATTTCTCTCTAGTTGTTCGCCTAGATTCCAGGCGATTTTTCTTGCTGTTTGCTCTTTGTTTCTGCCACAACTTTGATTTGGTCGGTAGAGGGATGAACAGAGTCTTTATCATCTACGCCATTTTCTCTCTCTCTCTCTCTCTCGGAGATTATCCTATTTTGGTCTTGCTCAGCTTCTTCAATCTGTAGGATTACTTCTTTATCCTAATTTGGGAAGGTTTTAGCCTTTTTTTTTTTTAATACTTTTTCAGCCCCACACTCTTTATCCTCTTCTTTTGGGATGCTGATGATAAAAATGTTAGATCTTTTGTTATTACTCCACAAGTCCCAGAGTCTCTGTTCATATTTTTCAGTCTATTTTCTCTCCACATTCAAATTCAGTGAATTCTATTGATCTATCCTCAAGTTTACTGATTTTATCCTGTCATCTCCATCCTATTGAGCCCATCTGGCAATTAGTTTATTTTATTTTTTAGTTCTATAATTTCAATTTGGTTATTTTTATAATTTCTATTTCTGTACCTAGATTTTCAGTTATTTTCATTTGTTTTGAGATAATTTATAATTGCTTGTCCAAGCATTTTGTGATGGATGCTTTAAATTTTTTGTCAGATGCTTCCAACTACTGATTCATCATAGTATCAGTTAATTGTCTTTCTCATTTAAGTTGTTTTTTTCCTGCTTCTTGATATAACAAGCAATATTTTATTGTATCCTAGACATTTTGGCTATTATGTTAGTAGACTCTGGATCCTATTCAAAATCTTTAATATTTTAGCAGGCAGTCACCCTTTAGGGGCTTAGCATATGTGTCCTGGCCTACTTTTTTTGGCTGTGGTTCTAAAGACAATTTTTATTTCAGAGCCGTTGCCATGTTATCTGGTCTGTTTCATTCACTTTGTACCACTGGGACTCCCAGTCAGTCCCAGCTACTGTCATTTATGGAAGGCATTCCTCTGGATCAATCAGTACTTCTAGGTGGGGGGTGGGGGTCAATCAGCCTAGGTTTGATCTCCAGGATCCCCAAAATTAAAAGTCTTCTTGTTTGTTTTTTGCTGTGCCACAGAAGGAAAGAAGCACCTACCTGGGCTGCGTCCTACTGTTGTGGAGAGCAGGTCAGGAAATGCTGGGCCTGGGTCATTCTCTGCCTCTCAGTGACCAAGAGACACTGGGCCTAGTAGTGTAGTTGGGTGGGGGTGGGGAATGGGGTCACACATCTAGTCTTTTTAGTCTAGCATGGACAGCATGTGCCTGCCTGAAGTCACTTTTTTCTTTGTTTCTCTATTTTCATTTTATCTATCAGTGTTGCATCTCTAGACTTATCAACTGACCAAAAGTCCTCTTCATTCATCTCATTGTGATTATTCTGTGTTTCATGTTTTTAGTTTGTACTTTTTATTATGACCTTATTTTTTTTTTCTCTTGTGAGAGTCCTGTATGCCCCTTGTTATATAAATGCCCCCAACAAGTAACTATTTCTACTATTATAATCTCAGAAATTTCATGAGTCTAGACCAGTTTTTAGGTTAATTTCTTACTTTAGTATTTTGCAGAAGTAGGAGGTCAAGTTTTCATAGTCTTGTTTATATCAACAGGACAGATATTTTCATTTACATTAATAAGTAAGGAATAAAAACCACAAAGACACGTCAGAACTTTGCTTGTTTGTCAGTGATGTGAGCAATTTCCTTGCTGAAGCAACTAATCGTTTTCAAATATTAGAAGGATATTTCCTCATGTTTTTGTACTATTCACAGTATAGTGGCTACAGACATGATACACTTTTAAGTTTAATCTGCATCCATCACTGTAAGTCTAAACCAGGGTCTGCAAACTACAGACGGTGGCCTGCTACCTGTTTTTGTAAGACTTTATTAGAACACAGCCATGCTCATTTATTTATGTATTGCCTATGATAGCTTTAGCACCATAATAGCAGAATTCAGTGGTTATGAAAGACACCATATGGCCTACAAGCCTAAAGTATTTTCTATCTAACCTTGAAGAAAAAATTGCAGCCCTCTGATTTAGACATGTACTAAAATAATTAGGCAGTAAGAAGTTAGTATTTATTTCTTCTGTCTTTTAATATTAATTACAACTTGACATAATTTATTTTATAGTTTAATATTTTTTATTGTTTTTTAACAGTAAGGCATATATATATTTATAGTGTGTTCACCTCCTATAGTTAGATTTCTTTCTGTACCACATATTTGACCCCTTTTACCCCATCTACCTCCCTCTCTCCCCTACCCTCTGGTAACCACTAGTCTATAGTCCATGTCCATGAGTCTCTGTTTGTCCAGTTTGTTTATTGCTCTTAGGTTTGTATCCCACATATAAATGATATCATGTAGTTTTCAACTTTTTCTGTCTGGCTTATTTTGCTTAGTATGATTATTTCAAGGTGCATCCATATTGTTTCAAATGGCAGTATTTCATCTCTTCTTATGGCTGAGTAATATTCCATTGTATATATGTACCACAGCTTATTTAGCCAATCATCTATCATAGGACACGTCAATTGCTTCCATGTCCTGGCCACTGTGAATAATGCTGCCATGAACATCGGTATACAAATATCTTTTTGGATATGGGTTTTCAAGTCTTTGAGGTAAATACCCAGTAGAGGGATTGCTGGATCATATGGTAGATCAATTCTCAGTTTTTTGAGGAACCTCCATACTGTTTTCCATAGTGGCTGTAGCAATTTGCAGTCCTACCAGCAGTGTACATGAGGGTTCCTATTTCTCCACATCCTCTCCAGCATTTGTTCTTACTTGTCCTGCTGATTATAGCCATTCTAACAGGTGTGAGATGGTATCTCATGGTGGTTTCGATTTGCATTTCCCTAATAGCTAATGATGTTGAGCATCTTTTCATATATTTGTTGGAGCCATTGTATGTCCTCTGGGGAGAAGTGTCTTTTCAGGTCCTCTGCCCATTTTTTGATTGGATCATTTGCTTTTTTGTTGTTATTGAATTGTATAAGTTCTTTGTATATTTTGGATAGTAGTCCCTTATCAGAGGCATTGCTTGCAAATATATTTTCCCATTCGGATGGTTGTCTCTTTACCCTGCTGACAGTTTCTTTAAGTGAGTAGAAACTTTTTAGTTATAGTCCTTTTAATATGTTCCTGTATTTGGTTTGCTAGTATCTTATTTAGGATTTTTGCATCTGTGTTCATGAGAGATATTGGTCTGTAGTTTTCTTTTTTTGAGTTATCTCTACCAGGTTTTGGTATCAGCGTAATATTGGCCTCATAAAATGAGTTGGGAAGTATTGCCTCCTCTTCGATTTTTTGGAAGATTTTGAGAAGAATAGGTATTAAATCTTCTTTGAATGTTTGGTAGAATTCACTGGTGAAGCCATCTGGTACTGGACTTTTAGTTTTTGGTAGGTTTTAGATGATTATTTCAATTTCCATACTACTGGTCAGTCTATTTAGATTTTCCAGTTCTTCTTGATTCAGTCTAAGAAGGTTGTATCTTTCTAAGTACTGGTCCATTTCTTCTAGGTTACTAAAGTTGGCATTATATACTTTTTCATAGTATTCTTGTATGATCTTTTGTATTTCAGTGATATCAGTCGTAATTTCCCCCTCTTTCTTCCCTGATTTTGTTTATTTGTGTCCTTTCTCTTTTTCTTTAATGAGTCTAGCTGGGGGGTTGTCGATTTTATTTACCTTCTCGAAGAACCAGCTCTCCATTGCATTTATTTTTTCTACTGTTTTTGTTTGTTTATTTGTTTGTTTTCAATTTCATTTATTTCTGCTCCAATTTTGATGATTTCTTTCCTTTTTTTTCTAGCTTTTTAAGATGAAGAGTTAGGTTGTTTATTTGGGCTCATTCTTGTTTTTGAAGGTAGGCCTGTAATGATATGAACTTTCCTCTTATGACCACTTTTGCTGTGTCCCAAAAGTTTTGATATGTCGTA
>NW_011889006.1:91695-94526 GCF_000151845.1 Pteropus vampyrus
ATAAAGACCTTTCCAGACATACAAAAATGGAGGGAATTTTCCACTACAAGTCCTGCATTACAGGAAATATTGAAAGAGGTCAACTCACCTAAAAAAAAAAATAGCAAAAAAAGTCACATCTAGGAGTAAGGCAACTAGCAGGCAGACAGAAACAGAGGAGTTTCTCTTTTGTGTACAGTCTCTTGTGTATCTTTAAGTCTTGGTGACTGGAGAGTGCTCTCCCACATGAGGGCTCTCTCCAGTATGAGTTTCTCTGTATAATTTTAAGGAACAGTGATAAATGAAGGCTTTACCACATTTACGTTCATAGGTTTTATCTTCCTTGTGATTTTTTCATGTATTTGGAAAACTTGATAAGAATTGAAAGCTTTACCACATTGCTTATATTTGTAGAATTTTTCTCCTGTGTGAGTCTCTCCATGTGATTGAAAAGTACAGTGATGTCTAAAGACTATTCCACATTGTTTATGTTTATAAGGTCCACCTCCAATGAGCATTGCCATGTGTCTTTGAAAGGTTATGATCCACATGAATGTTTTCCCACATTCCTCACATTCATATTGGTTTTTTTTCCTATGAGAATTCTTCCATTTTTTTGAAAGGGTGTGCAAAAACAAAAGCCTTTCCTACATTCCTTATGATTATGTTTTCTCTTCAGCATGCCTTTTTAAAAATAATTTTAAATGAATTTAAAAATATAAGAGCTTTCTCACATACCTTACATTTATATGGCTTCTCTTCATATTTCAGATACTTATATGGTTTGTGTCCAGTGTGACATCTTACATGCCTATTAAGGAATGTATAATGCATGAAGAATTTTCCACATGTACAGCATTCATGTGGTTTCACTTTAGTAGTTTTCTTGTTCAGACTGAGATTTGAGATAAGACTGAAATTTTCTCCACATTGACTACCCTCCTTACTTTCACAGTCTTTCTACCATTTGACTTATTTTTCTCCCTTGGTTTTTGTATGGATGTTCAATGTCATGATCTTCACATTTTTTTCCCATTGAGTCCAGGTTCCTGAAAGTTTCCTGCATCACATTTCTATACAGTTTCTTCTGTGAAGGGTCCTGTAAAGACCACTCTTCCAGGTTGAAGTTCACAGTCACATCTTTAATGGCCACAGAATTCATTTCTAGGATTCCTGGGTCTCCCTGAGTCCTGCCTACAACTCCCATGACTGGTGCAGATCACAGCATGACAGAGGCTATGGCAGAGCCATCAGGTACCATTAAGGGCAGGCAACAAGCCATCTAGAGCAGGGCCAGAGGGAGAAGGAACAGCTACACCTGTCTACACTGTTACATTTTCTAAGGAACTTTCTTATTTCCAGGTTGTTTCTTTTTTCAAAGCATTTCAAATTTCACTGAGAATAATGTTTGTTTGTTTGTTTAAGTTGTATTTGTTTCCTGTCTTATCTGTGAGGTCATATTTTTTGTTTTAATCTCTCTTTATCACATTGTTGGTTTTCTAAAACATATTTGTAGTTCTTCAGTTGTTAATTTATGTTTTGAAATGAGGCACTTAAGAGTAGTTTAAGAGATTGTAGTACTAAAGGGCCTACAAAAAGATGGGCTTTGGGTTTATTTGGGTAATTTACTGGAAATATCATAACATGAAGTCTCTCTCTTTAGGTGACTCATATGTTCAAAATGGTTTCATCATTTACAAATGTTATTTAACTTCTCTGCACCAATTTCCTCATCTGTAAATGTGAATGATGACTATTGTAATACCTCCTCAAAGGGTTATTGTAAGGACTCAGTCAGCCAATATTCATAAAGTACATAGAAAGATACTTGGCACATAGAACTCTCAATAATAAAGACAGGATAATATAATAGGCAACATCACATTATTGTGGCTGGGGGCAACCTAATAATCTGTCTGCACTTCTTCACCAGCTTGATTGGAAAGGAAACCAAGGGTTGTAAATAGAGTCTCATTTTCAAAAGCATAATGACAGAAAGAAGCCAAGCATTTTAAAATATATATATTAGGTCAGATAAAGAAAGGAGGGAGGATTGGAGCAGCAGTCATTTTATACTAGAGTTCTACCGTTCCTTTAGAACTCCCTGAGAAAATGAATTCGCTTCCAGACAACTGGGGAAGCATTTGAGCAGATTTCTCTAACTTCAGCCCTACTTCCTTTTTATTCACTAATACATCATGGAATATTTCAGTTGACTAAATTTGTGAGAATCAGCTACTCACCAATGAGTCTGGAGTCATCAATCATTTTCTTGATTAGAGCCAGGATCAGGGACACAGATGGCTTATAAATGATGTTCATCTGATCCTGATGTTCATTCAACCCTTCATATGAGACCTATACTCTGGATTTCCCAACAAGGAAACACATTAAGCTGTTGACATTTATATACACTTACAGTCTTACACTCCATAATGTTTCAGTCAGTGATGGACCACATGTACAATGGTGGTTCCATAAGACTATAACAGAACTGAAAAATTTCTATCATCTAGTGATGTCACAGCTGTTGTAACATTGTAGCACAGTGCATTGCTCATGTGTTTGTGGTGATGCTGGTGTAAACAAATCTCCTGCGCTGCCAGCCATATAAAAGTATATTGCACACAATTATGTACAGTCCATAATACTTGATAATGATAATATATATGTTACTGGATTATGTTTTTAGTATGCTATAGTTTTTATTGTTATTTTAGAGTTTATTCTTTCTACTTATTAAAAAAAGGTTGATGTAAAACAGTATGCTGTGTTAGCCAGCAACAGCCTTATGCATTTTGTTTATCACGTCTCTTGATTGCATTATTTCCTCTTGTGCTTGATTTAATCTT
>NW_011889006.1:94576-99022 GCF_000151845.1 Pteropus vampyrus
ACCATTAAGGGCAGGCAACAAGCCATCTAGAGCAGGGCCAGAGGGAGAAGGAACAGCTACACCTGTCTACACTGTTACATTTTCTAAGGAACTTTCTTATTTCCAGGTTGTTTCTTTTTTCAAAGCATTTCAAATTTCACTGAGAATAATGTTTGTTTGTTTGTTTAAGTTGTATTTGTTTCCTGTCTTATCTGTGAGGTCATATTTTTTGTTTTAATCTCTCTTTATCACATTGTTGGTTTTCTAAAACATATTTGTAGTTCTTCAGTTGTTAATTTATGTTTTGAAATGAGGCACTTAAGAGCAGTTTAAGAGATTGTAGTACTAAAGGGCCTACAAAAAGATGGGCTTTGGGTTTATTTGGATAATTTACTGGAAATATCATAACATGAAGTCTCTCTCTTTAGGTGACTCATATGTTCAAAATGGTTTCATCATTTACAAATGTTATTTAACTTCTCTGCACCAATTTCCTCATCTGTAAATGTGAATGATGACTATTGTAATACCTCCTCAAAGGGTTATTGTAAGGACTCAGTCAGCCAATATTCATAAAGTACATAGAAAGATACTTGGCACATAGAACTCTCAATAATAAAGACAGGATAATATAATAGGCAACATCACATTATTGTGGCTGGGGGCAACCTAATAATCTGTCTGCACTTCTTCACCAGCTTGATTGGAAAGGAAACCAAGGGTTGTAAATAGAGTCTCATTTTCAAAAGCATAATGACAGAAAGAAGCCAAGCATTTTAAAATATATATATTAGGTCAGATAAAGAAAGGAGGGAGGATTGGAGCAGCAGTCATTTTATACTAGAGTTCTACCGTTCCTTTAGAACTCCCTGAGAAAATGAATTCGCTTCCAGACAACTGGGGAAGCATTTGAGCAGATTTCTCTAACTTCAGCCCTACTTCCTTTTTATTCACTAATACATCATGGAATATTTCAGTTGACTAAATTTGTGAGAATCAGCTACTCACCAATGAGTCTGGAGTCATCAATCATTTTCTTGATTAGAGCCAGGATCAGGGACACAGATGGCTTATAAATGATGTTCATCTGATCCTGATGTTCATTCAACCCTTCATATGAGACCTATACTCTGGATTTCCCAACAAGGAAACACATTAAGCTGTTGACATTTATATACACTTACAGTCTTACACTCCATAATGTTTCAGTCAGTGATGGACCACATGTACAATGGTGGTTCCATAAGACTATAACAGAACTGAAAAATTTCTATCATCTAGTGATGTCACAGCTGTTGTAACATTGTAGCACAGTGCATTGCTCATGTGTTTGTGGTGATGCTGGTGTAAACAAATCTCCTGCGCTGCCAGCCATATAAAAGTATATTGCACACAATTATGTACAGTCCATAATACTTGATAATGATAATATATATGTTACTGGATTATGTTTTTAGTATGCTATAGTTTTTATTGTTATTTTAGAGTTTATTCTTTCTACTTATTAAAAAAAGGTTGATGTAAAACAGTATGCTGTGTTAGCCAGCAACAGCCTTATGCATTTTGTTTATCACGTCTCTTGATTGCATTATTTCCTCTTGTGCTTGATTTAATCTTATATTATTTTATGTAGTTGCATGCTGCGTAGCATTGTAGCCTAGGAACAATAAGCTATACCATATAGCCTAGTGTGTAGCAGGCTATGTCATCTAAGGTTGTGTAAGTGCACTCTGTGATGTTCACATAACAACAAAATGGCCTAACAATGTATTTCTCAGAATGTATCCCCATCTTTTATCAGTGTATTTCTTGTAATATCTGCTAGTGCTGGGCCACCTTGGTTTAAGATCCATAACCTGATTGTGACTTGGAGATCTGAAGTGGTATCTGTCACCTCATCCTACTGTTGATCCCATTTCCTCTCTCTGAGAATAGGGCAATCTTGTAGAGGCCAGGACAAGGTACCCTGGAAGATATACACATGTACAAAGGAGTTTCTTACAACTACTTCCCTTCCCCAAAACTCTGTCATGTAAATCTAACTTTCAACTCTAATATTCAAATAAAGAGAGTGATGACAAAGAGACTTTCCATAAGCTGTTTTCAAGAATATAATGGCTTCATCTCCAGCCAATGAGAAGGAAATGTGAGGCAGCATCACTTGTCTCTAGCAGAATGAGTCACAAGTGGCCAACACAAGGTATAGATCTGCAATCAGGGGAAAATATAGCATAAAATAAATGTATCAAGTTATGTGTAGATAAGGATAAAGGGTAAAATATATGGTGACAGAAAGAGATTTGGCTTTGGGTGGTGAACACACAATGCAATACACAGGAGATGTATTATTGAATAGTACGCTTGAAACTTATAATTTTATTAACCAATATCACTCTAATAAATTTTTAAAAAATAAATGTGTGTATAATCATTAAGAAATTACAAACATCTTGCAAGGTGGTATAGTAAAAAGTTAATGTAAAGAGGTCCCATATTCTAAAATTTAAAGTAACAATTGAAATCCACTGAAATTTAAAGAGTTGGCTGTGTGAATATAAAGGACTATCAGCAAAGATAGATGAGCAAGAATGACCTAAAAGATGGGTTTATTTTGACACTACACTTATCTTTTCATTTTATAGTTAACTTTCTAATACACTACTTTTTTTTCTCTCTCTCTGATTATTCCTTTTATTATAGAATATTTTCTTGTATGAAGGCAATTGTTACACAAATACTTCTGAAGTATCTAAATGTACGGCTTGGAAATATAATAGAGCTATTTTCTAACCACAGGATCTGGGCAGCAATGAAATACATTAAATTGAGATCTTTTCTCATTTCTAATATAAGCATTTAATGCTTTAATTGTCTATTGGAACATTGCTTTAGGTGCATTGCATAAATTATGATATATTGTTTTATTTCATTCATCTCAAAATACTTTCTAAATCCTTCTGATTTCTCCTCTGACCCATGTTTTATCCAAAAGACATGTTTTTTTAGTTTATACATACTTAGTAATATATTTTTGTATTGATTTCAAATTTAATTTCCTTTTGCTCAGTGAATTAATTTGTATGATTTTAATTCTTAAAAAAATTATTGATCCTTAGATTTCCACGCAGCAAAAAAAAAGAAAAAAGAAGAGAAAAATCAGATGACGTAATTCAGAGTTCACTCATGTTAAAATTAGCCAATAAAATAGGAAGGTATAAATTACCTTCTTGGCTATATATGTATGTGAGTATGTGTCATTGGAGTAAAGGGCTCCTATTTTGGAAGGCATAAAGGGCTCCTGCTCTATTAAAATACTTCTTTATTGGTCAATTTTTAAACTATATACATCTTTCCTCCTGATAATTTTAAAGTATAAATTGCAAAATAAAATATCATTCTTGCTGAAGTATCGAGAATACATTAGATAATGGCAAAGGATAATGAAAGCTCAATGTGAAAAAAGATAGTGACCTGCACTAGGGTGGTGGCAATGAAGGTTTTTTTTTTTAAGCATGCAATTTTATAGTAGCAATCTCTTACTTGTTAGAACATGTAAAAGACTGAGCTCCTTGGTCTTCAGGCAAAAGCAGGCTTTAAGTCCTGCTCCATTACATGCTTCTTTGCTTTTCAAGCACCCAAAACCACATTTCAGATTACATCATATTTTGGAAACATGGAGGGAATAGTCAGGGAAAAAAGAGCTGGTCAGTTTGTCACCCTCTAAGAAGGAATGCTGGTTTCTCCCAGTCCAGATTTTAAAAGTGAAAGGGAGGAAGAAAAGCCGCAGCTTCCCTTGAATTTCGAAAGTTCAGTGCTTCCACCTGCTGGTGTACGCAACCCAGTTAATATCCTTATAGCTATCACTGTTCTAGGATGGTAAGAGGGATCTTGAGCTTACAGTACAATCAATGTGCTATAGCTCAGTTTTATATAAAAAAAAAAAGACAAAATGTTTTTTTAATGTAATTTAGTTCTTTCAGGGTGTGGAAAATTTTTTTTCTTTTTTGTTATTTTTTTCATTTTCAATCACATTTGAGATTCAACATTATTTTATATTATTTCAGGTGAACCACATAGTGGTTAAACATTTATATAATTTATGAATTATATGATCCCTCCCACTAGTCTAGTACCCACCTGGCATACATACTTATTACAATACATGGGCTATATCTCCTATGCTGTACTTTATATCCCCTTGACTATTTCATAAATACCAATTTGAATTTCTTAATATCGTCTCTTTTTCACCCATCCCATCTGGCAACCATCAGTTTGTTCTCTGTATCTATGAGTCTGTTTTTGTTTTGTTTATTTATTTTGTTCTTTACATTTCACATATAAGTGAGATCATATGGTGTTTGCCTTTCTTTGTCTGACTTATTTCACTCAGCATAATACCTTCCAGGTCCATCCATGTTGTTACAAATGGCAAAATTTTATTCTTTTTTATGGAAAAGAAATATT
>NW_011889006.1:99072-107579 GCF_000151845.1 Pteropus vampyrus
TGTCTGACTTATTTCACTCAGCATAATACCTTCCAGGTCCATCCATGTTGTTACAAATGGCAAAATTTTATTCTTTTTTATGGAAAAGAAATATTCTATTGTACATATGCACCATATCTTTTCTATTCATTCATCCACTGGTGGACACTTAGGTTGCCTCCATATCTTGGCTATTGTAAATAATGCTGCAAGTCTTTTCAAATTAGTGTTTTGGGTTTCTTCATATAAATATCCAGACATGGGATTACTGGGTCTTTTTTCCTCTTTTGTTGTGGCCTTTGTTTTAAAGTCTATTTTGTCTGGTATAAATATTGCTACCACAGCTTTTGTGTTGGTTTGTTTCCATTTTATTGAAATATTTTTTTCACCACTTTATGTTCAGTCTGTGTGCATATTTCAATCTGAAGTGATTCTCTTGTAGGCAACATAAATAAGGGTCTTTTTTTCTTATCCATTCATCCATCTCATGTCTTTTGATTGAAGCATTTAATTCATTTACATTTAAAGTAATTGCTGATAGATACATAGTTATTGACATTTTATTATTCATGTTTTCAATCTTTTTTCTTCTTCTTCTTAAAGAAAACCCTTTAACATTTTTTGTAACATTTCTTGGTTTAGTAGTGATGAACTCCTTTAGCTTTTTCTTGTCTGGGAAACTATCTGTCCTTAGATTCTAAATGATAGCTTTTCTGGGTAGAGTAATCTTCATTGTAGATCTTTGCTTTGCATCACTTTGAATATTTCATGCCAATCCCTTCTTGCCTGCAAAGTTTCTATTGACAAATCAGTGGAAGTCTAATGAGAACTCCCTTGTAGGTAACTAACTGCTTTTCTCGTGCTGCTTTTAAGATTCTCTTTTTGTCTTTAACCTTTGGCAGTTCAATTATAATGTTTTGGTATGGGCCTCTTTAAGTTCGTCTTGTTTGAGACTCTCTTCACTTCCTGGGCTTGTATGTCTATTTTCTTTGCCAGATTAGGGGAAGTTTTCCATCATTATTTTTTCAAATACATTTTCAATTTCTTGCTCACTCTCTTCTCCTTCTGGTACCCCTATGATGCAAATGTTGGTATGCTTAACGTTGCCCCAGAGGCTCCTTAAACTATCCTCATTTTTTAAATTCTCTTTTTCTTTTTGCTGTTCTCATTGGGTGTTTTCTGTTACTTTACCTTCTAAATCACTGATTCGACCCTCTGCTTCACCTAATCTACTCTTGATTCCCTCTAATGTATTCTTTATTTCAGTTATTGTATTCTTCATTTCTGACTGGTTCTTTTTCATATTTTCTATCTCCATTTCTGTTTCCTATCTCTTTGTCAAAGTTCTCACCAAGATCATCGAGCACTCTTGTAACCAGTATTTCGAACTCTGCACCTGGTAGATTGCTTTTCTTCATCTTATTTAGTTCTTTTTTTTCCTCTGGAGCTTTGTTCTGTTCTTTTATTTGTCTCCTCATTTTGGCTACCCCCCTGTGTTTGTTTCTATGTAGTAAGTAGGGCTGCTATGTCTCCTGGTTTTAGTAGAGTTGACTTATATAGTTTGTGTTGCAGGGCCCAGCAGCACAGTTTCCCTGGTCACCTAACCCTGGTGCTCCAGGTATGCCATTGTGTGGGTTGTGTGCTGCCCTTCTGTTGTAATTGAGACTTGATTGCTGTTGGCACATCAATGGGAGGCATTGACCATTGGGCTGATTGGTTGTGAGGCCTGGCTATGACTACAGGGGAGGAGCTGTTGTGCTGGGGTTGACCCTATGGAGCAGGATTTGATTTAGCAGGGTTCTGGTATCTGCTCAGTCTGCCCTTTGAGTGTGTCATTTTCAGTTGTGCCCTGGGTGGTGCTTCAGCTCATACTGAAGCCGGCTACTGGGCATGCAAGCAGAGGCCTCCTGGAAGGGTCCTGCCATTGGCCACATCCAACCACAACCTATGCCCTGCCTGGGGCCACCAGGCATGAGCCACCAAGCAATCCACAGATGGCCACCACTTTAGCACGATGCTTGTCGAGTCTGCCCTTTGGGTGTGTCATTTGTGGAGGTACGTGGGGGTCCTCTGGTGTGGTCTGAAGCTGGCCACAAGATGTGTTGGTTCTAGAGCTCCTTAGGAGGGGTACTGGTTCAGGCCGAGGTCAACCTCTGCTGTGCCCTGCCCGGGGCCACTTGGTATGAGCTACAAAGTGATCCATAGATGATTGCCACTTGTGCTGGGCTTGGAGGTGCCTAGGAGAGGGTAAACTGCAAACCTAGACTGGCTGCTGCTAGTGCCAGACTCGGGGCTGCTTAGCAAGAGGTACTGGACACAGTAAAGCCAGATGCTGCTTTTTTGGAGCTTGTGAAACTTTGAGAGATTTTAAGAAAATGCAGCATAAGTTAAGACAGGATGTTTGTATGGAAAATCCACTGGAAGTGGCTTGGGTGGCCCACTAGATGGATGGAGTATGGTCTCAGAGAATCACCAGGGCTGATCGATCTGTGTTAGCAAGGAGACACATATGGTGCCCACCTGGATCGCGGGAGGGCTCAACAAAGAGACTATGGCTTCTGCCATCACTTCTATCTGGAAGAAAGCGGCCCCTCCAGCCCTCGCCCTGAAGCCAGACAATTCAGTTCCTCTCTGTATGTCCTTGGTGCCTTTTAAGCTGCTGCCCCAGCACTGGAGCTCAGATCAAGTGGGTCCATTAGTAAGTCTATGTGCAGGCTTTTTAAAAGGATCCCCTGGAACTCCAGCAGCCCTTTCTCATTCAGCCACAATCGCTGCTGATTTTCACAGCCAGAAGTTATGAGGACTTCTCCTTCCTGCACTGGAACCCTGGGCTGGGAGCCTCATATACGGTTAGGATATCTTGCTCCTTGGGGGAACTTGTGCAGCTGGGATATCCCCTCCAATTTTTAACTGCCACACATGGGTGTGAGAACAGCCTTTTCCTTTTTATCCCTCATACCACTCACCGCATGGCTTCTTCTTCTTCTGTATATCCTTAGCTACAGAAGGTTCAGCTGGACTTCAGGTGATTCTCAATAATTGTTGTTCTGCAGTTTAGTTGTAATTTTGAAGTGGTTGTGGGAAAGGTGAACACTTCATTACTTATTCTGCTATCTTTACTGGAAACTTCATTTTCCTCTCCTGAGTTCAATTTACTCTCATTTTAAAACTTCCTGTTTTCTTTCCATTTAGTTCCTAGGTCATTAGTTTCTATGATTTTTTTTTTCTTTTCAATTCATGAAAGCCTGATTTCCTTTGGGGCACAGTGCTACAATTCTCTTCTGTTTCACTGGTGTTGATGATGTTCTCACTGTTCTTATTCTCATTCTAAAGATATCTGACAGTATCCTTAGAGGATCACAACTGCAGTTTTGTGTTCATTCTGTAGTGTCTATTTTCCTAGACCAACAAAAAGAATTGCATGTGAGTTGGGGTAAGAATTTTTGTGGCTTACTAGGTTTCTTAATTAAAGATCTCCCTCTACCGTAGTACAGTGAAGTACAGTTTCATTGAAGAGAAGTTAATAGATTTGATTTTGTGACTCTTTTTTGTTTCTCAAAGTAATTTGAGTCCCCCACTTGCTTCCTTTTTCCCTTTATTATCATATCTCTTAGGGAGCCTCCAAAATTTGTCATCACTTCACTCCCTATATGAACACCTTGCCAAGACTATCCCCTCTGATTCTCTCTGTCGTCAATTTCCTTTTTTAGACTGATTGTTGTGGAACAATCAATACACTTGTATACTCTGTCCCAAACTTGTTGTCATAATTTCCCCACTCAGAATGAAATGTTATTTTTGCAAAAATGATTTTCACTCTGCTCATTCTTCCTAGAGATTGATGCAGTCTCCAAATTTGGCTTTGCTAGATTTGAGTATTTACTTCTCTGCTTATAGGTGAATTCAAGTTATAGTATTTTCTGTCTTCTAGTTACACTGTAACTGTGGGTTACATGTGATTTTCTTGTCTGCCTTAGAGCAGATATTGTACAGTTGGATGATTGCTAACAAAGTGAACACATTAATTGGACCAACATTCACATTAAGAAATAAAATATTACGCCTATATGCTCATTTAATATATGACAAAGGAGGTAAGAATATACAATGGGATAAAGACAGTCTCTTCAATAAATGGTGTTGAGAAAATTGGACAAATACATACAAAAAAAAAGAAACTGAACCACCTTCTTACACCATATACAAAAATAAACTCAAAATGAGTTAAAGACTTAAATTTAAGACCCAAAACCATAAAATTTCTAGAAGAAAACAGAGGCAGTAAACTCTCTGATATTACTAACAATAATTTCTTTGCAGATATATCTCCCCCAGGCAATGGAAACAAAAGAAAAAATTAACAAATGGGACTACATCAAACTAAAAAGTTTTTGTACAGCAAAGGAAACCATCAACAAAACAGACAACCAACTGATCGGGAGGAGATATTCGCTAATGATACATCTGATAAGAGATTAATAACCAAAATATATAAAGAACTTATATAACTCAACAACAACAAAAAAACACAAACAATCCAGTTTAAAATGGGCAAAACCTGAACAGATACTCCTCCAAAGAGGAAATATAGATGACCAATAGACATATTAAAAGATGCTCAAGGTCGCTAATCATCAGAGAAATGCAAATTAAAACCACAAAGAGATATCACCTGATGGTGGTAGCCTGTCAGAATGGCTACCTCCAATAAGTCAAAAAACAAGTTTTGGCGAGGATGTGGAGAAAAGGGAACCCCCATACATTGTTGGCAGGATTGCAAATTGGTACAGCCGCTATGGAAAACAGTATGCAGGTTTCTCAAAAACTTAAACCTTTTGGGTAAACCTTTTGATCCATCAACTGCACTTCTGGGTATTTACCCAAAGAAAACCAAAACAATAATTCATAAAGATCTATGCACCCCAATATTCATGGCAGCACAATTTACAATAGCCAAGATATGGAAGCAACCTAAATGCCCATCAACAGATGATTGGATAAAGAAGTTATGGTTCATACATACAATGGTATATTACTCATCTATCAAAAAAATAAAATCCTATCATGGATGGACCTAGAGGTTATTATGCTGAGTGAAATAAGTCAGACAGAGAAAGACAAATATCATATGATTTCACTTATATGAGGAATCGAAGGAACAAAAGAACAAACTAATCAAAAACACACTCACAAATATAGTGGACAATTTGGTGACAGATGGAGGGGAAGAGGGTTTGGGGGCTGGGAGAATAGATGAAAGGTTAAGTTAGTAGTTGATAGATGGTCACGGGTATGGGAATGCAGTTAGCATTAATATATTGGCTAGGTGGAAAACCAGAGGAGATAAGGAGCAATTAGGGTGATCATTTTATAAACTATATAAATGTCTAACCAATGTACTGTATTCTTGAAACTACTTTAAAAAAATTCCTTTATTAGAAAAAAAAGAAATAAAATATTTACTTCAAACTCAGAAGTTCCCTCATGCTGCCTTACAGTGACTTCCTCCCCAAAGGTAGCACAATTTTGATATTTAGCAGTGTAGATTAACTTTGCCTGTCTTGAACTTTATATAAATGAAACCATACACTATATAGTCATTTGCATCTGGCTTCTCACACTCAAAAATATATTTGTGAGATTTATTCATGTTGTTGTTATAAAATAGTTATTTTTTTAGTAACATAAGTATCTATTATATTCATATTCCTAATGTATTTATATATTTTTACTCTTGATGCATATTTTAATAGTCTCTAGTTTGTATTTATTATGACTAGTTTCATTATAATCATTCTTTTATATGTTTTTTAGTGAGTACATAAACACACTTTTTAGGTATGTACCTAGTAGTAAAATCACTAGGTCTTAGAATATTCATATGTTCAGCTTTAGTAGATATTGCCAGAGAATTTTTAAAACTGTACCAATTTACTTTCCCACCAGTAGTATATAAAAATTCTAATTGCTTCACATACTTTCCAAAACTTAATATTATCATTTTTTTTTCCTTATAGCAGTTCTGGTGAGCATATAGAAATGTCACATTGTAAATTTAAATATCATTGATCCAGTGATTAATGTGATTGAGTCTCTATATGTTTATTGGCCATTTGGAAATTCCATTTTGTAAAGTAGTTGTTAAAATTGTTTATCCATTTTCTTATTGTGTTTTCTACCTTTTTGAGATTGATTTATAAAAATTTCTTATATGTTCTGAATATGTATTATTTCTCTCTTATTGAATATTAGCATTGCAAATATTTTGTCTCACTCTTTGTCTTAAATTTTTGTTATTTTAATGGGTTCCTTTGATAAACAAAAGTTCTTAATTTTTGTGTGCCTATTTACCATTTTTTCCTTTATTGTTAGCATTTTTGTGCATGGTTTGGGAAATCTTCACTTACCTCAATATCTTAAAGATACTCCTCTGTTTTCTATTAATGCCTTTATTATTTTACTATTTATATAAAGATACACAATCTATCAAAAATTGAATTTTAAATAAGTGTGAGATAAGATTCATACTTTGTTATTTTTCATTTTAGATATTATCTTGAACAACCATATTTATTTATTTACTTGCTTATTTATTTGTTTATTTTTACTGTTCTTTTTTCTTTTTTAATAAATTTATTGGGGTGATATTGTTTAATACAATTATATGTGTCAAGTGTACAATTCAATAATACATCATATATATATTATATTGTAAAGACAACTATTTTACCACTGCACAAAAATGTCACATATGCCATAAGTCAGGTAATCACATATGAGAATTTGTTTCTGACTTCTATTCTATTCCATTGTTCCATTTGTCTATCTTGCAATAAGATGCAGTCTTAACTATTGTAGCTTTTTTAAATTGGTATTGATAATTAGTAGTATAAGTCCTTCAAGTTTGACATATGCCAATAAAATTCATTTGCTATTTTTGGCTCTTTGCTTTTCCACATAAATTATAGAATCACCTTGTGAATTTCCAGCAGAAATAAAATCTCTTCTGGCATTTTGTTTGCAATTATACAAAGCCTTTCAATAATTCAGAGAAAACAGGCATTTTTAAAATATTCAGTCTTCTAATCTATATGTGTGACTTCTTCTTTAATTGAGATTCTTTAACTTTTAAAAAATATTTTATTTTTTTCAGTGTAAAGGTCAAATATCTTTGGTTAGATTTATGTCTAGATATTTAATGCTTGCAAAGCTATAACAAATCAAATTTAAATTATATTTTCTATTTACTTTTTACTGGTATATAGATTTGTGATTTTTACTGGTATATTAGATTTGCTGTATCTGGCAAATTGACTGGATATATTAGATTTGCTGTATCCAGCAAATTGAAAATTTCATTTATTAGTTCCAATTCTCTCTAGATTTTTTTAAATTAAATTTATTGGGGTGATGTTGGTTGATAAAATTACATAAGTTTCAAATGTACAATTTAATATGTCACATGTATATTGCCTCATGTGTTCATCACCCAAAGTTAAATTTTCTTCCATCATCATATATTCGAACCACTTTATTCTTATCTACCTCCCCCTTCATCCTCTTCCCTCTGGTAACCACTAAACTATTGTCTGTGTTCATGAGTCTCTGTTTGTCTTGTTCATTTGTTGCTTTTCATTTTATATCTCACATTATACATGATATCATATGGTTCTCCACTTTTTCCCTGACTTATTTCGCTTAGCATAATAATCTCAAGATCCATCTATGTTGTTACAAATGGCAGTATTTCATCTCTTCTTATGGCTGAGTAATATTCCATTGTATATATGTACCACATCTTTATTCACTCATCAATCGAAGGGCTTTTTGGTTGTTTCCATGTTCTGGCCACTGTGAATAATGCTGCTATGAACATCAAGATAATGTACAGATAAATATTTTCAAATTTGGGGGGTAGATACCCAGAAGAGGGATTGCTGGGTCATATGGTAATTCTATTCTTAATTTTTTGAGGAAACTCCATGCTGTTTTTCATAGTTGCTGTACAATTTACCTTTTCACCAGCAGGGTATGAAGGTTCTCTCTCCCACATAACTTCTCCATGACTTGTTATTATTTTGTCCTGTTGATGATAACCATTCTAAGAGGTGCGAGGTGGTATCTCATTGACTTGCATTTCCCTAATAGCTAGTGAAATTGAGCATCTTTTTATATGTCTATTGGCCTTTTGTCTTCTCAGGAGAAGTATCTCTTCAGGTCCTCTGCCTATTTTTTAATTGGATTGTCTGATAGTTGTTGTTGTTGTTGTTGTTGTTGTTGTTGTTGTTGTTGTTGTTGAGTTAAATGAATTCTTTGCATATTTTGGATATTAAACCCCTTATTGGAAGCATTGCTTGCAAATATCTTCTCCCATTCAGTTGGTTGCCTCTTTGATTTGTCAATGGTTTCTTTTGCTGTGCAAAAGTTTTTTAGTTTAATATTGTCCCAGTCATTTATTTTTGCTTTTACTTTTCTTGCTTTTGATGTCAAATTTACAAAATCCTTTCTAAATCTAAGTTCCATGGGTT
>NW_011889006.1:108624-110254 GCF_000151845.1 Pteropus vampyrus
CATTCAGTTGGTTGCCTCTTTGATTTGTCAATGGTTTCTTTTGCTGTGCAAAAGTTTTTTAGTTTAATATTGTCCCAGTCATTTATTTTTGCTTTTACTTTTCTTGCTTTTGATGTCAAATTTACAAAATCCTTTCTAAATCTAAGTTCCATGGGTTATGAACTTATGTTTTCTTCTGTGCAATTTATTGGTTTTGGTCTTATGTTTAGATTTTTGATCCACTTTGAGTTAATTTTAGTGTATGAAAACAGAGAGCAGTCTAGTTTCATTCTTTTGAATGTGGCTTTCCAATTTCCCCAGCATCATTTATTAAAGAGGCCTTTTTTCCTCCATTATGTGTTTTTGGCTCCTTTGTCGAAAATTACTTGCCCTTATATACAGGATTTATTTCTAGGCTCTCAATACCATTTTATTGGTCTGCGTGTCTGTTTTTCTGCCAATACCATGCTGTTTTGATTATTGTTGCTTTGTAACATAATTTGAAGTCAGGTAGTGTACTACCTCTGGCATTGTTCTTTTTTCTCAGGATTGCTTTGACAATTTGTGACCTTTTGTAATTTCATATAAATCTGATAATTTTTGTTTTATTTCTTTTTTTAAAATGCCATTGGGATTTTGATGGGGATTGTGTTAAATCTGTATATTGCTTTGGGTAATATGGCCATTTTCTTTTCTTAATAATATTTTTTTATTTTTCAATTGTTGTTGGCATATAATATTATACTAGTTCCAGGTGTACACCATAGTGATTAGACATCTATAAAACTCACGAAGTGGTCACCCCAATAAATCTAGTTACCATCTGCCACCATAATAGCTATTACAATATTATTGATTGTATTTCCTATGCTAGACTTTATATCTCTATTATTATTTTGTATCTACCTATTTGCACTTCTTCATTCCTACCCCTTTTTTTACTGACACCCCCAAATCCCTTCCCATCTGGTAATCCTAAAAATGTTATCTATGTCTATGAATTTGTTTCTGTTCTACTTGTTTATTTTGTCCTTTAGATTCCACATGTACGTGAAATCATATGGCATTTGTTTTTCTCTGTCAGACATACTCCACCAGTATAATACCCTCTAGGTCCATCATGAGATATCTCTGTCCATCCCTTTATTTCAGTTTGTGTGTGTCTTTTAATCAGAAGTGAGTCTCTTGTAGGCAGCATATTTAAGGGTCTTATTTTCTTATTCATTCAGCTTCTCTATCTTTTGATTAGAGCATTTAATGCTTTTTCATTTAAAGTCCTTGATGATAGATATGTATTTAACGTCATTCTTTATTCATATTTTGATACATATTTTTTCCTTCTTAAAGATGTCCCTCCAACATTTCCTGTAATACTGTCTTGGTGGTGATGAACTCCTTTAGCTTTTTCTTATCTGAGAAGCTCTTTAACTGTCTTTCAATTCTAAATGATAGCTTTGCTGGGTAAAGTAATCTTGGTTGTAGGTCCTTACTTTTCATCATATTGAATATTTTGTGCCAATTCGTTCTGGCCTGAGCCATAAAAGCTCCCTTGTAGGTAACTAATTGCTTTTCCCTTGCTGCTTTTAAGAGTCTCTCTTTGTCTCTAACCTTTGCCATTTTAATTACCATGTGCCTTAGTGTGGGCCTCTTT
>NW_011889006.1:111241-113424 GCF_000151845.1 Pteropus vampyrus
AAGCCAGGAATTGAGGCTGGCTGCCACTCGCACTGGGCTTGGAGCTGCTCAGCAAGGGCACAAAGAGGCCAGATGCTGCTTCTTTGGATTTTGTGAACCTTTGAGAGACTTTAGAAAAGTCTGCAGGATGTGCCAAGACATGCCATTTGTAAGGAATAAACCACTAGAAGCAGCTCGGTTGAGCCAGCAAGTTGGGAGAGGTAGGGCCTCAGCGAATTCCCTAGGTGGAGCAACCTGTGTTAACCAGATTGATGGAGAGTCAGATATGGTAGCTGCCAGCATCCCCATGCTGGGAGCTGAAAGGGCTCAACAAAGAAAAAATGAACACTGCCAGCACTTCTGTCCAGGAGACAGCCACCCCTCCAGCCCCCACCCTGAAACCAGACAACTCAGTGTTTCCTTGTATGTCCCTACACTCTTAGTTCAACTGCCCCAGTGCCAGGGCTCAGAGCAAGTGAGTCCATCACCAAGTAAGCCCAAGAGGGGACCTTTTTAAGAAGAATGTCTGTGACTCCTGCAGCCCTCTGTCTCACTGAGCCACAATCTCCCCTGGTTTTCACAGCCAGAGGTTGTGGGGACTTCTCTTCCTGGCACTGAAACCCTGGGCTGGGGAGCCCAGTATGCAGTTGAGACCCCTTGCTAATCTGAGATAGGAAAAAGGAGCTTTTCAGCCAAGATAACTCTCCCAATTCTTAACCACCACACGCAGACCAGGTCATTTCATGTCTCCACTCCTCCTACTGCTTTAAGGTGACCTCTTATGTATGTTCCCAGTTGTAGGACTTCTGTTCAGCCAGACCTCAGGTGACTTCCAGTGAAGGTTGTTCTACAGTTTCATTATGAAGTGTCCATAATGATAAAAGTGCCTTCTTTATCATTATGAAGTGTCCATCTTTGTCTCTTGTTACCTGTTTTATCTTGAAGTCTTTTTCATCAGATATAAGTATAGCTAGCTCCATTTTTCTCTGGATAACATTTGCTTTGAGTGTTATTTCCCATCCTTTTGTTTTGAGTCTTTATTTGTCCTTGCAGCTGAGATGTGTCTCCTGAAGGCAGCATATGGCTGGGTTTTGTTTTTTGATCTAATCTGCTATTCTGTGCCTTTTTACTGGTGAGCTCAGTTCATTTACATTTAGAGTGATGATGTATGAGAATTTCCTATAGCAATTTTATCTTTTGTTTTCTGATAGCTTTGTGTCTCCATGTCTCCATTTTTCCTTTTCCCTTGTGTTTCTGTCTGGTATTTTAGTTTGTTGGTATTCTATGATTTTTTTTTCTGTTTATTCTTTTTTTATGTTATGTGTTTCAGTTCTAGATTTTTTTGTGTGTGTGGTTACCATTAGATTTATGTAAACAAAAATTTCAAATATACAGTAGTCCTTTTTCTTCTAATTGCATCTTATCTCTATTCCCCTGTGCAAATTCAGACCATTACTCCTTCTCATTTTATGCTCTTTTTTGCCACAAATTGTTCCTTTTTATGCTGTGAGTTTATTTCCAAATTACATTAGATATTGTCTTCTCTTTTTAAAAATATTTTACCTCCATTAACGTTTATGATATATTAAAGTGTACAATACCCTATTCTGAATAAGGGTTGCAAATTCCTGTTTCTGTCTGTCCAAACCATCTTACTCATAGTTTTGTATCCTTTTGTCTTTTTGTTTCAGGTAGAATAACCCCTTTCAGTATTTCCATGTAATACAGTTTTTGTGGTAAATTCCCTCAGCTTATGCATGTCTGGAAAAGTCTTTATTTATTCTTCATATCTAAGGATAACTTTACTGGATATATGATTCCTGGTTGTTGATTTCAATAGTTTGAATATTTGATTTCACTCTCTCCTACCTTGTAGGGTTTCTACTGAAAAGTTCAATGATAATCTAATGCAATTTTCTTTATAAGTTACTGTCTCCTTTTTCCTGGCTGCCTTGAAAATTCTTTGTCATTAATCTATGACGGTTTTAATATAATGTGCCTTGAAGAAGGCCTTTTTGTATTGAGATAATTAGGTGTTCTAGTTTGCTTCTTGGATTGAGTATCCAGTTCTTTCCATAAATTTGAAAAGTTCTTGTTGACTATTTGTTTGAATAGGCTCTTTGTTTCCTTCTCCCTCTCTTCTTCTGGTATTCTTATATTGCTCTTTCTGATGGAATCAGATAGTTCCCAAAGAGTTCTTTTAT
>NW_011889006.1:114258-115073 GCF_000151845.1 Pteropus vampyrus
TCCCACTTCTCCAGTCTTAGGGGCTGCAGAGAGTGTCTCTGTAACCCAACACGCGCTGGACCCCACTGCAAGCTGTGGGAAGATGAGGAAACGTGGCTCCGCTCTGTGGCTTTGTTTTCTGACTAGTAGTGATGCCTGTTAGACCACAGCTACCACACCTCTGCACTCCATTTCTGTCCCTGTCACTGGGCTCAGCTGCTGTATGTGCCCATACACTCAAGCAGAAATGCTTATTCTACCTCTTTGTTCCTCGGTGCTGCAGAATGTATATGCTGTAACCTGATTCCTCCCCTGCTGAACTCCAGCCTGCATCTGAAGCACACCTCTCTGTTCTCCCTTTCCTCCTTCCCTACTCATTCTGATTTGCCCACCTTCAGATGTTTCAATGCATAGATCTCAGACATGTTTGTGTGTTGAGCAGGAAATCTTTCGTTGAATACAGTTGTCTAATTTGTTGGAACTTAAGAGGAGAGAGCAGGAGAACCTCTCATGCTGCCGTGCTGCTGACATCACTCCTCTATATGTCTTTTTGATGTGTTGACTTTTTCGTTATGAATTGTCTCTCTTCATCTCTGGCAATATTTATAAAGTTTCTTTGTCCGATGTTAGTGTATCCACTCCAGTTTTCTTATTACTATATGCCCAGTATATCTTTTTTACATCTCTTTACTTTAACCTATATCTGTATACTTAAAATACTTTTTTGTGTGTGCAGCATATGATTAGAAGTCTTGCTTTTTTATCCAATCTAGCAATTTCTGTTTTTTAATTGGAATGTTTGAAGGTAAATATTTACTTTAATTATTAATGTGCTT
>NW_011889006.1:115123-115809 GCF_000151845.1 Pteropus vampyrus
GATTAGAAGTCTTGCTTTTTTATCCAATCTAGCAATTTCTGTTTTTTAATTGGAATGTTTGAAGGTAAATATTTACTTTAATTATTAATGTGCTTATACCACCTCCTTGCTTTTTTTTTTTTCTTATCTATTCTTTTTCTTTTAGTCTCCATTTGGTTAATATAAATATACCTGCCTTTGTTGCTATATTTATATGATCTCTTTTAATGGCAGTTGAGTAGAGAGATGTAAGAATTTTTAAGATTTGTGGAACTTGAGTGGAAAGTCCCAGAAAAGAGGAATACCACAGATTCAAGCCACAAATTCTGCATTTGAACTCTATGTCTGGCAAAACTGTCCTTCAGGAATAAAGGGAAAATAAAGACATTCTTAGACAACCAACAAATGAACAAACAAACAGAAAACATCTACTCTTAAAGAATGGCTAAAGGAAGTTCTCCAAACAGAAAGGAAATGATAACAGAAGAAGGTTTGAAATTTCAGAAAGAAGAGAACAACAACAGAGTGGGTAGAAACAGTTGTAAATACAATACACTTTCCTTCTCATGAGTTTCTTATATTTCATGGTTGAAGTAAGGGTCCCTCTTTGAATCTTCATCGCCTTTGTGATTTTCTCCTCAATTTCAAAAAATTTTTTCAGCTCCAAATTCTGACCTCTGATTCTCATTCTGATAAGACTATGTTTT
>NW_011889006.1:116874-121599 GCF_000151845.1 Pteropus vampyrus
TCTTCATCGCCTTTGTGATTTTCTCCTCAATTTCAAAAAATTTTTTCAGCTCCAAATTCTGACCTCTGATTCTCATTCTGATAAGACTATGTTTTTGCTTGAACTCTCTTCTCTCATCTTCTACTTTAAACCAAGGAGTACCCCACCTAGGAAAGATCCAGGAAAATGTTGAGCTAACCTAGTTTATGTCTCTTTTCTCGGTAATTGTCTCCCCATTCATTTTTGTCTGCTTTGAATAATCTCCAATGCTTTCAAATCATTTTTTAATCCTTTGTTTAGTTAGACTTTAGAGAAAGGCTAGTGTAGATATATGCTTTTTAATATAAGTAGGTAGCTATAGAAATAATTGTAGATAAGTATATGCCTAAATGAGATTTTTGACATCCCAGTAGAAATTAGTACACCTAGCACACAGATCTTGCTTCCTACATTTTATTCTCTCTAAAAGAAACCAGAGCTCCTCGTAGATCTGACACCAGAGCTGAGGAAGAGAAAATGCAAGATGATCAGAGAAACTAAGAATGTGTTCAAGAATAATGGGCACATGCTCTTTACACAGATAGATGAGAAATAACTGAAAGAAAGAATGCATACCACAAAAACTAATTACAATAAAGATTGCATGGTCATATTTATACCAAACAAAATTGTTTTCATAATAAGAACTTATCCAGAAATAATAAAGAAAATTTTAATATTAAGGGGATAATTAATAAGAACATAACATTTCTACATATGTATGCACCTAATAATATGACTTTGAAATAAAAGTTGCAAAAGATGCAAAAGTTGACAGAAATAAAAGAATAAATAGATAAATGCATCCATAATTAGAGATAATTGGTAAAATAAATATGTTACAAAATCTATAGCCTAACTACTTAAACTTCATTAGTCTATAAGATAATTAACACAAGTGAAGTATTGAACAGCACTAATAGCCAAATCAACCTAATTTACACTGTAGGACATTATACTACATGCTGCCACATTTTTTTTTTCCAGTGTACATGGAACCTATGCTAACTAATTCAATAACCAAGATAAATGATATGCTGAAGCATAAATTCAGTCTCAAGAAATTTAAGAGTATTAAAATTATATGGAATATGTTCTTTGAAAAAAATAATTTCAACTAAATTAGAAAGCAATATCAAAATAATTAGATAATCTCCCTGATACATAAAAATTAATCAACACCCTTCTAAATAAGTCATAGGTCAAAAAAGAAATTACAAAGGAAATTTGAAAATATTTTTAACTGAATGATAATAAAGCACAATATATAAAACGTATGAAATACAGCTAAAGTGGTGTTTGAAGGGAAATTAAATCCTTTAAATAGCTACACTATAACTGAAGAAAAGTTTAAAATCAATGGTCGGATTCTGGGAAAACATAGTAGAGTGAGAGACGTCCTCAGATCTCTCCCCTTGAAGCAACAATAAGCTGAACATCTAAAACTCAACAAAAAACACCCAAACTGCACACCAGCAAGTGTGAACATGGGATATGCACATAAGAGCTACCACAGATCAGAACCCCGGGTGTCATGCGGTGGACTGGGACAAATAAAGAAGCTGACTCGCAGCCGCAAAGTTCCTTGCAGGAGGAGAGGGAGGGGTGAAGGTGCGGCGACTTTCCTGATCAGCCCTGCTTGGAAGTGCCAGGACTTTTCTACACAGCCAGAAGCAGGGCCCGGTAATCAGGGCAAAAAGCAAAGAAGTGGAATGGGACCACAGAGAAACAACAGTTGATTTCTACCAGCCCCAGTAGCAAAACCGAGGCTGAGCCGCAGCTCAC
This sequence comes from Pteropus vampyrus, assembly GCF_000151845.1. Classification (NCBI taxonomy): domain Eukaryota; kingdom Metazoa; phylum Chordata; class Mammalia; order Chiroptera; family Pteropodidae; genus Pteropus; species Pteropus vampyrus. The sequence continues at coordinate 118,678 of NW_011889006.1, forward strand.
AACCCCCAACCAGAAGTCCCCTCCCCCCATACCCTGTGAGACCGATCACTGTGGAGCCCCAGGGGAATCTGAGCAAACACTACCAAAACTGTTGCTAACACTGATAGGAACTGAATCTGAGAGTAGCGAGTGTGATTAAAATCTACAAGAAAATAAAAGACGTTAGGCTTTATATAAAGCAGAGATCCAAGAGGCTTAGATGCCACCTACTTAAAACCAAAAGAAAAGTGCCTTCTTTGCAGCAGGCTAAAGAGAGATCTTTATATAATAAATCTTTTTTCTGGAAAAACTACAAAATACACTTCCATTAATACCCAGGTGGAAAAATAGTCCATTAAACACCATGAACAACCAAGGTGACAAGCCACCTCAGAAAGAAAGAGAAAAATCTCCAGAAAATGAGCTTACAGACATAGAAATATGCGACTTAAGTGATAGAAAATTCAGGATAGTACTGAAAAAAACGCAGTGAGTTCTGAAATGAGTCATTATCAACAATTTCAGAAATTGCAAAAACAACTAGATGAGCAGAGCAAGGAGACTGAAACCCTCAAAAAGAACCAAATAGAACTTCTGGAGATAAAAAAACACACTCCAAGAGATGAAAAATGAAATAGCAAGCTTGGGAAATAAAGTCGGCCAAATGGAGGAAAGGATCAGGATAAGGATATCGAAGACAGAAATCTAGAAATAAATCAGAAGGAAGAAGAGAGAAACCGAAGAATGAAAAATAATGAAAGAGAAATATAAGAACTAGCTGATACCATCAAGAGAAGAAACATAAGAATAATGGCCATTATGGAAGGCAAAGAAAAAGAGCAGGGACTATAAAGCATTTTCAGACAAATAGTGGACGAGAATTTCCCAAATCTAAGGAATGAGCTGGAGCTTGGAATTCAAGAAGTCAACAGAACATCAATTATCTCAACCCAAAAAGGCCTTTCCCAAGACACATTGTATTAAAGTTATCAAAAAATCAATGAAAAGATAGAATTCTCAGGGCAGCCAGGGAGAAGAAAATGGTAACCTATAAAGGAAAACCCATTAGATTATCATCAGACTTCTCAACACAGACTTTATAAGCCAGAAAGGAATGGAATCAAATATTTAAACTATTAAGTGAAAGGAACTAGAATAATGTATCCAGCTAAGCTCTCCTTTAGATATGAATGGAAATTAAGACCTTTCAGACATACAAAAATTGAAGGAATTCTTCACTGTGAGGCCTGCACTACAGGAATTCTGAAAGGGGTCAGCTCACCTGAAACAAAATAAAAACAACGAAAATACATAATTAGGAGAAAAGTGACTAAAAGCAAGTAGAAGCAGAGAGGTGCAACTCCTACTAAGAACAGGGCATTATAAGCTTAAATAATAAGAGAATTGCTATAGCAAGATAGTAACAAACATTCAGCATACATAGAAACAAATTGAGATAACAATGATTGAAAAGGGGAGGATTCAAAGATCCAAATTCGCAAAGGGGAAAGGAGATAAGGCACACACAGAAGAAAATGGACAACTGTATATATATAACTATCTTTTTCAGATTTGTAATGGTAACCACACACCATAGAATCAGAACGGAAGTATATAACATAAAACAAGAAGAATCAGAGGCAAAACCCACAAAAGCCAACCAAAATAAAGAAAACAGAAACACAAGGACAAGGAAGCAATGGAAACACCGAGCTACCAGAAAGCAAAAGTTAAAATGGCTATAAGAAGACCTCATATTTCAATAATCACTCTAAATGTAAATGGACTAAACTCACCAATAAAAAGGCACAGAGTTGCAGATTGGATCAAGAAACAAAACCCAACCATATGCTGCCTCCAGGAGACACATTTCAACTCCAAAGACAAATATAGACTCAAAGTGGAAGGCTAAAAAATGATATTTCAAGCAAACTGCATTCAGAGAAAAGTGGGAGGAGTGGTACTAATATCAGATGAAATAGACTTCAAATCAAAAAGATAAAGATACTGAGGGACACTTCGTAATGATAAAGGGAATCATGCACCAAGAAAACATAACACTTATTAATACCTGTGCTCCCAATCAGGCAACCCTGAAATACGTAAAGCAATTACTAACAGAACTAAAGGGAGAAACAGACCAAAACACTATCGTAGTAGGGGACCTAAATACCCCATTGTTGGATATGGACAGATCATCCAAACAGAAAATCAATAAGGAAATCACATCCTTAAATGACACAGTAGACCAACTGGACATAATTGACATTTACAGAGCCCTCCATCCTAAAACAGCTGCATATATATTCTTCTCTAGTGCACATGGAACATTCTCAAGAATCGATCACATACTGGGACACAGAAATAACCTCAACAAACATAAGAGGGTTGAAAACATACCAACCATATTCTCTGGTCATAATGCTTTGAAATTAGAGATCAACTGCAAAAAGAAATCAGAACGAACCACAAATACATGGAGATTAAACAACATGCTACTGAAGAATAACTGAGTCAGGGATGAAATAAAAAGAGAGCTCAAGAAATACATAGAAACGAATGAGAATGATAGTACGACATATCAAACCTGTTGGGACAGGGCAAAAGTGATTATAAGAGGAAAGTTCATATCATTACAGGCCTGCCTCCAAAAACCAGAAGGAGCCCAAATAAATAACCTAACACTTCATCTTAAAAAACTAGAAAAAGAAAAACAAATGAAGCCTAAAGTCAGCAGAAGAAAAGAAATCATTAAGATTAGAGTAGAAATAAGTGGAATTGAAAACAAAACAAAAAAAATAGAAAAATCAATGCAACAAAGAGTTGTTTTTTTGAGAAGTTTAATAAAATTGACAAACTCTTGGCTAGACTCACTGAAGAAAAAAGAGAAAGAACACAAATCAACAAAATCAGGGATAAAAAAATTGAAATGATGACAGACAC
>NW_011889006.1:123922-125096 GCF_000151845.1 Pteropus vampyrus
AGAGTCCAGAAGTAAACCCATATTTATATGGGCAAATAATTTTCAACAAAGAAGCCAAAAACATACAGTGGAGAAAGGAAAGCCTCTTCAATAAATGCTGCTGGGAAAACTAGAAAGCCACCTGCAAAAGAATGAAATTAGATGGTTGTCTATCACCACACACCAAAATTAACTCAAAATGGATTAAGGACCTGAATATAAGACCGGAATCAATAAATGCATAGAAGAAAACATAGGGACGAAACTCAAGGACCTTGGACTTAAAGACGATTTTATGAATTTGACCTCAAAAGGAGAGGAAGTAAAAGCTAAAATAAATGAATGGGACTACATCAAACTAAAAAGCTTCTCCTCAGCAAAAGAAATCGTCAGCAAGGTAAAGAGATAACCATTCGAATGGGAAAATATATTTGCAAGCAACACCTCCGATAAGGGCCTAATATCCAAAATATACAAAAAACTCATACGACTCAATAACAACGAAAAAAAACAAATGATCCAATCAAAAAATGGGCAGAGGACCTGAAAAGACACTTCTCCCTCAACATCTCTCAAATCTGGCCAGCCTGTGCTGAGAGGATTAGCTTCCAGGCTCATGGCACTAATTCCTGTGCAGCCACATGGCCAGCCCTGAGGGAGGCTTGTCCAAGACTAGATCTGGGACTAGAGACTGGAGGCAGAGGGGCAGCCCACCAGGGAGACTTACTCTGTCTTCCTCTCATATCCCCTCCACCTTTTCTCTCCTAGTTGAGCCTACAGTGACTGTGTATCCTGCAAAGACCCAGCGCCTGCAGCACCACAACCTCCTGGTCTGCTCTGTGAATGGTTTCTATCCAGACCTCATGGAAATCATATGGTTGCGGAATGGCCAGCAAGAGGAGGCTGGGGTCATCTCCACAGGCCTGATTCATAATGGAGTGAGAAGCTTTCTGATTTCATAAATGCCTCACCCACCATGAGGGCATTTAGCTTAACCCTGAGTGTCAGGTTCTCCGCTCCCCACACAATATTTTCATTTGCTCCATGTTCTCCTCTCCTTCAGCACAGGTCCTTGGGGGTAGCCCTGTGATCATTTCTATAAATACCTATAGCTCCTTGGAGGCAATTATGGATGGCAGACAGAAAAGAGATTGTCCCTATTTTGAGCCTTCCCATGAGATCACATGTCATGGTT
>NW_011889006.1:125146-125768 GCF_000151845.1 Pteropus vampyrus
AGAAAACTACAGACCAATATCTCTCATGAACACAGATGCAAAAATCCTAAATGAGATACTAGCGAACCTAATACAGCAACATATTAAAAATATTATACACCACGATCAAGTGGCACGGGGATAGTTCAACATACACAAATCTATTAATATGATACACCACATAAACAAATTTAAAAATAAGAATCATATGATCATATCAATAGATGCAGAAATAGCCTTCAACGAGATACAGCATCCGTTTATGATCAAAACACTTCACAAAATAGGTATAGAAGGAAAGTATCTTAACGTAATAAAGGCCATACATGACAAACCCTCAGCCAACGTTATACTTAATGGTGAAAAGTTAAAAACTTCCCTCTAAGATCAGGAACAAGGCAAGGCTGTCCACTGTCACTACTGTTATTCAGTACAATATTGGACGTCCTAGCAAGTGCAATCAAACAAGAGAAAGGTATAAAAGGCATCCAAACAGGAAATTTAAAAGTCAAACTGTCACTATTTGCAAATGACATGATTCTCTATATAGAAAACCCTAAAGACTCCACAGAACACTACTAGAAACAATAAGGAAATACAGTAAAGTCTCTGGATACAAAATCAACATTCAAAAATCCATAGC
>NW_011889006.1:127108-127451 GCF_000151845.1 Pteropus vampyrus
TACAGTAAAGTCTCTGGATACAAAATCAACATTCAAAAATCCATAGCTTTCCTAAACTCTAATAATGAGGTGTCAGAAAAAGAAGTGGAAAAAATGATTTCCTTTGCAATTGCAACAAAAAGAATAAAATATATAAGAATAAATGTAATAAGACATGTGAAGGACCTATATAATGAAAACTATAAGACCCTATTAAAAAAAAATTGAAGAAGATACAAAGAAATGAAAAGATATTCCGTGTTCTTGATTTAAAGAATCAACATAGTTAAAATGATCATATTACCTAAAGCATTATATATATTTAATGCAATCTCCATCAAAATCTCATTGGGATTTTTTAAAG
>NW_011889006.1:129516-136582 GCF_000151845.1 Pteropus vampyrus
AAGACTTTGGATCTGACTTCTGATCAGGCAGTTTGCAGTAAAGCTTCTTCTCGCCACTTAATAAAAGGCCTGCTCTCTAAAGTAGCTTTGGCTCAGGATGATGTAAGAATTTTTTTCCTCCTTACTTCAGTGCTATAACATGAGGTCCCGAGGGAGGGGAAAAGAGGACGCTTGTTGAGTTAGGTCTGGATACAACACTCCTCTCTCTTCTGCAGGACTCCTGAGCTGAAGTGAAAATGGTGTCACTCAAGGAAGAAAGAACCTTCTGTCCCAGATTCTTTGCAGCGTGAAAAGATTTCCTGCTTGGCTCTTATTCCACAAAGGGGGTTCTTCCTCAGGATCTGGTTTGCTCCTGGTTCAGTGATCCTACAGAAAATGTCCTCCCTGATGGCTTCCTCAGCCTCTGCTCTTGACCTGGAAGTTCCCAATATTGATTGCAGTATCTTGTCTTTATTCTTTCCCTGTCCCCTTTGTATTCAACCCTCAGTGCTGCCTGTGTATCTGAACTGGCCTTTTGCCCACATTTCTTTATGAAGATTTTCTCAAATAAACATGAAGTAAAAATCCTCTATTTCATACACCTTCAAGGACAAGAAGTAGAAAAAAAAGAAGAGGGATTCCATGACAATTCAACCATGGTTTTCATTTATATTCCTGAATTTTGGTCACATGTGGATCTGAAAGTTTTCCTTGTTTTCTTCCCTACCTTTTCATGACTTTTTAGTATTCTGTAATTGGGCATGTTTTCCTGAGCTAGGAGAAAACCCTTAATGAACCCATGTCATGGTGGTCTCCTACATCTTCGTGTTCCCAAAGACAAACACACAGGTCCCTTCACACAACAGGATTCAGAAAAGAGACACGAATATAAGAAATGCAGGTAACTTGTAAGGATGTTATGCCTTCAAAATTTTTATAAAGATGTTCTTTTGTCTCTTTTTCTCTGATATTTTTAAAAGAAAATTGCTGCATCTAGCAAGTGGTAAATCCTGCCACATCCAGCACAGCCCTGGAAAATAAACCTGAGTGGGAACAGTGGGAGATGAAGAAAAGAAAGAAGATAGAAGGCAAGGATCAGGAGGTCCTCTGCCCACTGATGATGGACAATGGCCCAGTTTTATTTTTACAAGCTGCTTTTTTACAAGAACACACTAGTTGGCATAAGTAGTTTCCCTTAGACATAACAATGCTGTTTCTTCTACTTTTCCCAAGCCATATCTTCTCATGACCTTCAGCTTGTTTGACTGTCTGCGGCTATGTTTATACTTTCTTGTTCTCAGAAGGAGTTTGCAGAGGCGGAGTAACCCTTGGTTGCCCTTGCAGGTTGCAAGGACCTTGTCAGCTTACAACCCACTCTCCACAGAAAATATCTAAACCTGAGCACTCTCCTTTTCTTAGATTAAGGGTGGGCTTCAACATTTCTTTTTTTTTTTTTTTCTTTTCTGTCTCTGAGGTAAAAATTGCTGACATGCTGACTTTTTGGATTGAGATGCATCCTTCCCCATAAATAGGTCTTGGAATAGGACAACAGGACAAAGTGACAATTTTAGTAGAAAAGATGCATTTCTGAGGCCTTCCAGATTGTGTGACAAATTTACTGCCTGTCACAGGAAAATCCTGTATGGATCTCACCATAGCAGAAACCAGAGGCAAAGCTGGGAGACAAAGGGGAATGCATAGATACACTGATGTACATCCAAACAATGAGACGCTCCGCACTGGAATAAAAACTGAGAATACTGTGCTATGGAATAATTTCCAAAATGTATTTGGAGCAAGGTACAGGAGTGTTTGTATAGTATTAAACATTGAAAAAAATAAAATAGAGGAGGAGAATAGGAATATATAGCTATACCCATTCTCTCTCTCTCTCTCTCTCTCTCTCTCTCTCACGCACATTTATCTTTGTAAATAGAAACAATGGAGAATTTTTTTAAAAAAATGGTTGCCTGTAGAGAAAACAAGGTTGAGAGAGACAGAGCTAAAAGACTCTTCTAAATATATCTTATTTAATAATAGTTTTATCTTGAGAAACATTCAAATATTTTTTATAATAGAAAGTTTAAATCAAAAGTTTAAAAATAATACATAAAAACTAAAAACAAACAATAGAAATACACTTGACAAAAAGTATATAATGAGAAGCAAGCTAGAAAAGTAAATCAAACAAAATATTGTGAAACTATAATTATAAATCAGTATACAGTTTTAAATTTCACAGACTTTAATAACATAAAGGAGTTGGTTAGATTTTAGAAAAAGGCAGTTAATTTGTTAAAAAGATAATGGATGCTATTGTGTTTCATCTGAATAGTCAGTTTCAAGGTAAATAAAATATAAGTAGATAATTGATTCAGAAGTGTATTTCAAAGGAATAGTCATATGAACACAATTTTCTCCTCTCAGAGATAACTATTATTTTATTTTCACATAAATTCAAAGCTTACTTTATGCATATTTTAATTATGTTATGTGAGACTGGTTATCATCCTGTAGGAATTTGATAAGCAATAGTAACATCTGCCATATGCAGATGTTTTTTTCTTTGCAAGTTGAGATAAATTCTGTTTAATCCCAGGGTAGTAACTTTACTTTCACTTTGTTTTCTGAGATAAGGAATGAGTTGTCTCATTCCTTATCTCAGAGATAAGGAACTGTGGTGTGAAATTATAAGACAAAATTAAAGTGTATGGCATAAATATTTAAATTTGCTTTATTTTTCCTTAACGTATTGTCTCGCTTAGCAGATAGACCTAATATAGGACACCCCCAGTGTTGGTCAATTCATCATGTCAGTGGAATCACCAATGATCCTGGGGCTTTGTATCTCATCTTTTTATCATACGCCACATGTCAGCATTCCTGAGATGGTAGTAGGCTGCCTATAGCAACTTTAGGCTTTATATTCTCTCACAACGACTTCCAAAGGCAGGAAAAGAGAACTATTTCTTCTTAAGTGATTTTCATAAGGAGCAACTAGACTTTACCAGAGCCCTCCCAGCAGACCCACTTCCACACATATTAGGAGCACCCTGGGTTTACACTGGTAGGCTCAGTGGAACCATGATTCACCCTTTGTGAAGTGGGCCTACCTCCCTTGATGCATGTGAGAAGAAAAGGAGCAAAATCATATTTTTTAGAAAGAAATGGTAGATAGAGTAGGAGAGAATGAATTTAGAGTACATAAAGTGTAGTTTCTGGTACTATTAGATTGTTTATATTTTAATTATTTCCTCGTGAAATGTGATAGATTCTTGATAGGCAGCATCAATTCAAGGTTGTGAGGCTTATTTTTTTTAACTGAGTATTAAATTCTAGCCATACATCTAATTACAACAAACAAATAAATAAGCAAGCAAGAGGATTATTTATTCATTTTTAAAACTAATTATGCTGATAGTTAATTTTATGAGGAAAAATATATTTTCCATGGTAATGTTTGAAAAAAGACACATAACAAAAAATGACTAGCTTTATAAGATGCTGGAAACTATTATCCATTAATTTTAATAAACACTTTTTTATTGATTAATTATTGGTTAAATATACCAGTAAAAAAGAGTCCACAATTAGGTCCTTGAACAGTTGAGGTTTAGTTTAAGATAGAGTTTCAAATTGTTGGTAAAATGTATCCTAAACTCATTTCTTTTAAGAAAATGGATCCTTGGTGATTAAAAACAAAACCAAAAATGTAGCAAATAAATAAAATACAAGTTATTTCCATTATCATCACCAATGTTACAATTATGTTGAGGGATAAAAAGCCTTTCTAAAATCCTGATGCATTGCTGATGGGAGTATATAATGTTATAATTACTTTGAAAAACACTTGGGCAACTTCTTTTTTTTAAATTAAATTTATCAGGGAAACATTTGTTAATAAAATTACATAGGTTTCAAGTGTACAATTCAATAATACATCATCTGTGTGTTGCATTGTATGTTTACCATCCAAAGTCAAATTTTCCTGTCACAACATATTTGATCCCCTTTACCCTTTATATCTCCTCCCTTCCCCATTTTTTCCTCTGGTAATCACTAAACTGTTGTCTATGTCTCTGAATTATTGTTTGTCTTGTTCATTTGTTGTTTTCAGTTTTATATCCCACAAATAAGTGAAATTATATAGTTCTCAACTTTTTCTGTCTGGCTTTGTTCACTTAGCATGATTTCAAAATCCATCCATATTGTCACAGATGGTAGTATTCATCTTTTCTTATGACTGAGTAATATTCTATTGTATATGTATACCACATCTTTTTTATCCAATCATCTATCAAAGGACACTTCGGTTGTTTCCATATCTTGACCACTATGAATAATGCTGCTATGAACATTAGTGTCTTCTTCAACTTTTAAAATAAAGCCTTACAGTTTTCAACATATAGGTCCTTCACATGCTTCATTAAGTTTATTCCTAGAATTTTAATTCTTTTTGTTGCAATTGCAAAAGGAATTAAATTTTTTTTCTGAAATTTTATTGTTAGTGTACACGAACACAATGGATTTTTGTGCATTGATTTTATATCCTGCAATCTTGCTGTATTTGTCTATTGCTCCTAATAGTTTTTTAGTGAAGTGTTTAGTGTTTTCTATATAGGGAATCATGTCATCTGCAGAAAATAAAAGTCTAGGATCAGATGGCTTTACTAGTGAATTCCACCAATCATTCAAAGAGAACTAATATTTATACTTCCTAAACTCTTCCAAAAATTGAAGAAGAGACAATACTTTTTAACTTATTTTATGAGGCCAACATTACTCTAATACAAAAACCTGGCAAGGATAAGACAAATAAAAAATATTACAGACCAATATCTCTAATAAACACAATGCAAAAATCCTAAACAAAACATTAGCAATTCAAATACAACAATACATTTAAAAGATTATACATCATGATAAGTGGAGTTCATTCCTGGGGCACAAGGATGGTTCAACACAAATCAGTCAATGTGATACACCACATAAATAAAATGGGTATAGAAGGAAAGTACCTCAACATGATAAAGGCCACATATGAGAAATCCTCAGCTAATGTCATACTTAATTGTAAAAAACTGAAAGCTTTCCCTCTAAGATCAGGAACAAGACAAAGCTGTCCACTCTCACCACTCTTATTCAACATAGTATTGGAAGTCCTAGCTAGAGCAATCAGGAAAGAGAAAGAATAAAAGGCATCCAAACTGAGAATGAAGAAGTCAGATTGTCACTTTTTGCACTTGGGCAATTTCTTAAAAAGTTAAAAATACATTTGTCGTATGACTCAGTGATTCCTCTCCTTGTAATCTACCTAAAAAAAATGAAAACATATGTCCTCACAAATATATGTACGTAAATGTTCATAGCAGCATTAGTCATAATAGCCAAAGACCTGAAACAATATGAATATCTATCAATTAAGATAAACAAAATGTACTATATTCATATAATGAAATACTATTCAGCAATAAAAAGGAATAACTGAAACACATAAAAAAAAGAAATGATACATGCTACAAATTGCAACAAAAAGAAAATACCTAGAAATAAATTTAATGAAACAAGTGAAGACCTATACAATGAAAACTATAAGACTTTAAAAGAAATCGAAGAAGATACAAAGAAATTGAGAGACATTCCGTGTTCTTGGATTGGAAGAATCAATATAGTTAAAATGATGCTATTACCTAAAACATTATACAGATTTAATGCAATCCCCATTGGCATTTTTTAAACAAATGGAACAAAAACTCATCTGATTTGTATGGAAGCACAAAAAACCCCGAATTGCCAAAGCCATCTTGAGAAAAAAGAATGAGGCAGGAGGCATCACTCTACCCAATTCAAATTATACTACAAAGCAACAGTAATCAAAACAGCATAGTATTGGTAGAAAAACAGACACATGGACCAGTGGAACAGGATCGAGAGTCCAGAAGTAAACCCATATTTATATGGGCAAATAATGTTTGACAAACAAGTCAAAAATATACAGTGGAGAAAGGAAAGCCTCTTCAATAAATGGTGCTGGGAAAATTGGAAGGCCACCTGCAAAAGAAGAAACTAGACTGTTGTCTATCACCATACACCAAAATTAACTCAAAATGGATTAAGGATCTGAATATAAGACCTGAAACAATAAAATGCATAGAAGAAAACATAGGAACTAAACTCAAGTACCTTGGACTTAAAGAGAATTTTATGAATTTGACCTCAAAGGCAAGGGACATAGAAGCAAAACTAAATGAATGAGACTACATCAAACTAAAAAGCTTCTGCTCAGCAAAAGAAACCATCAACAAGGTAAAGAGACAACCATCCTAGTGGGAAAATATATTTGCAAGCAACACCTCTGATACGGGCCTAATATTCAAAATATACAAAGATGTCTATAGCCATGCCACCCTGAACTAGCACAATCCTGTCTGATCTTGGCAGCTAATCAGGGTTGGGCTTGGTTAGTACTTGGATGGGAGACCAACTAGGCGTAAAAATAATAAAAAATAAAAAATTGTAAGCTGGCAAAGCCCTTGTGATCTGTGAGGTCAACCAAACAAACAATCCAATCAAAAAATGGGCTGAGGACCTGAAAAGACACTTCTCCCTGGAGGATATACGAATAGCCAACAAATATATGAAAAGATGCTCAACATCGCTAGCTATTAGAGAAATGCAAATCAAAACCACAACGAGACACCATCTCACACCTGTTAGAATAGCTATAATCAACAGGACAAGTAATAACAAATGTTGGAGAGGATGTGGAGAAATAGGAACCCTCATACACTGCTGGCGGGACTGCGAATTGCTACAGCCACTGTGGAAAACAGTATGGAGGTTCCTCAAAAAACAAATCGATTTACCATATGATCCAACAATCCTTCTACTGGGTATTTACCCCAAAGACTTGAAAACCCATATCCATGTACACCGATGTTCACAGCAGCATTATTCACAGTGGCCAGGACATGGAAGCAACCAAAGTATCCTATGATAGATGATTGGCTAAAGAAGCAGTGGTACATATATACAATGGAATATTACTCAGCCATAAGAAGAGATGAAATACTGCCATTTGCAACAA
>NW_011889006.1:136837-142803 GCF_000151845.1 Pteropus vampyrus
AAGATGGAAGGATGGAAGGAATAAAAAGATGAGCAGATGTCAATAAAAAAAAGATGGTTTTTTGAAAAGCTTGATAAAATTAATCTCCTAGGAACACTAATCAAGTAAAGGAGAAAAAAAAAAACTAGCAGTAAGAGAAGTAGAGACTATCACTACAGATCCTACAGACATTAAAAGAATAAAAAGAAGATATTATGAAGAACCTATGCTAATTCAATAACTATATATATGTGTAATTTAGTTTTAGAATATTAGCAAATTATTAGGTAACACTTATCATTTTCATTTTACAGATAAGAATGTGTGGTTAAAATGAAGTCCATAAAGGAAATTCTGATACACATTACAACATGTATGAACCTTGACGACATTATTCTAAGTGAAATAAGGCAGTCACAAACAGGCAATTATGTTATTCCAACTATATGAGGTACTTAGAGTAGTCAAAATCATAGAGACGGAAAAAATAATGGTAGTTTCCAGGAGCTGGAGAGAGCAAAGAATGGGTAGCTTTGTTTAATAAGTACAGAGTTTCAGTTTTACAATGTTTATAAGATGAAGTATAGAGATGAATGGTGGTTGATGCATAACAAAGTGAATATATTTAAAACCACTGAACTGTACACTTAAAAATAGTTAAGATGGTAATTTTTTATGTTATGTGTATTTACCATAATAAAACAAATAATTCAATAAATAGGCATATGTAACCATTTAACTAAATCTCTAGAGAATTATGCCTACTGGGATAAAAACCAATCCCCAAAGATTAATACTGTATGATTCCACTTGCATAACATTCTTTAAACTACAGAATTTAAAAATGGAGAACATATTTTTGTTGTCAAGGGATAGCTATTGGAAAAAAGGAGTGATAGAACTGTTTAGTATCTTGACTGTGACAATTGGGACTTAAATTTTCACATGTGTTAAAGTTGTACGGAATGTAACACATATATCACATGAGTACAGATAAACCTAGGGAACTCTGAAAAAGATTAGTGATTTGTATCAAAGTCAATATCCTGGTTGTGGTATTATATGATAATTTTATGAAATGCTATCATTGGAGGAAAGTAGTTAAAGATTACACACAATATGTTTATTATTTTTTACAAATGTATGTAAATCTATAATTTTCTTAATAAATACTTAAGATATCTTAAAATACTTAAAAATACTTTTAAAATACACTTAATAAAATGAATTATCAAGGAAACAATAAAAAAATAAAATAAAATGATGTCTATAAATCATTCAAAGTCATGATTTGCTTAATATAAAAGAGAGTATTTTAATCGTAGCCTTTCTTATTATAAAGTCCATGCAATATCTATAGTCACCTTTAGCCTCTGCTATTATGATAAAACTTTAACAGTTGGTAAGTTTTGTGACTATAAAGAGGTCTGAAACTAATAATAAAACCTAAATATTAAAGCACTTTAAAAAATACAGAATTTTACTGTATCATATATGTCAACACAATAACTTGAGTACTATTACAGAATGTCTCAGAAAACCCTCATTGATGAAAATAATAATGCTCATTAAACATAATATTCAACTTAATTACAACATTATAAATTAAATAAAAAAATTTTAAATATGCTTCTAAATATTTGGGAATACTAGCAAATTGTTGGAAATTTTTACATCATTTAACAATGCATCTTCTTCCACTAAATTACCAAGATAAACACTTTTCTGCCTTATCAGACAAAAGGAAATTTTATGTTGGCGTCATACTCATTTCTTTTATTTGAGTCAGTTTACTAATTTTGTATTGCTAAAAAATACAAAAGCAACTAAGAAGTAGTTAAATGTGTAATGGATGTATAAAACAGAGAGGCAGGCAGAGAGTCAGAGTACCAATTCTCCCCTCTCCCCCCACCCCCGCCCCCCACCCACCCCCACTTCCTCCAACATATGCACATTCACAACAGAAAGAGACAGAGAGGGAGAGAGGGAAGAGGGAAGGAGAGGGAGAGGGAGAGAGGGAGGGAGAGGGCAAAAGAGGAAGGAAAAGGAGGAGGAGAAGGAGGAGGAGGAGGAGGAGGAGGAGGAGAGAGAGAGAGATCCATTCTCTTTTATCTGGTAACCACCATTGTATTTCCTGTCTCTTTGATTTTGACTACTCTAAGTACCTCACATAGGTGGAATAACAGTATTAGTCTGTTTGTGACTGCCTTATTTCACTTAGAATAATGTCTTCAAGGTTCATACACGTTGTAATGTGTATCAGAATTTTCTTTATGGACTTCATTTTAACCCCGCATTCTTATCTGTAAAATGAAAATGATGTCTTACCTAATAATTTGCTAATATTCTAAAACTAAATTATATATATATAGTTATTGAATTAATTAGCACAAGGTTCTTCATAATATCCTTTTTTAATTCCTTTAATGTCATCTCATTGACCTCTTAAACTGGGCTCTTGCTGTTTGATGGTGTTCTGATCCTATATATTTAAAACTCCAGCCTACTAAGTGCATTAAAATGAATTTTTAAAAGATAATTATAGGTGAAATTTAATGTCACTGAAAACAGAGTGTTCCGTCTGCTGCTAGCATCTGAAGAAACTTCTGCAAGATATAATGTAGTTTAGAATGATATGAGGAAAAACTTGTGTTTTATTGTACAGAAAGTTGGAGGCTCCAAGGTAAATAGAGTAGATTCTGAATGGAACCAGAAAACACCTGCAAGTTCATAGAGGCATGTGTCAGAGAGAACAGTAAAACATAAGATCAACAGTAGCTTAAATTTCTATACCAATAATTCTAGGGCTAACTCTACACAGATGTGAAACTCCACGTAGGACCTCATAGTCTATAATTTACTGACACAATGCTCTTGGATGTGCATTATGTTCACAAACTTCAATTTAAGATAGACAACACCAAACACAGACCACAAGAAGCACATAAAGCAGAGAATATCAGGATAAAGAAAAGAGCACACTATTATAGATAACTCTACATAATGTTACACCTCTACATTATGTTACAAATTTTTAAGCATTTAAAAAAATAAAGGCGTTTAAAATTCTGATGCTTTTGAGAACGAGTGAAAAACTTGCTTAATTAGAAGCACAAAAGTAGAAAGAAAAAAAAACAACAAGATGTTAATCCTACTAATGCAGATCTTTTTGAGAAGAGAACTAATACAGAATGTAGAAAGTAAGCTCTCTGAAACCAGAATTTTTGTCTATTGTGGATGCAGATCACCTAAAACCTCATAGATGTGAAGGATGTGGAGTGAGGTGTGGTAGGGCAGGCACAATATATACTTCTCAGAGGCAATAACAATTAACATTAATGCAAGGAATGCTGTACCCTGACTGCCCATGAGGTTATCCAGCAACCCCCAAAACTACACCTCTCCTCACACACACGTTCTGTTAGAGTTAGCAGATTTCTGTTTCTCTCCTCTCCCTCTATCTATGGATAAAAGTTTCCTCTGCTCCGTTATGAATCTGAGCCTCCAGATAATTCAAAACAAGGGAATTTTCCAGGCTCCTTCTAGATCTCTTTATAAAAATGCTTCAACTGACAACTGATGTGTCAGCTCAGAGAATTCCTCTGATGGGCTGAGGGTTAGGTTTAGGCCCCTTCTAAATAGTTTCTTGCACTAGTTCTCTTTAGATCATTTCTTTGCACCGTTCTCATCACTGCTCCACTCAGAACAGCCACTTCTGAGGAGACCCTTGGAGGAGGATGACCATAAAGAAAGCTCTGCTTCTACAGGCCCTCACCCTGACCACCATGATGAGCCCCTGTGGAGGTGAAGACATTGTGGGTGAGTGCAGGGTTGAGGGGTGTGGATCTAGAATTGTGAAAAAGAATTGGAAAAACAGTCAATGAGTTTACTGAGACTTGATGATCTATGAAACCCCAGTTCTCCTCAATTCGAATGTTTATGCTTATTTTCCCTCCCAAAAGCCAAAACCCCAGCCCAAAATATGATTAGTTCATAGATTAAACTTAATTTCAGGATCTCCTTGTGTTGTGGCTGTGTTCACAAAGGACCTTATTCTCTTTCTAATACCAAAACCAGCTAATACATTCTGAAGGTTGTTATAACATTAATTTATGATAACTCCTAATATTAGATATATTTCTCCATATATATTGCTTCTTTTTAACAGCAATTTATGAGCCTACTACTCCTAACCTACTCTAAATTATTTTTCAAAGCTACTACTTATTTTATCTATTCGATTTCTCGGAATAATCAATGCCATAAATTTCTGGTGCCACATATAAAGTAGCAAGTCATATTTTTGTTTCCATTGTAATTTATATTTTCCAGGTTTGGGCTTGAGAGGTAAAAAGGAAATTTTTATTGATGATCATTGCTATAAGAAAAATAAAATTAATTATTTAAATGACATTGAGCAAGTCAATTCACTATATTGATCTTCAGATTCCTCATATGTAAAAATAATTGATTGATTTGTTCTAAGAAACACATAATCAAATTAAATAAGTATGCAGATGCATATTTTAAAACAACAAAGAACTATATAAATGTCAAAGTATAGCATGATTATCATAAGTATAATTTCATGTTTGTTTATTTGTTTTATGTTTCAGAAAGTTGGGATCGTGTATGATGAAAAACCTAGGAACTTAAAAATAAGTTAGCCTCAGCTCGTCAACCTAAACTACCAGCCCTACCATCTCCAGCCCGTAAAGCTCTAAAGAGGATAAAAACATTAATTATGTGGTTCTTTAGCCCTCTGTGTTTTTCATTTCCTTTCCATAACACCTCTTTTTTTTTATTTTAATTAGTTTCAAGTATACAGTACATTGGTTAGACATCTATATAGTCAGTAAAGTGATTCCCCCAATTGCTCCTTCCCTCTCTGACCCTCCACTTAGCCAATGTATTAATGCTAATTGCATTCCTTATGCCATGTTTCCCATCCCTGTGACCATCCATCAGCTACTAATTTGTACTTCTTTAACCCTTCTCCCATTCTCCCAGCACCCCCAACCCCCGCCTCTCTATCCATCACCAAATTGTCCACTACGTTTGTGTTTTTGATTAGTTTGTTCTCTTTATTCCTTAAATTCCACATATAAGTGAAATCATATAGTGTTTATCTTTCTCTGTCTGACTTAAGTACCTTCTAGATTCATCACAGCAATATCTTTTTCCATTTCATTCCTTTTCATATGTAGGAGTCTAGTTTTCTTATCTTTTTTTAATGGCAGTTTATTTCTTATACTATATATACATAATTTTTTTTAACATTTTATGTTTTTATTTTGTCCCTTCCCCTCTCCTTCCTCACCTCTGGTAACCACTAGTCCATTGTCCATATCCATGAGTCTCTGTTTGTCTTGTTCACTTGTTGCTTTTAGGTTTATATCCCACACATGTGATGTCATATGGTTTTCAATCTTTTCTGTCTGGGTTATTTCACTTAATATGATTATTTCAAGGTCCATCCATGTTGTTGCAAATGGCAGTATTTCATCTCTTCTTATGGCTGAGTAATATTCCATTGTATATATGTACCACTGCTTCCTTAGCCAATCATCTATCATAGGACACTTCGGTTGCTTCCATGTCCTGGCCACTGTGAATAGTGCTGCTGTGAACATTGGTGTACAAATATCTTTTCAGATATGAGTTTTCAAGTCTTTGGGGTAAATACCCAGTAGAGGGATTGCTGGATCATATGGTAGATCAATTTATAGTTTTTGGAGGAACCTCCATACTGTTTTCCATAGTGGCTGTAGCAATTCGTAGTCCCATCAGCAGTGTATGAGGGTTCCTATTTCTCCGCATCCTGTCCAACATTTGTTATTACTTGTCCTGTTGATTATAGCTATTCTAACAGGTGTGAGATGGTATCTCATCATGGTTTTAATTTACATTCCCTTAATAGCTAGTGATGTTGAGTATCTTTTCATATATTTGTTGGCCATTTGTATATCCTCTGGGGAGAAGTGTCT
>NW_011889006.1:142975-167728 GCF_000151845.1 Pteropus vampyrus
TTATTTTTGCTTTTACTTCCCTTGCCTTTGAGGTCAAATTCATAAAATTCTCTTTAAGTCCAAGGTCCTTGAGTTTAGTTCCTATGTTTTCTTCTATACATTTTATTGATTCCGGTCTTACATTCAGGTCCTTAATCTATTTTGAGTTAATTTTGGTGTGTGGTGATAGACAACCGTCTAATTTCATTCTTTTGCAGGAGGCTTTCCAGTTTTCCCAGCACCATTTATTGAAGAGGCTTTCCTTTCTCCACCGTATATTTTGGACTTTTTTGTCAAACATTATTTGCCCATATAAATATGGGTTTACTTCTGGACTCTCCATCCTGTTCCACTGGTCCATGTGTCGGTTTTCTGCCAATACCATGCAGTTTTGATTACTGTTGCTTTGTAGTATAATTTGAATCAGGCAGAGTGACGCCTCCTGCCTCGTTCTTTTTCCTCGAGATGGCTTTGGCAATTCGGGGTTTTTTGTGCTTCCATACAAATTTGATGAGTTTTTGTTTCATCTTTTTAAAAAATGCCAATGAGATTTTGATGGAGATTGCATTAAATCTGTATATACTTTAGGTAATATGGTCATTTTAACTATGTTGATTCTTCCAATCCAATAACATGAAATTTCTTTCCATTTCTTTGTTTCTGCTTTGACTTCTTTTAATAGGGCCTTCTTATAGTTTTCATTATATAGGTCCTTCACATGTTTCATTAGATTTACCCCTAGGTATTTTATCCTTTTTGTTGAAATTGCGAAAGGAATTATTTTTTCTCCTTTTTTTTGACACTTCATTATTAGAGTACAAGAACGCTGTGGATTTTTGAATGTTGATTTTGTATCCAGAGACTTTACTGTATTTCCTTATTGTTTCTAGTAGTGTTCTTGTGGAGTAAGGTTCTCTATATAGAGAATCATGTCATCAACAAATAGTGACAGTTTGACTTCTTCATTTCCTATTTGGATGCCTTTTATATCTTTCTCTTGCATGACTGCACTCATTAGGCTCTCCAATGTTATACTGAATAATAGTGGCAACAGTGGACAGACTTGCCTTGTTTCTGCTCTTAGAGGGAAGGTTTTTAATTTTCACCATTAAGTATAATGTTAACTGAGGGTTTGTCATGTGTGGCCTTTATTATATTAAGGTACTTTCCTTCTATACTGATTTTGTGAAGTGTTTTGATCATAAATGGGTGCTGTATCTTGTCAAAGGCTTTTTCTTCATCTATTGATATATCATATGATTCTTATTTTTTAATTTGTTTATGTGGTGTATCACATTAATTGATTTGCATATGTTGAATCATCCCTGTGCCCCTTGGATGAAGGGGTGTGTAATCTTTTTAATATATTACTGTATTCGGTTCGCTAGCATCTCATTTAGGATTTTCACATCTGTGTTCATGAGAGATATTGGTCTGTAGTTTTCTTTTTTTGTGTTATCTTATCGAGTTTTGGTATCAGGGTAATAATGGCCTCATAAAATGAGCTGGGAAATATTGCCTCCTCTTGGATTTTTTGGAAGAGTTTGAGGAGAATAGGTATTAAATCTTCTTTGAATGTTTGGTAGAATTCACTGGTGAAGCTATCTGGTCCTGGACTTTTATTTTTTGGTAAGTTTTAGATGATTGTTTCAATTTCCATACTGCTGATCGGTCTATTTAGATTTTCCAGTTCTTGATTTAGTCCAAGAAGGTTGTATTTTTCTAAGTACTGGTCCATTTCTTCTAGGTTATTAAATTTGGTGTTATATAATTTTTCATAGTATTCTTGTATGATCCTTTGTATTTCTGCAGTGTCTGTTGTCATTTCCCCTCTTTCATCCCTGATTTTGTTGATTTGTGTCCTTTCTCTTTTTTCTTTAGTGAGTCTAGCCAGGAGTTTATCAATTTTATTAAACTTCTCCAAGAACCAGCTTTGTTGCATTTATTTTTCTATTGTTTTTCAGTTTGTTTGTTTTTGATTTCATTTATTTCTGCCCTAATATTGATGATTTCTTTCCTTTTACTGACTTTAAGCGTCATTTGTTCTTCCTTTTCTAGTTTTTTAAGATGAAGCATTAGATTGTTTATTTGGCTCATTCTTGTTTTTGGAGATAGACCTGTAATGATATGAACTTTCGTCTTTTTGCTGTGTTCTAAAAGTTTTGATATGTTGTGCTATCATTCTCATTCATTTCTATGTATCTCTTGATCTTTCTTTTTATTTCTTCTCTGACCTAGTTATTCTTCAGTAGCATGTTGTTTAATCTCCATGTATTTGTGGTTCTCCTGGAGGCAGCATATGGTTGGGTTTTGTTTCTTGATCCAATCTGCAACTCTGTGCCTTTTTATCAGTGAGTTCAGTCCATTTACATTTAGAGTGATTATTGAAATATGAGGTCTTCTTATAGCCATTTTAACTTTTGCTTTCTGGTAACTCGGTGTTTCCATTGCTTCCTTGTCCTTGTGTTTCTGTTTTCTTTATTTTGGTTGGCTTTTGTGGGTTTTGCCTCTGATTCTTCTTGTTTTATGTTATATACTTCCGTTCTGACTCTATGGTGTGTGGTTACCATTACAAATCTGAAAAAGATAGTTATATATATACAGTTGTCCATTTTCTTCTGTGTGTGCCTTATCTCCTTTCCCCTTTGCGAATTTGGATCTTTGAATCCTCCCCTTTTCAGTCATTGTTATCCCATTTTGTTTCTATGTATGCTGAATGTTCATTACTATTTTGCTATAGCAATTCTCTTCTTATTATTTAAGCTTATAATTCCCTGTTCTTAGTAAGGGTTGCTCCTCTCTTCTTCTATTTGCCTGATAGTCATTTTACTCCTAATTATGTATTTTTTTGTTGTTATTTTGTTTTAGGTGAGCTGAACTCTTTCTGAATTTTCTGTAGGGCAGTCCTCGTAGAGAATTTCCTCAATTTTTGTATGTCTGAAAAGGTCTTAATTTCCCTGCATATCTAAAGGATAGCTTAGCTGGATACATTATTCTAGGCTGGTAGTTCCTTTCACTTAATAGTTTAAATATTTGATTTCATGCTTTTCTGGCTTGTAAGGTCTGTGCTGAGAAGTCTGATGATAATCTAATGGGTTTTCCTTTATAGGTTACCATTTTCTTCTCCCTGGCTGCCCTGAGAATTCTATCTTTTCATTGATTTTTGATAACTTTAATACAATGTGTCTTGGTGAAGGCCTTTTGGGGTTGAGATAATTGGGTGTTCTGTTGACTTCTTGAATTCCAAGCTCCAGCTCATTCCTTAGATTTGGGAAATTCTCATCCAATATTTGTCTGAAAATACTTTCTAGTCCCTGCTCCTTTTCCTCACCTTCAGTAATGCCCATTTTTCTTAGATTTCCTCTCCTGATGGTATCAGCTAGTTCTTGTATTTCTCTTTCATTATTTTTTATTCTTCAGTTTCTCTCCTCTTCCTTCTGATTTATTTCTAGATTTCTGTCTTCGATATCACTGATCCTTTCCTCCATTTGGTTGACTCTATTTCCCAAGCTTGCTATTTCATTTTTTATCTCATGGAGTGTGTTCTTCATCTCCAGAAGTTCTATATGGTTCTTTTTGAGGGTTTCAATCTCCTTGCTCTGCTCATCTAGTTGTTTTTGCAATTTCTGAAATTGTTGTTAATGACTCGTTTCGGAACTCACTGAGTTTTTTCAGAAGTACCATCTTGAATTCTCTGTCACTTAAGTCTCATATTTCTGTCTGTAAGCTCATTTTCTGGAGATTTTTCTCTTTCTTTCTGAGATGATTTGTCACCTTGGTTGTTCATGGTGTTTAATGGACTATTTCTCTGACTGGGAATTAATGAAAGTATAATCTCCTATTTTTCCAGAAAGAAGATTTATTGTATATAAAGATCTCTAATTAGCCTGTTGCAAAGAAGGCACTTTTCTTTCGGCTTCCAGTAGGTGGCTTCTAAGCCTCTTGGACCCATGCTTTATATAAGGTCTTAATAATGCTTTTTTAATGTTTTTGTAGATATTTAATCACATTCACTATCCTCAGTTTTAGTCCCTGTCAGTGTCAACGACAGTATCAGCAGCATTTGCTCAGATTCCCCTGGGGCTCTGCGGTGATTGGTTTTGGAGGGTATGGGTTGGAGGTTGTGGGCTGCAGCTCAGCCTCGGTTTTGCAACTGCTGCCGGCAAAAATCAGCTGTTGTTCCTCTGCGGTCCCATCCCGCTTCTCTAATTTCTTCCCTGATGACTGGGCCCTGCAACCAGCCAGCCCAGCTCACAGCTTTCCATGTCAGGACTGTTCAGGGAACTTGCCATAGGAACTTACGTTCTTTCTCCCCTCCCCCTTCTCCTGCAAGGAGCTCAGGCGGCTGCCGGAGGCAGCTTCTTTATTACTCCCAGTCCACCACCCAACACCAGGGGTTTTGACCTTTGGTAGCTCTTACGCGCAGATCCCATGCTCCGACGTGCTAGTGTGCAGTTTGGGTGTTTTTTGTTGAGTTTTTGACATTCAGCTTATTGTTGTTTCAAGAGGAGAGATCTAGGAATGTCTTTCATGCCACCACGTTTTATCCAATCTTCTCTTGTTTTCTTATCCTTTTAGCCACTCCATCCCTTGGTTGGAGCACTTAATTCTTTTCCCTTTAAGGTACTTATTGATAGGAATGTAGTTGTTACCATTCTTTATTCCTGTTTTTGATACATGTTTTTTCTTCTTAAAGAAGTCCCTCCAACATTTTCTGTAATTCTGGCTTGGTGGTAATAAATTCCTTTAGTTTATTTTTGTCTGGGAAACTCTAAATGATAGCTTTGCTGGATAAATTATTCCTGTTGTATATTCTGGGTCTTCATTCTTTCAAATATTTTTTGCCAAGCCCTTCTGTACTGCATAGTCTCTCTTGAGAAATCAGCTGCCAGTCTATGGGTGTTCCCTTATAGGTAACTATCTGTTTTTCTCTCGCTGCATTTAAGATTCTCCCTTTGTATTTAAACTTTGACATTTTAATTATGATGTATATTGGTGTGGGCCTCTTTGGATCCCCGATTTTTGGAATCCTCTTCCTGGGGTTTTATGTCCATTTCCTTCACCAGGTGAGGGAAGTTTTCCATCATTATTTCTTCAAACAGCTGTTCAACATCTTGATTTTCTTCACTTACACCAATCAGACGAATATTTGGAACCTTAATAGTGTCCTATATCTTCTTTAAGTCATCTTTGTAGTCTTGGCCTCTTTTTTCTTGCCATTCTGTTTGAGTGTCCTGATTCCTTTCCTCTAGATAGAGCATGAAATCCTCTTCTTTATTCACTTTGTTTATTCCTTTGTTTATTTCCATTTGATATACTTCTCATCTCAGATAATGCATTCTCTATTTCAGACTGATTCCCTTTTATAATTTCTATTTCCATTTTTATGTTTTCTATCACTTTGTTGAAGTTCTCACTGAATTTATCTACACTTCCCAAAAGTTCATTGAACATCTTTATAACCAGTATTTTGAAATCTGCATCTGTTAAATTACTTGACTCCATTATATCTGGATCTCTGTTCTGTTCTGTCATATGGTTTCTGCTTCTTTGTCTTCACATTTTGGCTATCTTTCTGTGTCTGTTTCTATGGACTAAGCAAAGCTCCTAAGTCTCCGGTCTTATTAGTGTGGATTTGTGAAGTAGGTGTCCAATGGCACAGTCCTGAGAGGGATTCAGCTGCAGGCCAAATTTAGCCCAAGCCTCTACTCCTCTGGGGCCACCTACTAAGATTCAGCAAGCAATCCACAGATGCTGTGCTCATAGTTGCCTCAAAAGGCCACACCAGAAACCGAGGCCAGATACATCCAGTGTGAGTCTAGGCGCTGCTCAGCAAGAATCTGAGTCGCTGAGAATATACTTGGACATGGCTTGGGTGGGGCCCAGGTTGGGGTAGGTGGGGTTTCAGAGAATCCTCTGGGGGGAGCGACCTCTGGTATTCAGTTTGATGATGTCACAGCTATGGCGGCACTGTGTCCGCACACTGGGAGAGGGGAGAGCTCAGCAGGGAACAATGAATACTGCTGGCCTCTCCAACAATATCTCCCTGTTAGTCCTTCGGGCCCGCTTTGTGCAGCCGATCCAGCACTGGTACTCAGAGCGAGCAGGTCGGTCACTGCAAAAATCTGCTTGTGGACACAGCCCCTTTAAGAGGCTTCTGCCACTGCCAATGCTGCAGCCTCCGTCTCACTCAGCCGCTCGGAACTGGTCACCCTACATCCTCGAACCATCCTACCTTCTGCCGTTGCAGAGTGCTTTCTTGGATTTCTCCTGAGTTGTATGGCTCGTTCATCTATATCCCAGGAGATTTTTCTTTGCTGCTGCTCCTTGTTTCCGTCACAACTTTGATTTGGTTGCCAGAGGGATGAACAGAGAACTATCATCTACACCGTTTTGAAGCATTCCCTCCACAACACCTTCTTGATCTATGGCTCATTTTACTACATTTCAGTCTACTGTCCAGACCTTTGTTCTACTGTGTTGTGGGTAGTGACAACAGTTATTGAAACCTAAAGCAAAAAAACAAGCAAAGGAAAATAGAAGAGAAATAGAAGAGTACAATGGAATCTTCAAAACATTTTCCAAACATAATTCACTAATTCAACAGATATTTGGTGAAGTATGAAGACCTTCTAGGTGCTTAGCATACTTCAAGGTTTCTATTCATGAAGAACTCACGTTCTTGCAATAAGAGACAGATAATTTCTAAAAAACATTTAACAAGTAAATAAATTCCATAGTGTGTTAGAATGATAGAAATGCTATGAAAAAGTACAACAGAGTATAGGGATATTAAGTGATTAGAGGTAAGCTCAAGAAGTAAATTTATTATTTATTTATTTAATAAATATTACTGAATTATTTTTTATTTTTCAAGTACAGTTAGCATTCAAATTTTTTTCCTTTCCTTTTTATCATGTTTATTTTGGATCTTTGCATTTTTTAAATTATTTTTTATTTTTCACTTACAGTTGGCATAAAATATTATATTAGTTTCAGGTGTACAACATAATGATTAGACATTATATAACTTACAAAAGTGATTACCCTGATAAATCTGGTATCCATCTTACACCATACATAGTTATTACAACATTGTCAACTATATTCATTATGCTGTACTTTACATCTCCATGACTATTTTGTAACTACCAATTTGTACTTCTTAATCCCTTCCTTTTTCACCCAAATCCCAAACCCCCTCCCACCTGCAAACCATCAAAATATTCTGTTTCTATGAGTTTGTTTCTGTTTTGTTTGTTTATTTTGTTTTTTAGATTCCACATGTAATAAAATCATATGGCATTTGTCCTTCTCTGTCTGATTTACTACGCTCAGCACTATAATCTTTGGGTCCATCCATGTTGCTGAAGATGGCAAGATTTTATTTCTTTATGGCTGAGTAATATTCCATTGTATATAAATAACATCTCTTCTTTATCCATTCATTGATTGATGGACCCTCAGGTTGATATTTAATATTATTTTATATTAGTTCCAGGTGTGTGGCGCAGTGGTTAGGCATTTATATAATTTACAAAGTGATCCCCCTGACTAGTCTAGTACCCACCTGGCACTATGTATAGTTATTATCATATTGTTGACTATATTGCCTATGCTTTATTTTACATCTTCATGACTATTTTATAAATACAAATTTGCACTTCTCAATCCCATTACCTTTTTCACCCCACACCCCTAATCCTCCTCCTACCTGGTAATCATCAGCTTGTTTCCTGTATCTATGAGTCTATTTATGTTTTGTTTGTTTATTTTTTTCTTTAGATTCCATAACTCAGTGAATTATATAATATTTGTCTTTTTCTGTCTGACTTATTTCACTTAGCATAATACCTTCCAGATCCAACCATGTTGTCACTAATGGTAAAATTTCATTTTTTTACTTATAGTCAAGTCATAGTATATTGTGTATATATACCACAATTTCTTATCCAATCATCTGTTGATGGGCACTTAGATTACTTCTATGTCTTGGCTATTGTAAATAATGCTGCAATGAACATAGGGGTGCACGTGTCTTTTTAAACTACTGTTTTAGAATTCTTCAGATAAATACCCGGCAGTGGAATTGCTGGGTCATAAGGTAGTTATATTTTTAATTTTTTGAGGAACTTCCATACCATTTTTGCACCAATTTGCAATCTCATCAGCAGTACATGAGGATTCCTTTCTCTTGACATTTTTGCCAACTCCTGTTGTTTGTTGATTTATTGATGATGGCCATTCTAACAGGTGTGAGGTAATATCTCATTGTGATTTTAATTTGCATTTCTCCAATGATTAGTGACATTAAGCATCTTTTCATATGTCTGTTGGCCTTCTGTATGTCCTTTTTGATGAAATGTCCATTCAAGTCTTCATCTCATTTTTTAATTGGATTGTTTGTTCTTTTGGTGTTAAATTGTATGAGTTCTTTATAAATTTTAGATATTAACTACTTACCAGATGTATCATTGGCAAATGTCTTCTCCCATGCAGTAGCTTGTCTTTTCATTTTGTCGATAGTTTTCTTTACTATGTACTTTTAGTTTGATATAGTCTCATTTCTTTGTTTTTTTCTTTTGTTTCCTGTGCCTTGAGGAGACATATACAAAAAAAGAAATAAATTACTAAGAGCGATGTCAAAGAGTTTACTGCCTGTTTTTTCTTTAAGTTTTATGATTTTAGGTCTTACATTTAAGTCTTTAATCTATTTTGAGTTTATTCTTGTATATCATGTAAGAAAGTAGTAAAGTTTCATTTTTGCATGTATCTGTCCATTTTTCCTAACACTGTTTGTTGAAGAGTGTCTTTACCCCATTGAATATTCTTCACTCCTTTGTCACGGATTGATTGACCATATAGGTTTGTTTCTGGGCTCTCTATCCTGTTCCATTAATTTATGTCTCTGTTTCTATACAGGGACCATGCTGTTCTGATTATTATAGCCTTTTAGTAAATTCTGATATCAGGTAACATGATAAGTCCATCTTTGCTCTTTCTCAAGATTGCTTTTGCTTTTCGAGATCTTCTGTGGTTCCATATAAATATAAGATTAATTTGTTCTAGTTCTGTGAAAAATGCCATTGGTATTTTGAATCTATAGATTACTTTGGGTAGTATGGACATTTTAATGATTTTAATTCTTTGTATCCATTAGCATGGTATATACGTCCAACTATTTGCATCTTCAATTTTTTTTTCAATGTCTTATAATTTTCTGAATACAGATCTTTTACCTTCTTGGTTAAATTCATTCCTAGGTATTTTTTGATGTAATTTTAAATTAGATAGTTTTGTTCATTTCTTTTTCTGGTAGTTCATTATTGGTGTATAGAAATGCAACCAATTTCCGAATATTAACTTTGTATCTTGCTACTTTACTAAAATCATTTAAAAGTGTTAATAGTTTTTGTTAGAATGCTTAGGGATCTCTCTATATAGCATCATGTCTTCTGCAAATAATGACAGTTTCACTTCCTCCTTTCCAATTTGGATGTCTTTTATTTCTTTTTCTAGTCTGATTGCTGCGGCTAGGACTTCCAATACTATGTTGAATAGAAATGGTAAAAGTGGACATCTTTGTCTTGTTCTTGACCTTAAGGAAAATGCTTTTAGCTTTTCCCCATTGAAAATAAATGTTAGCTGCGTGTTTGTCATATATGACCTTTATTATGTTGAGGTATGAGCCCTCTATTCTCACTTTACTCAACTTTTTTTTTAATCATAATTAGATGTTGGATTTTGTCAAATGTTTCTTCTATATCTATTGATATGATCACATATTTTATATGTTTCATTTTGTTGATGTGGTGTATCATGTTAATTGATTTCCAAATATACTTGATCATGGTGTATGATCTATTTAATGTCTTGCTGAATTTGATTTGCTAATATTTTGTTGAAGATTTTTGCATCTATGTTCATTAGGAATGTTGGCCTATAATATTTTTTTTTTCTAATGTCTTTGTCTAGTTTGGTAATTAGGATAATGGTGGCCTTGTAAAATGAGCTTGGGACTCTTCCCTCTTCTTGAATTTTTCAGAATAGTTTGAGAAAAATAAGTGTTAATTCTTCTTTGAATGTTTGGTAAAATTTACTCATGAAGCAATCTGGTCCAGGACTTATGTTTGCTGGAATTTTTTTTTATTACTGATTGATTTTATTAGTAGTTATTAGTCTGTTCAAATTTTCTGTTTCTTCTTGGTTCAGTCTTGGAAAACTGTGTTTCTAGGAATTTATCCATTTCTTTCAGATTGTCCAATTTGTTGGCATATAATTGTTTGTAGAATTTTCTTATAATCTTTTTATGTCTGTGGTGCTAATTGCCCTCCTTCATTTCTGATTTTTTTAATTTGTGTCTTCTCTTTTTTCTGGATAAGTCTTGTTAAAGGTTTATCTGTTTTATTTAGCTTTTCAAAGTACCAGCTCTTGGTTTCATTGATCTTTTGTATTGTTTTTTCAGATTCTATTGTTTACTTCTACTCTGATCTTTATTGTTTCCTTTTTTACACTCACTTTGGGCTTTGTTTTTCTTCTTTTTATAGTTCTTTTAGATGTAAGGTTAGACTGGATATTTGAGATTTTTCTTCAGGTAGGCCTGTATTGCTCTGAATTTCCCTCTTATAACTACTTTGGCTGTGTCTCATAGATTTTTAGGTCATCATATTTTTATTTTTATTTGTCTCAAGGTATTTTTATTTCTTCCTTGATCTTTTTGTTAACCTATTTATTGTTTAATAGTATGTTATTCAGTCTCCATGTGGTTGTGTGCTTTTCGGTTTTCTTCTTGTAATTGATTTCTAGATTCATACCATTGTGATCAGAGAAGATCCTTGATATGATTTCAGTCTTCTTAAATTTATTGAGACCTTATTTGTAGCCTATCATGTAGACTATCATGGAAAATGTTTTTCATGTGCTTGAAATATTTATGTCCATAAATATCTGCTTTATATATTTAGATACTCCTGCATGGGTGAGTAAATGTTTATAAGAGTTATATCCTTTTGTTGGATTGATTCCTTTATCATTATAAAACATCTTTCTATTATGGCCTTTGTTTTAAAGTCCATTTTGTCTGGTATAAATATTGCCTCCCCAACTTTTTTGTTTCTTTGTTTCCATTTGCACAAAATTCTTTCTCATTTTCTTACTTTCCTTCTGTGTGTGTGTTTTGATGTGAAGTAAGTATCTTGTAGGCCGCATATGTAGGGGTCTTGTTTTCTTATCCATTCAGCTACCCTATGTCTTTTGATTGGAGAATTTAATCCATTTATATTTAAAGTGATTATTGATAGGTATGTAGTTATTGCAATTTTATTTTTCATATTTTGGATCTTTTCTTCTTCTTAAAGAAGTCTCTCTAACATTTCCTGTAATGATGAACTCCTTTAGGTTTTTCTTGTCTGGTAAGCTCTTTATCTGTCTTTCCATTCCAAATGATAGCTTGGCTGAATAGAATAATTTTGGTTATAAGTTCTTATTTTCATCACTTTGAAGATTTTGTTCCAATTACTTTAGGCCTACAAAGTTTCTGTTAAGAAATCAGCTGATAGTCTTATGAAAGCTCCTTTGTAGATAACTGCTTTTCTCTTGCTACTTTTAAGATTTTCTCTTTGTCTTTAACCTTTGACATTTTAATTATTAAGTGTTTTGGTGCAGCCCTCTTTGGGTTCATCTTGTTTGGAAGTCTCTGAGCTTCCTGGACTTGTTTACATATCTATTTCCTTCACCAGGTTAGGAAGTCTTCCATCATTATTTTTTCAAATAGGTTTTCAATTCTTTGTTTTCTCTCTTCTCCTTCTGGTTCCTCTATGAGTCCAATGTTCTTATGCTTGGTATTGTCCCAAAGGTTCCTTAAACTACCCTCAATTTCTTAAATTCTTTTTCTTCTTTGCTGTTCCAAATGAGTGTTTTCCACTGCCTTCTCTTCCAAATTGCTGATTCAGTCCCCTGCTTCATCTAATCTGCTATTAATTTCATCTAAGGTATTCTTTATCTCAGTTTTTGTATTCTTCATTTCTGACTTTTTTTTGTGGTTTCTATCTCTTTGTCTAAGCTCTCAGTGAGTTATTTTTTATTTTCCCAAATCCACTGAGCAGTCTTATAACCAGTGTTTCAAACTCTATATATTATAGGTTGCTTGCCTCCATTTTGTTTAGTTCTTTCTCTGGAATTTTGTCCTATTCTTTCATTTGAGACATGTTTCTTTGTCTCCCCATTATGGATGCATCTCTGTATTTGTTACTATGTATTAGGTAGATCTGCTATGTCTCCCAGTCTTAGCAGGTTGGCCTTATGTAGTAGGTTTCCTGTGGGGCCCCGTAAAACATTCTCCCTGGTTACCTGGTGTGGTTTGCATGTGTCTTCCTATTATAGTTGAGTGTCGATTGCTGTTGGAATGTCAGTGAGTGGAATTGAGCCTTAGGCTGACTGGCTGTGAGGACTGGCTGTGAAGACTGGCTATGACTACAGGGGATGCATGTGATTCTGGTGCCTGACAAGTCCACTGTTTGGACTGGTGCTCTGTTGTGATCTGAAGCTGGCCACCAGGTGTGTTGGCTCTGAGGCCTCTTTGCTCTGGTGCAGGTCAAAGTCAGCTGCTGCTTGTGCCCAACTTAAGGCCACCTGGTAGGAACTACAAAGTAATCTGTGGTTTGTAGTTGCCTATGCTGGGCCTGGAGGCAACTGTGAGAGGCTATGCTGTGACCTGAGACTAGTGCCACTAGTGCCAGGCTTGGGGCCACTTAAAAGAACTACAGGATATGCTCAGGCCAGCCACTGTTTGTTTTGGGTTTGTGGACCTTTGAGAGATTTTAGGAAAGTCTGCATTGCTGGCGAAGTCCAGCTGCTTGTGAGAAACAGCCGCCGAAATAGGTTCGGGCCAGTGCACAAGTCGGGTGAGCGGGGTCTCAGGGAATCACCAGGGTGGGGTGAGCAGTGTTAGCAAGGTTGATGAAACTCAGACTTGGTGCTTGCCTGTGCCTATAGGCTTGGTGGGGGAAGGGCTTAACAAAGGAACAATGAAGGCCGCCAGCACTTCTGCTTGTGCCTGCCAGGTGTGTTTGAGGAGGGGTCACTTTCGCCCAGGAGAGAGCTGCCTCTTCAGCCCTCACTCTAAAGCCAATCATTTCAGCTCCTTCCATATGTCCCTGTGCTTTTCGAGATATTGTCCCTTCATTGGAGCTTATGGCAAGTATACGTGAGCAAGTATATGTGAGTCTGTACTTTCGACCTTTAAGAAAATGCCTGGGTCTACAGCAGCCTTTCATCTCACCTGAATGGAGTCTCCACTGATATTCACAACAGATATTGTGGGGACTTTTTTTCCTGGAAGTCGTGCTCTGGCCTGGGGCACCCAGTGTGCGTCTGGGATCCTTTACTCCACAGGGGGAATCTCTGCAGCCAAGATAACCCTCCTGATTCTTAACCACCACACATGAGTGTGAGACAAGCCTGTTTCACCTCTTCACCCTTCCTACCAGGCTTAATGTAGCTTCTTCTTTATATCCTTAGTTATAGAAATTCTGTTCAGCTAGACTTCAGGTGGTTCTCTATGGTGGTTGTTCTATAATTTCAAATATTACTGAATTCTTACTATATACCATGACTCTCCTAGGTACCTGAGATACAGATTTGAACAAGACATAACATCCCAATGCCTCCTAGAGTGTACATTATCATGGGAAAGACAATATATGTACATAAAAACAATTTTTAAGAGATAATTTTTAAATTTTTTCTTTCAATTGCCCTAATATAGAAAAAACAAAAATGAAGACTGACATGTCAAATATAAACATATAGTATATGGAACACAGTTTCTTATGACTTCTTGTTTAATAAAGATTTTTTTCCTCTCTCTATATCCTACCTTCCCATTACCTTCCTGCTCTGAAATGGTCACTCCTCAGCCGATCATGTGGGCACTTATGGCACAAATGTCTACCAGACATATGGTGCCTTTGGCCAGTTCACATATGAATTTGATGGAGATGAGCTCTTCTACGTAGACCTGGAAAAAACGGAAACTGTGTGGCGACTGCCTGAATTTAGCAATTTTACCAAGTTTGATACTCAAAGTGCCCTGAGAAACATTGTTGTGGCAAAAAGAAATTTAGATATCTTGATAAAAAATTCCAACTTTACACCTGCCATGAATGGTGAGTGTCCACAAATTTGTCTCTCTTTGCTGCATCTACCACACATTTTAGGTCTCTTTTCTTTTTTCCCCAGAATAGCTACTCTTCCTACTATAATATAAATTCTTTCACCTTCTTATTTCATTTCCCAGTAGATACTCAGTCTCCATCATATCTACTTAATCTTTAAATATCCCTCCCCTAGATTCCATGAGATACTCCTGTACTCCTGTAAGAGAATATTCCCAACCTCTTGGCCTAAGGAGCACACACACAAACACACACACGCTCACTCACACCATGCCCTGTGGATTCCCAAAGAGAGGAAATTGTTCTACACTTCATAGTAATTCAAAAGTAGAGGAAAGTTCAGAAGAGAGGACAGTTCAGAATCTGCAGATAAAAATGCCAGCACCCCTTCTAAAGTCACCATAGATAACATTAAGTTTCTTCATTTAGAAAATGAAAAAGTCAAAGTAGAAGTTTTGGACAAGGCTGCCGGGGGGGGGGGGGGGGCAGGGAGAGAGTGAAATAAATGATCTAAGAAATAGGTGAGAAAAAAGTGGGAAGGAGGCTGTTGCTTACTGTAAAATGAGTCTGGAAAGACACAGGGAATATATATCACTAACAGCCAGGGAATTGTGAATGGGAGGGATCCCCCAAACTGATTAAGAAACTCAATGCATAGTAGTCAGAAATTCAAATCAGTGTTTTGTCTTCATTGTAGAAATTCCTGAAGTGGCTGTGTTTCCCAAATCTTCTGTGATCCTTGGTATTCCCAACACCCTCATCTGCCTAGTGGACAATATATTTCCTCCTGTGATCAACATTACCTGGTTTTATAATGGACACTCAGTTGTAGAAGGAGTTACTGAGACAACCTTCTACCCTAAAAGTGACCACTCTTTCTTCAAGCTCAGTTACCTCACTTTTCTTCCCTCCACTGATGATTTCTATGACTGCAGGGTGGAGCACTGGGGCCTGGAAGAGCCACTCCTCAAACACTGGGGTATGTATAAATCCCATCATTGTTTGCAAATTCTCTGATTCAATCCCAAGTCCACATCATCGTGCCTTATAGCTCTTAATTCCCAGAATCACAACTCTTTTTCCCACAATTGCAAAATTTTCTGATGGACTTCACTCTTCTCTCAATGTCCAGGTGTCTTGTCCGTTTCCAAACACACACACGATTCTCTACATATTTATGCCCTACATACAGTGTCCTTTAACCCTATAGGTTTCTTTTTTCTCAGAGCCTGAGATCCCAACCCCTATGTCAGAGCTGACAGAGACTGTGGTCTGTGCCTTGGGGTTGGCCACGGGCCTCGTGGGCATTGTGATGGGCACCATCCTAATCATCCGAAGCCTGTGCAGAGATGGTGCCTCCAGACACTGAAGGACCACGTGAGTCATGGCTTAGAAAATAGGAAGGTGAGAATTAGAAGTATCAGATATGAAACGATGTTCCTTCAGGTAGTAAAGCCAAGGGTGGAGGATTGGCACCCAGGATATATGTGTTTGAAAAATTATGGGCAAATTGGAGGATGGGTTGACCTTGGGACAGGAGCTGAAGATCCATCAATCTCATGCTGTTTCCTGTTTCAGGTAATTAATCTTTACAAGAAAGAAGAAGAATGGTTCGAATTCTAGGTCTTTGTCTTGACCTTGATATATGACTTAGATCTGCTCCTTGTTTCACTTCATCATATTGCTCCTTCTAGAGCCTCCTCACTTTCCTGCTTGAGTGAAATTTGTAGAGAATTTTTCCTTCAGAGATCATTGACTGTTATGAATTCTTCCAACATAATCTTCTATTGATTGACAACTTTTCACAGAAAGACCCGGACAATTTCACTCAGCCACCTAGTTCTTAGTCACCCTAATTCAATATCTATGCCAAAATATATGTATATATCTTTCTGGGGTATCTTTGTTTAGAGTATACATTTTCTCTGTCTTTTTGATAGAACTAATTCGGGTCATAAATAAGAAGAGAAGACCTTCTGCTTGAATGTTAGCAGATGTTTCAGTGCCATTTGACCTCTTTCCCAGGTCATGTTAATACCACACAATCAAGGTGTCCAAATAATATTGTAACATAATAAATGTGTTCTTTTCCTTTCTGTACTTTTATTTTGTTCCCTCTCTCTCCCTGCCCATTTAGGTATCAGCAAAGACAGTGCATACTTTCTCCCCTCAGCATAGTGTTTTTATATCTGAAATGGAAAAAAAAAAAAAATGGAGGAAGGAAAATGTTTAGGTATTCAATTTTAAAATAAAATTCTAAAATCTATAGAAGAGATAATAAATTGAAATAAAGTATTTTAAACACAAAAATTGGATTTTGAGAATAAAAAGTAAAAATTTTTGCCATAAATATTAGATTTGTGACAAAAGCAGAATGATGTGAGAGGTTTCCTCCTTGTTTCTTCCCCAGATGTGATAGAAACTCTTTAAGTTGGGAAGAGAGAGAAGTTAGAAATGAGAACAATGACATGAGATACTGCTGTGTATCTTAGAAAGTGCTCCACATTTTACTTTTATTTGTGTTATTATCATGAGAAAGGAGAGAAGGAGGTCATTAACTAGCTAAAGGGGCCTACAGCAGAGTCAGCTGGAGCCTCATTTCCCTGTAGGCACTACCATTTGACAATAGTGTAAACACAATTTAAATTCACTCCATGCTCAAGATCATAAATTGTTTACTGACGACATTTAATATGGGTTGTTTTTATTGTATGAGAATTTGTAGATTAACTGAGAGTTCATAATATTTCAGGTTTACATACAATGTAATCCTTTAGCAACCACAAAACGGCTGTTGAGAGGACCCATGAAGTAATACATATAAAACACCTAGCCTAATATATGGCACACAGTAAGCCCCAAATATATGTTAACTATGAATATTATGTATATTATCTATACTTGAAACTCCATGCCCAGACTCTGAAAACCAAGTTTAGTCCATGCAGAGCATTCTTTTTGCTTAAACTAGTTAGTCTTATACGTCTTTAGACCAATTTCAGGTATTCACATTCTTACCTTTCCTTTTTTCTTCTTTCTTCCTTCTTTCCTTCCTTCCTTCCTTCCTTCCTTCCTTCCTTCCTTCCTTCCTTCCTTCCTTCCTTCCTTCCTTCCTTTCTTCCTTCTTTTCTTTCTTTCTTCCCTTCTTATTTTAGTGTAGTAAAATATGCATAACATAAAATATATAGTAAAATGTACATAACATTTTTAAGTGTATAGTTCAGTAATATTAAGTACATTCACATTGTTGCACGACCATCACCACCATCCGTCACCAAAACATTTTTGCTGTTCCAAACTGAAACTCTGTACCCGTTAAATAATAACTCCCCATTCTCATCCTCCCTCTAGCCCCTGATAACCACTATTCTATTTTTTATCTCTATAAACTTGACCATTTCAGGTACTTTATGTAAAAGGACAATTGTACAAATTGTCCTTTTGTGACTGGCTTATTTTAATTGGCATAATGTCTTCACGGTTCACCTATGATGTAGTATGCATCGTAATTTACTTTCTTTATAAGGCTGAATAATATCCATTGTATGCGTATATCACATTTTGTTTATCCAGTCATCCATCAATGTATATTTGAGTTGTTTCCACCTGGCTATTTTCCATAATGCTTTTTATGAACATTAGAGTACAAATACCTGTTCAAGCCCCTGTTTTCAATTGTGTGTGTATATATACATATATACAGATTATATATATATACAGATTAATACAGAATAATATTTCCAATTGCTAGATCATATAGTAATTCTGTTTAATTTTTGAGTAACCACCATACTGTTTTCTACAGTGGTTGCACCATTTTATATTCCCATCGACAATGCACAAGGGTTCCAATTTTTCTACATCCATGCCAACACTTGTTATTTTCTAAGTTTTTGATAATAACCATCCTAATGTATGTGTATACTACCTATAAGAAAATGGCAAATCTCATAAATAAAATATTTATCAAAAGAAACAAACAAAACTAATAAATAAAATTATTTTTATTTATATAAAATTCAAAACCATTCATACACAAGAAAAACAAAAAAACAATTTTCACAAATTCAGAGTAACATTTTCCTCTGAAGGGAAAGAATAGTAATTAAAAAATATACCCAGACTGCTTCTAGAAGGCTGATTGTGTTCTGTTTTTTAACCTATGTGGTTAGTTATTTATTAAACTCTATATACAGATTTATTCAGCTCTCTCTCTGAATAAGTTATAGGTCACTCTAAAGACATGTTATTATTAAATCCTCAATTATGAAAAACTTATTCTAAAGTCATGAGCTAGAGAATAGTGCATATAGCTATCTTAGATATAAATCCAGGTCGAGAAGTATAAATTCAATTTACTTTGAGAAATTTATACTTTAAGTTAAATAATGTGTTTAAGCTTAAGGTAAGTGAAAATGTTTTATACTAATGTAAACTTAAGATCCAATGACCTCCAAAGATGAGAATCTATGAGGAAAATAATAGTTGCTAAAAATTATGGTGATTCTCACCCATACCATTCTCATTAAAGGATCCTCAATATAAGTTCAAGGAA
Source organism: Pteropus vampyrus (assembly GCF_000151845.1). Lineage (NCBI taxonomy): Eukaryota > Metazoa > Chordata > Mammalia > Chiroptera > Pteropodidae > Pteropus > Pteropus vampyrus. The sequence goes on from NW_011889006.1 coordinate 161,684, forward strand.
AAAAAGGTTACATAAGGCATATAGTGTATGAACAGGATATAGAAAAGTAGTAAATATCTTCTGTTGAATGGTAGGACTCCTTCTTAGGAAGGCTCTCATGGTGGCAAAGCCATAAGCCAAAGAATATCACCAAGGGTCCCTAACTCTCGGGCTGTGGACCAGTACTGGTCCGTAGCCTGTTAGGAGCCAGGCCACACAGAAGGAGGTGAGCAGAGGGTGAACGAATGAAACTTCATCTGTATTTGCAGCTGCTCCTCAGTGCTAGCATCATCGCCTCAGCTCCACCTCAGATCATCAGGTATTAGATTCTCATAGGAGCACTGGTCCCTGGTGCCAAAAAGGTTGAGGACCACTGTTTTAGAGGAAGTTATAAATGCCAAGCTTGGTAGAGACCTGAAAGTGGAAGTGGTAAACCTCATGTACATGACACAAAGCAAGACAAAAGGGAAGGGATAAGGATTTCATGAAAAAGTAAAAACCCTAAAAATAAAGAAGGAGAGAGAGGGGAAGTGAATCATTGTTGTAACAAATTACTGAAAGTGGAAAACCAGAGAATTAAAAATAATGAATGAGTCTTTTGTTCCCTGTGGAAGATCTTTGTTTGGTTCAGATTTCACTCATGCACATATGCACTGAAAAAGAATGAATGTTAAAATGTAGTTTTGTGTAGCTTAATCAGAATCATTTTGTTTTTTAATTTTACATTGTCAACGAAAAGTAAAAGGACATCTAGATCTAAACAAACTGTTTTGTCCTGTGCTGTAAAATTGTGAAAAAGGCATTAGCATGTATTGATAAAAGAATACCAAAAGAGTTGATAGTTACTATACTTTTAGACTCAGTTTCAGAATTCTATTAGCGATACAAAGGGGGCTAGTGGATTTTAGATAAACAGTGTATAACAATAATTTTAAGATTGCCATAATATTCAAACACTATTAGAATAATTTTTGTCTCTCTAAATTTACAAGGATATAAATCTTACCAGAAATCTGTTACTGTTTTTGAGATAAGAAATTATAATAGAAAAAATGAAGTATAGTCTGAGATGAACAACTCTAGGTCCACATTCTTGGTGAAATACAGAAAGCACAGGATTTTGTTCTTTTTTGCATTTAACTTGGCTCTTGACAAAGATTGTGCACATCATTTGTCTTAACTGGGTTCCCCTAAAAGCAAAGTCTAAGACAAGGGCTTGGGTACATATGATTTAATTGGGAGATGGTCTAAGGAACAGGAGAGATAAAACAGGAAGAGCGAAAGAGGAAAGGAGAAAGGAAAACAAAAGAAAGATATGTTATTAAGATTACCATATGATCTAACTTAAATGTAAAATCTAAGGAACAAAATAAACAAACAAATAAAACAGAAACAGACTCATAGATACAGAGAACAAACTGATGGTTGCCAGAGGGAGGGGTGTTGGGAGTTAGGTAAAAAAAGTGAAAAGGATTGAGAAGTACAAATTGGTAGTTGTGAAATCATCATGGGGATGTAAAGTACAACGTAGGGAATATAGTCAATAATATTGTAATTGTATATAGTACCAGGCAGGTACTAGACTAATTTGGAGAATCACTTTGTAAATTATATAAATGTCTAACCACTATGCTGTACACCTGAAACTAATATAAAATAATATTGAATGTCAACTGTAATTGAAAAAATAAAAATTACTACTTTTTATTTTGTGGGCAATGGAGACTCCATTTTACTGAGACATCCTGCATAGCAAACACAGTACCTTTCATAAATGTTCACCTGAAAAACTAGAGTTCTAAGCACTTATCTACTCTCTCCCCACTGGTAGAGGGTTGCCCCTGGAGGCATTAATTGCCCCTGTTTTCAGGCTATACTTTACCATAGACCACGTGGGCTTCTTGAACATTAGAAATGGCTCTGAGTAGCAAGAAATAACATGCTGAGGGAAGACACTGTCAGTGCAAGGTGAGTCTGAAATTTTCTCATAACTTTCTCCTGCAATTGCAGCTGAAATCATAGTTCGGCCAAAGTGATGTGACATATGTACAAAATTCCACTGCTTACACTAAGACCCAATTATAGCCCTCATTAATTCCACTGTGTCACTGACTTTTTAACCTTGTGCTTGATTGCAAGCTCTATAAAAGACAGAATAAAGAGGTTTAATGGAACAAGTTCCAATCCCTGCTAGCCACCAGGCTATAATTGATAGTCATCATCTCCCACTTTATTTTTTGTTTTATTTGTTTGTTTGTTTGTTTGTTTTTATTATGGTGACATTGGTTAACGAAATCCAGTAAGCTTCAGGAGTACAATTCAACAGTAAAGCATATATATATGTACACCTTTAGCTTTCCCTCACACTAGGTCAGCACCTTAATTACTCTGACTTGTTTTCTTGACGGGGTAAAACATACTTTCATCACTTATACTGAGAATTTAGTTGCCTTGCTTGTCAGGTCATTATTTTCATAATTGCCTGTTTGCAATTAAATTGGGTTATGGGTCAAAACATACCAGTGAAGCTCCCAAATTCCAGACCTACCCTTTTCCGTGTCCATTCTGTAGAAGGAACCCAAATCCTTATAATCACCTGGATCAATTACTCCTGACAATATATTCATTTATTTTCTTTGCTCACCATTGTAGAAATGGTCTGATGTAATCAATCAATGTGCTACCAAACTGTGGTCTGGTACTTTTGAGAAACTGTACCCTACCAATGGCTCAGTGACTCCACACTCTTGATAGTTTGGACATTCAGAAGCAACAGTAGCTAGATGGCCCTTGGTACCTGAATAGCCTCAGTCCCTGCTACATGCATATTCTTTTTATGGACCTACTGAATGAGCACTGGGATGCCCAGGGAGAAATGCTGGCTGACATATACCAAGTGAATCATTCTACTCACCTGGTTGTTCATTATATCCTCTGAGAGGATGCTCTCTGGTGAGCTTTCACAGAAAAACAGATTCATACATTTTGTTTTCACTCTCATACCAATAACCTCATGACTAATCCTCAGATCTTTTCATCTCAAATCTAATCTTGCTCTTTCCAACTGCTGGTCTAAATAGCTAAGCCATTTTCCACTGTACACAAGTCCATGTACATATGTACCTTAAGCTACGTCTCTCTGAATATAAGGTGAACTACTAGTTGGACTTTTTGCAATTATCCCGCTGGCAGTGTTAAAGAAAAATGTCACTGGTCAAGATGAGCAAACAGAAGTTGACTTTATCCCAATACTATTGCCAGCAATAGGGAAGTGCACAGACCAAGTATGGATACTCAGCTCCCCTGAAAAACAGGGCAGGTGAGATTTTCAGAGCTGCGGTGGGGGGGATCTTAGGCCATCAGTGTAGCCAACTGGTTTTACCCAAAGGAAAGTAAACTTTCTCTCATCTTCAGGCAAGAAGTAGTTTTACAACTTGGAACAAGGTGCCTACTAAAGTTAGGCTCTTACCTTCCCACCGAGACTGGGAAACAGGGACTTGGTTTTTATTTTTTTTTCCCCCAGCTTTATTGAAATATAATAGAAATTAGTTGTTCGTATTTACATTGTACAATTTAATAAGTTTTTAAATTAAATTTGGTATACAATAAGATATTAGTTTCAGTTATACAGCATAGTGATTAGAGATCTATATAACTCACAAAATGATCACTCCACTAAATTTAGTACACCTCTTCCCCCTTTCAACATTGTTAACTATTTTCCTTATGCTACACTTTATATCTCTGTGTCTATTTTGTAACTATCCACTTAATCCCTTTGCCCTTTTTCAGCATCCCTCCCAACCCCTCAAAATATTCTCTGTATCTGTAACTTTGTTTTCATTTTTGTTGTTCTTGTTGTTTATTTTGTTCTTTAGATTCCACATGTATGTGAAATCATATACAATTTGTCTTTCTCTGACTTACTTCATTCAGCACAATACCCTCTAGGTCCAGCAAGGCAATATCTTTTTCCATCTCCTTCCTTTTAGTCTGTGTGTGTCTTTTAATCTAAAGTAAGTCTCTTATAGGCAGCATATGTACGGGTCTTGTTTTCTTATCCATTCAGCCACTTATCTTTCCATTGGAGCAGTTAATCCTTTTCCATTTCAGGTACTTATTGTACCTGAATATCATTATTACCATTCTTTATTCCTGTTTTTGAGACATGTTTTTTCTTCTTAAAGAAGTCCTTCCAACATTTCCTGTAATACTGGCTTGGTGATGACAAATTTCTTTAGCTTATTTTTGTTTGGGAAGCTCCTGACCTGTTCTTGAACTCTTAATGATAGCTTTGCTGGATAAAGTATTCTTGGTTGTAGACCCTGGGTTTTCATCACATTGAATATTTTGTGCCAGGCCCTTCTATCCTGCATAGTTTCTTTTGAGAAATCAGCTGCCAGTCCTGTGGGTGCTCCCTTGTAGATAACTGTTTTTCTCTTGCTACTTTTAAGATTAGCTCTTTGTATTTAACCTTTGGCATTTTAATTATGATGTATCTTGGTATGGGCCTCTTTGGGTTCATCTTTCTAGGGACCCTCTGAGCTTGCTGGGGTTATATGTCTATTTTATCAGGTTAGGGAAGTTTTCCATCATTATTTCTTCAAATAGCTCTTCAACGTCTTGTTTTCCTTCAGGTACCCCTATGACACAAATATTTTTACTTTTAATTGTGTCCCATAGTCTCCTTAAATTATTATTATTGTCTTGGTTTCTTTCTTTCTTCCTTTCTTCCTTCCTTCCTTCCTTCCTTCCTTCCTTCCTTCCTTCCTTCCTTCCTTCCTTCTTTCCTTCCTTCCTTCCTTCCTTTCTTCCTTCCTTCCTTCCTACCTTCCTTTCTTTCTTTCTTTTTCTTTCTTTCTTTCTTTCTTGCCATTCTGATTGAGTGTCCTTGGCTTCCCCATCTTCTATATTGGTGGTCCAATCCTCTTCTTTATCCACTTTGTTGATTCCCTCTAACATACTCTTTATCTCAGTATATGTGTTCTTCATTTCTGACTGGTTCCCTTTTATAATTTCCATTTCCACTTTTATGTTTTTTATCTCTTTGTTAAAGTTCTCACTGAGTTCATCCACACTTCCCCTAAGTTCATTGAACATCCTTATAACCAGCATTTTGAACTCTGCATCTGTTAGATTGTTTGACCTCATTACTCCTGGATCTCTGTTCTGTTCTGTCATATGGTTTCTGCTTCTTTGTCTTCTCATTTTGGCTGCCTTTCCATGTCTGTTTCTATGTACTAAGCAAAGCTCCTAAGTCTCCCGGTCTTTTTGGCATGGCTTTGTGTAGTAAGTGTCCAGTGGCACAGTCCTGAGAGAGGTTCAGCTGCAGGCCAAGTTTAGCACCAGCCTCTGCCCCTCTGGGGCCACCTGTTAAGATTCAGCAAGCAATCCACAGATGCTGTGCTTATAGTTGCCTCAAGAGACCATGCCAGAAACCAAGGCAAGCTGCCACCAGTGTGAGTCTTGGAGTTGGCTCAGTAAGGAGCACATGAATTGTTGAGGACATGACTGGATTGGCATGAGTGGGGCCAGGATTTGAGAGAGGCAGAGTTTCAGGGGATCCTCTGGGCTGAGCAACCTCTGTTATCTAGTCTGATGACATTCAGCCATGGCGGCGCTGAGTTCACACACTGGGAGAGGGGAGGTCTCAACAGAGAAGAATGAATATTGCCAGCACTTCTGCCTGGGAGAAAGCCTCACCTCCAGCCATCGCTCCAACAACTCAATGTCCCCCTGCAAGTCCCCAGCCCCACCATGCAGCCTCCCCAGCGTTGGTGCTCAAGCGAGTGAGTCCATCACCGCGAAAGTCCACTCGCAGACACGTTCCCTTTAAGAGGTGTCTGCAGCTGCCATAGCCTCATTTCCACTCAGCCACTGAGGACCTGGCAGCCTCATGTCTTCGCCCTCTCCTAACTTTTACCATTGTACAGTGACTTCTTATTTGTCTCCCTAATTGGAGTGCTTCTGTTCATCTAGATCCCAGGTGACTCTGCTTGCTATTTGCTCCATGTTTCTGTCACAACTTTGATTTGGTTGCAAGAAGGATAAACAAAGCCTCTATCA
>NW_011889006.1:169033-171980 GCF_000151845.1 Pteropus vampyrus
TCATCTAGATCCCAGGTGACTCTGCTTGCTATTTGCTCCATGTTTCTGTCACAACTTTGATTTGGTTGCAAGAAGGATAAACAAAGCCTCTATCATCTATGCCATTTTTCTCTGACCAGGACCCAATCTTTCTTGATGTTTGCATTTCAAAGGTGTGGCTCCCAGGTCCTTAAGAAGACATTCTGGGGTTATAAAACTAGTGAGAGGCTTTTAAAAAGATTTATAAGGAGCAGAGAAAAAAATTATAATTACAAGTTATCAAAGTAAATACTCTAAGAAAAGGGTGGCCAGGAGCCTAGAGTCAGGAAGAAGCCTGTCTAAAGTTTAGTTAAGCTAAGGGGAACATTAGGGCCATCTTCATCAACAGTTTCCCATCACCACTGCCTTTAAGGTCTGTCTACTCTTTTGGAGGCTGTATTGTGGCCAAAGTCTGTTGTCAGCACGTGCCATCTTACCAAATCAACCTATTTGTAGATTACACCTGGGTTTATAAGGGAGCTCTCACAAACTGGGTGGTTTAACAACATGAATTTATTGTCTCACAGTTCTGGAGGTTAGAAGTTCAAGATCAAAGTGTCAGTAGGGTTGATTCTTTCTAAGGGCTGTGTCTACAAAAGTTTGCTACCACCAATCCAGTGCTATTTTCTATAGGTCATCATCATATCCAAGATTCAAAAAAGGATGCCAGCTATATATAATGACCAACTTTCAGTGCCTTTGACAAGATGAGAGGCTGAAGGATTTATTCCATGGCTCCCTTACTCCATTGATTTGGGGTTGTCAGTGGAGATATCTACAACTCCATAATTCTAGGCCAGACAGGTGGTAGGGAGTAATGTCACTTTCCCACAGAGTCAGAGAAACTACTGGGGCAATAGAAAAATATGCAACGCATGCTTAAGATGGACCACTGTCTGCTATATCACGACCCAACAGAGAATAATGAATATTACCAGCACTTCTGCCTGGGAGAAAGCCTCACCTTTTTTAAAAAAAAAAAACAAAAACAGGTCAGAGGTAGGTTTTACAATAGCCCTCACAACATGGTTATTAATACATAAAATAGGCCATGACCAAGTATTTAATAAACTAAATGCCACTTTAAGAAATAAAATATGAAGATATATGTTTGTGGATCTATTCAGAAATGCCTAATGAGGCACTTGGTAGTAATTCAAGAGCAAATGTAGCCTAATAATAAAAAATGTGCTGAGCCCACAATTCTACACTTCTACAATCTGATAGGTTCTCACATCTCATGAACAGATGCGTCCGTGTGAAGAACTAGAAACGTTGATAGTTTTATCAACACTTCACTTCTATCCTTATCTCATATATCTTTTGCAACTAAGTTATTACAATTAAAAATATTTTTGACATTTTATCATTATTCTTATCAACCTTATACATATACATAGGCTGCTTTTTTATTTATAAGTTTTTGAGATAAGATTTACATACTGTGAAATGCATGCTTTTTTATTGTACAGTTCAGTAGTTTCAACAAATTCATAAACATCTATCGCTGATATCTTTATCACATTATAAATCATTTCCATCATTTCAGAAAGTTTCCTCATGCTCCTTCCCAATAAACTTCCACATGCTCTCTTCCTCCCCTCCAATACACAGGGGGGTGTGGAAATCACTGTTCTGAATTTTTTCACTGTAGTTTAGGGTTGTCTTTTCCAGAACTTTATATACAAGAAATTATACAGTATGTACTTTTTTTGGTTTGGCTTCTTTCATCCAACTTAATGTTTGTGAGATCTATCCATGTTGTTGCCTATATGAGTGAAATTTGTTGATTCATTATCCTGTTGATAGACAACTGAGTGATTTCCTGTTTGGTGCTAACATAAGTAATGCTCCTATGAACATTCTTATGCATCATTTTAGGAACTTATATTTGCATTTCTTTAGGTAAATACGAGTAATATTGTCATGTCATGGGGTAGGTCTATCTTTATGAAAAATAGCCAGACTTTTAAAAAAAACCTTTTTACACTATCAAGAGCAAAATATGACAAACATTTAGTGTTATCAGGTGGGGTTTTTTTTTTAGCCACTTTGTGGATGTGTAGTGGTATATAATACATTTAATTTGCATTTCCTTGATAAATTATAATGTTAAGTATCCTTTTGTGTGTTGATTATTTATTTCTATACTTTTGTGAAGTGTCTGTTAAGTCTTTTGCCCCTTTTATTGGATTGATTTTCTTATTATTGAGATGTAGGAGTTTTTTATGTATCCCGAATACCAATCACTTGTCAGATACATGCTTTGCAAATATTTTCTCACATCATTTACAATAGCCAAGATGTGGAAGCAATCTAAGTACCCATCAAGAGAGGACTGGATAAGTGACATCAGAAGCATGGCAGAATGAGGGGTTCCCTTGATATCTCCCCTCGAGAATAGAACAAGTTGAACAGCTATAATCCAAGAGAAAATTTCCAGCCTAATACTTCTGAGAGATTTGTGCATCAAAGTATCTGAAAGGTGTGAGAATCTGATGAGCAAAGGAGGAGGAAAGGGAGTGGAGATGGGTGGTGGATGCAACTGGGAGCTCCCTGTGGCATTTAAGAAGAGGGGAGGAATTGGGATGCAGTGTGCCCTCTGTGCAGTCCTGAGCATTCCTGAATATAGAACAGAAAGAGGAAGAAGTACATTGAGAGGAAGGAGTGAGGACAGATGGAGGAGAGAAGGGTTAGAGAAAGGAGGAAAAGAGCTAAGAAAGAGGACAAATAAAGATTTCATTTGATTTCAAAAAAAGGCATAGATGATGGAGGCTCTGTTCATCCCTCTGTTGACCAAATCAAAGTTGTGACAGAAACAAGGAGCAGCAGCAAGAAAAAATCACCTGGGATCTAGATGAACAAGTCATACAGCTAGGGAGAAATCGGAGAAATCTAAGAAATCACCCTGCAACGGCAGAAGGTAGGA
>NW_011889006.1:173990-176568 GCF_000151845.1 Pteropus vampyrus
TGAATGTGTATTTGAAACTAATTAAAATAAATAAATTTTTTTAAAAGATTTTATTTGAGCCCTGGGATCTAGGCATTTTTCTGAAGCCAAATTTGCATAAGTGCTTTCCAATTACATGAATTCAAAAATTAATTTTTTCTTTTAAGCTGGTATTAGTAGGGTTTTCATCATATATAACCAAAAAGCACTTTCTAAGAAAATCTCCAGTGCTAATTACATTCGGGTAAGTTGGATTCTACTAACAATCATTGTCTTTGCCCCGATGTACACAGTGCACTTAACAGAAGATATTTGTGCTGTCAGTTCAGCACATTACATTAGACATAAGTTACCATGACTGGTACAAAATTATTCCACTCACACAAATACATAAAACTCATCAGACTGAAGTGGGAGCCAGAAAAGATTGTTGCACGCAATCCCAGCTTCAAGGCCCCATAGGTGATGGAAACCTGAATTTATTTCCTACCTCATTTCACATTCTCACGTGGCACCAGAATTAGACCAAGTACGGAGACCCATGATTTTCTAGTCTCCTTGCCTGAATATTACCTTCTTTGAGACATAACTGAACTTGAGAATTTGACCTTTTCTTTGCTTAGTATTTCCCCACAATCACCATGATACCCAATCAGATTTAGGAACACAAATGATTCACAAATATATTTAATTTTGATAAAATATTATTAAAAGACAAGAGTTTGACATTTAATTCATGGGCAGTCTTCAGAAAGAGAACAAAATGAGAAAAGTGTATTGAAAATATTTACAGTTCAAACAGACACAATTGACAGCAGGGAGCAGTGCTTCTAGCATCACGGTGCATAGAGTTACAGGCAGAAATGCAGGAAAGCCTAGAAGAAAAGAAAGACATGGCAGCTGCTTTTCAGTCACTGTGAGAGCAGGATCTCTATGGGCGACAGCTGGCAGAGGTGACTTGCTCACAGGCCTGATAGACAGGAGGCTGCGAACCACGAACAACAGTAATAGCAGGACAAGACCAAAGAAGAGAGGTGACAGATTTCAGGAAAAAGAATGTTTAGGTCAGTGTACGAACCCTGGAGGAGAGAGAAGAAAGAGTCATAAGTCACACCGCCCCTGAAGAAAAATCAGCTCCTTCCCTCCCTCAGGGCCTATCTGCAGCATCAAGACACTAAAGTTAAACTTATATCAATACTCACTCTTCATTACCTCTCCTGGCAATGAGTAAAGATGATACTCTGCTAAAGTAAGCACCAAACTTCAGCCTGAAAGGGCATGTGGGAGGCAGAAGAGCATAACTAAATGCTGTGGTGAAGCACAGGTCATGGACTAACTGGATGGGTAAGAACTGTAATTTCCTGTCATCTCAGCTACCAGCAAGTTCAGCATCATTTTCTGTAATTTTAGACTCAGCAGGCATCATCCAAATCTCATTGAATGGCTGATACCAAAGGTTAGTCTGGAGAACAATCTCTGAAGTTTCCTGCAGAGACTATGCAGAATGTTCTAAATTTCTCTCTTGCCCCAATTCACATGAGATGAATGTTCCAGATTTCTCTCTTGCCCCAATTCACATGAGATGAATGTAGCGTGAAGCAAGGACAACATAACAGAAGTATGCCAAAGTTTCCGGACAAACCCATTCTACTCCTGTTTCTATCGTATATGAGTCACATTTCTGGGCAAGAAGAGTGGCAATATTACCTGTAAGTGGAACCTCAGGGCGTTCTATCATCAGCAAGAATGAAAAGAGAAAGGGAAAAAGCTCATTAACTTGGTTAGTGGAATGATTGCATCTGTCTGTCTTTATCTCACAAACCAAAAGGAAATGCATGAGCAGCTCTGGCCCATTCTTTCCTGCACTTCCATGCATGTACAATAAGCCTTCAACTGCCATAAAGTTGAGTCACCCTAAAGTCATTGAGCCAGTCACTGAAAGAAGGTAAACAGAGACTGGGTGTCTTGTAAGGAAGGAACCTCAGAGCAGGAAGTCATATACTAATAACTGCCTGGCAAAGGTAAGGATAGCACAAGAGCTGCTCTTCTCTATCCAAGAATAGCCCTGTACCAGTCACCTCTGTGATGAAGCAAACTTGACCCAAGATAGGGAATCTCCCTTCTCCCAGGGAGACTCTATCATCCCCTCTCAGATTTCCTTCCTTTGTGGGGTCAGGTGGGAAAAGTTAAAACAGAATGCCTCAGTCCCAGTACCAGTCTTCCCCCATTTTCTCTCAAGGTACCTTACCTTTCATATTCCAAAGGTGGATGATAAAGCCCAAACCAAAAGAGATGAGTCCCAGCACAAAACCCCCGATTCCACTCAGCATCTTGCTCTGGGCAGATTCAGACTGTGCCCCTGAGAAATAAAAGCCTAAGTGTCAGTATCCATCCCCATAGCCCACAGTGTTCTCATCTGGAAGCCCGGAGTCTAATCCAGAATACAAGAAATAGAGGAGCAAATAGAAGAGGGCCAAGGCATGCATAGACCCCAAGGGGGCAGCGTAGATAGATACGGGGGAAGAGGATGGCAGCTCCTCAGAAAGTATGTCTGTCTATAACCCCACAGACCTTCCCCAAGACACCAGTCTTGGTGTCA
>NW_011889006.1:178188-183827 GCF_000151845.1 Pteropus vampyrus
GTACACGAAATCCTCTGCGGGAGAGCCCATCTGCATTATATTTAGTTCAGCCTTGCATCTCAATCAACCAATTAGTGTGGGGAGGTGTGGGAAAGGGAAAGAAAATACCAGTACAGCCAAGTGACTAAATAAAACCTGCTCTCAACCCTCATAATTTTATCCCCAGGAAGAATTTAGATGACTTCTATGCGGAAAATCCTGCATTGAACATTTATTAAAGAAAATCAAATGTAAAGCAAGAAAAATAATGGAACAATGAACGATTGGTAATAAATATATGGTAGCTGAAGGAAACTGGACTTTGGGTGGTAAACACACAATAGAATATACAGATGTCAAATTATAATGTACACCTGAAAATTATATAATTATATTAACCAATGTTACCCAAGAAATTTAATTTTAAAAAGGTAAAACAAAAAAAATACAGTAAGAATAAAACAAATAAATGGTGGGAAAAAAAGACTAAACTGTCAGTATTTGCATACAATAAACCTGTGACTAAAGAAAATTCAAAATAATCTACTGTCAAATGAATTTAAAGCAATAGTTTAGCAAATAGCTGGATACAAGACTCATTTTAAAACATTATGTAGACCAGGAAAACTTTTTCAATATATTTAATTACGCTGATTATTACAGCATAAAAAATATTATTATCTAGAAATAAGGCCTACAAAAGATACACAAGATTTCTTAAAGGAAAACAATAAAATTTTATAAGAAATATTAAAAGATTCCTAAATAAAAAAAAGGATACATTTTGTGCATGGATTGGAAGACTCAGTCTTATAAAGATGATATTTATCTCAAGTGAATTTATAGATTTCATTCATGTCAATTAAAATTCCTTCAGTTTTTTTATTATTTAAAACTTTAAAAGCTGATTCTAAAATTTAATAGAAGTACAAAGAGCAAAGATTAACCAAACTACTCTTGTGGAAATAAATATCATGAAAAATTTTGTTCTGCTAAATATCAAGATACTAAATGAAACTGTGGTAATTATATACTGAGTTATTAGCCCAGACGTAGGAAAATAGATAGCATAATATATCCCAAAATAAGTTTCATGCATATATTTACACTAAATTTATGACTAAGGTGGCACTGTAGATCACTGGGGAAACAATGCTTTTGTTAATAAGTGGTGTTCTAATAAGTAAGTAACTGTAGGGGAGAAGAGAGAAAGTTGGACGTATGTTTCACACCATATACAAACTAAACCTAGATGAATTAAAGACCTGAATATGAAATGCAATAATACAAATACATTAAAAGATAAAATAAGAGAACAACTTCATGACTTTGGCATTGTAAAGGATTTCTTAAACAAATTATTAAAAACACTAACTATAAAGAGAAAAGATTGATAAAGTCAACTTCATTAAAATAAACAACTTCTGTCCATCAAAAAAAATCATTAAGGAAGTTAAAAAAACAAACCACAAAGTACAAACAACTATCTGCAAAACACATACTCACAATAGGCTTGATTCACAATATATTTTTGTACCTTAAAAGATATTTTAAAAAGATACAGAAAAAAGAAGAAAATATCTAAATAGATATTTCAATAAAGAGTAAATACCAGTGGACAATAAACATGCAGAATTGCTCATCCTCATTAGTAATCAGAGAAATGCAAGTTAAAAATATGGTGAAATGCCACTACGTACTCATAAGATAGGGAAACAGAAGTAAGTCTTAAATGCCAAAAGCTGCCAAGAATTGGGTTCACTTATAAATCACTTGTGGGAGTGCACATAGACACAAACAATTTGAATAACGGTCAGATATTCTGTTGTAAAGCTGAAGAAATGCATACCCTTTTGACTCACCAATTCCAACTTAAGTATATAGTTTTAAAAAATGCAGGCTAATATGCTCCGAGATATATGAAAAAAAAAAATGGAAGCAACCCAAAAGTGCATCCACCTTGGAATGGGTAAGTACATTGTTGCACCCTCATGAAATAGAATCTACTAAACAACAATGAAAATGGATGGACAACATGAAATATTTATGACAGATCTTCTCAAATGTAATATTGAACAAAAGCAAGATGATGCAACACTTATAGAACATTTAAAGGAGGAAATAATAATCTACATTGTTTAAGGATACATTCATATATGTTAAACCCCTGACAAAAAGCAATAACATTAACATTAAGAGAGTCATAATAATGCTGCTTCTGAGAAGTAAAAGTGGGTGTAATTAGAAAGAGGCACGTGGGAGTCTTTTAGGGTTCTGGTAATATATAGTCATTTTTAACGGGGTTATTAATTATTTAGATATTTTTTATAACTTTTGTTAAATTTTATACATATGCTTAATCTAATACCTATATTTCAATATAACTAATGTAAAAAAAATGTGGACTAATAATACCCTAAAGTCATCAAGGTGCATGTGTATGTGTGTTTTAGAAAGATTAAGTTGAAGTGTTTGTGTAAAGATATTACTACAGAATTTGGAAATTAGTGGGTACAAAACAAAATTGATTTCCTTGTTTTTTCATCCTTCTCATAGCCCTGTTCACCATCAATACCGATTCAAGTTTGTACATAAATACAAAATTAATGGCAGTCATTACCTGTCTTCATCCTATGAGGGTTCTCATCTTAGACATCACAATGTTATCTCAGTGAACCACTGCTTACACTGCAGGAATGGAGAATTGTGCTCCTCAGATAGTGAAGCTACAGAGACTACAGCTGTCTTGAATTCTTTCAACCCTGAGTTCGATAGTACATGAACACCGCTTGGACCAGAAAGTTCCTAGGGTGGAAAATCTTTTTAACTTACTCTCCGAGGTTTCTTAATGCTTCTCGAGTGGTCTCATATGCATTTTCCCTTTTGTTTGTTTGTTTGTTTGTTTGTTTGTTTGTTTGTTTGTTTGTATATTAAAATATAGTTGGCATATAATATTATATTAGTTTCAGGAATACAGCACATTAATTTGATGTTTATATATCTTAGTGTGATGTGAACACCACACTAAGTTTGGTAACCATCTGTCACTGTGCAAAGTTACTGCCATTTATCACAACACAAATGAACCTAGACATTATTATAAGTGAAATAAGTCAGACAGAGAAAGATGAATACCACATAATTTCACTTATATGTAAAAATTTTTAATTAAAAAAAAGAAAAAGAAAATCAAAACCACAATGAGATACCATCTCACACCTGTTAGAATAGCTATAATCAACAGGACAAGTAATAACAAATGCTGGAGAGGATGTAGAGAAATAGGAACCCTCGTACACTGCTGGTGGAACTGCAAATTGGTACAGCCGCTATGGAAAACCGTGGAGTTTCCTCAAAACACTAAGAATTGATCTACCACATGATCCAGCAATCCCTCTACTGGGTATTTACCCCAAAGACTTGAAAATTCATATCCAAAAAACATTTAAACACTGATGATAATAGCAGCATTATTCACGGTGGCCAGGACATGGAAGCAACTGAAGTGTCCTACAATAGATTATTGGCTAAAGAAGCTGTGGTACAATGGAATATTACTCAGCCATAAGAAGAGATGAAATACTGCTATTTGCAACAACATGGACGAACCTTGAAATAATCATACTGAGCGAAATAAGACAGAAAAAGTTGAAAATCACATGACATCACTTATATGTGAGCTATAAACCTAAAAGCAACAAATGAACAGGACAAACAAACAGAAACTCATGGACATAGACTATAGACTAGTGGTTACCAGAGGACAGTGGGTGAAGGAGGAGCGGGGAGGTAAATGGGGGGAAAAGATTTTAATCATTTCTTCAATTAAAATAATTAATTAATTAATTTTAAAAATAAATAAATTTTATATATATATTTTTTTTCTTTTTAAGAGAGAGACTCATAGAAACAAAGAGCTGCTGGCTACCAGAGGGGAGGGGGATGGAGGGATGGGTAAGAAAAGATGAAGGGGAATATAATCAATAATAGTGTGATAACTTTGTCTTGCATTAGGTATAGAAATGTACTTTCTCTTTTTCTTCCAACTCTGAGTTCCCAGTCTTTTCCCTCAGAGAAATTACCCTCTCTTCAACTGCAGGGATTTGAAAAAGGAAATCTAGCAAAATTCTTTTTCCTGAGGAGGAGAAAACTGGAATGTCATAGGAGCCCTTCCAAATTCTCCCTGGGATTTGGTCAGAGTGCAACACACCTGACCCTAAGCTCCAGAGCACCCAAGCAATTAATTCTCAGATCTGGGGTCTCTGAAGATTAGCTCTCCAGCACTTACTTGGAACACCTCTGCAGTGAGCCATGGGAGTCCTCAGCACCATGAGAATAACCATCACAATTCCAGCTACAGTCCAAGGGTTCCTGAGAATTGTCACAGTCATCTTTACACACTTAAAACAGAAACAATTTAACAAAAGCATTGGCAATCAGCACAGCTACCACCAAGTAACCTGATGTTTCATTTTTCAGAAAATAAAAATGAGGAAACCTTCTATGAATTTTAGGATTGGACAGTTCCTAGGGAAAAAGCCAATCAACCCGATAACTTAAGTTCTCATTTGTCTCTGGGCAAAAACTTTAAAAAAAAGTCCCCAAGCAAAAAAAAAAAAAAAAAAAAATTCATGGACCATCTACTTGGTGTCCAGCACTCACTAGGTCATCACCAAATATCACTGAATTTGGTGATACACTGAAAATATGTATGGAGGTTTCAGGAACCAGAAGAAGAATGTGACGTGGAGTATTTCATCCTAGGACATTTATTTAAATTCTCTGGTTCTTATATTTAGGGATCAACAGAAGGAGATGGAACGATATTCCCTGGGAGAGAAGATAATTGTCTAAAACCTGTTCACCTCCTTCCTTGACTTAGCACTGAGACACCATGGGGTATAATGTAAAAGGCAACCGATTTTGAGAAAAATGTACTTGTATCACCGACAATTTATAAACTTTGTGGCCTACAAGAAATTACATAATCTCTATTGGCCTCAGTCTTCTTTAAAGTGTAGATAGTATCAGCTTACTAGGGTTACTATTAAGATAAAATAAATCATGTATATGACATGTTAATTGCAGATCCTGGTGAAGAGTTAGAACTGAAGAGGCAGTAGTTGATTTTCCCCAGAAATCAGCTCCGTTGTACACTCTTGGAACAAAATAGAGACTTTGAGAAGTAGATAGCTGAGTAAAGGCTCATTGGGTTATTTAGTCAGCTATTTGCATTCTCAACACACACGTCTTACATAACCAATATTCAGAGGATGCTCTCAAAAAAAGAAAATTAGTTTCCCAGGGATGTCTTGGTAACTCAAAGGATATTGATAACCCCAGTTACTACAGTAACAACAGGGAGATAAAACAGGAAGTAAAGGGGTTAAAATGAAGGTTAATAGGAGCTCTTAGAAATAGAAACCCAGAGAAAGACAGACACATTATTATTATAATTATTAATGTTATTATTTGTATTGGTATAATAAAATAACTATTATTTTTAGACCCACTATATGCCATATACTGCAGTATACATTAAAATATATTATCTCATGTAATCTTATCAACAAATTGTGAGGTAATTGTTCTTACCTAAATTTTCAGATAAGAACCCCACTCTTCAGTTTGAGCAACTTGCCCAAAATCACAGCTTAATT
>NW_011889006.1:185602-186952 GCF_000151845.1 Pteropus vampyrus
GATGAATAGGTAGAGCACAGAGGATTTTTAGGGCAGTGAAACTATTCTGTGTGATACCATGTATATGGTGGATACATGTCACTCAACATTTATCCAAAACCATAGAATGTACAACACCAAGAATGAACCCTAATGTAAACTATGAACTTTCGGTGACAGAGTGTAGGTTTATCAATTGTAATAAATGTACCTCTCAGGCATGGGATGTTGATAGTGCAGAAACTGTGAGGGTGGGATTAGACAAAGATTGTAAGGGAAATCTCTGCATTTTCTGCTCTATGTTGCCTTAAACCTAGCACTGCTCTAAAAAATAGTCTATTTAAAGAAATATGTATGCAAATTATCCAAGAATAGAACCCAAGGAAAAGCAAATCAGGCAGAAAGAAAGAGGTAGGAGTTTTCTTTTGCAGCAAGAGGAAGAATTAACATTCCTACATTGGAAGAATGGGGAAGACTTATATTTGTGCATTACTATAGAGGAAAATATAAGGCTGCTGCTGAACTTGCACCAACAGGGAGCTGATGTCATTCTCAAAGAGTCTCAAGCTTATTTAATATATAAATTCATATGTATTGACACATCTGTATTAAATACTGTTATATTTATATCATACTAAACAATATGCGTAGTTATAAAATTTTACTTTATTTAATAGATATTAACACTACACTAGCAAGTGCCAAGCATTGTTCTATGCATTTAAAAAATAATCATTATAAAAATCAAAAAACAAATATATAAAAATCCTATAGGATTAAATACCATTATTATTCTCATTTTGCAGATATATATAGCAAGTAAAGTGTAAAGATGTCAAATAACATGTCTATGTCACATAATTGTTACAAGGCAGAGATGGCATTTAAATTCAAACTTGGAATCTGTGCTCTAAACAACTATGGTATACTATTTCTTGATAAGACTAGACAAATAGATGAGAGAGACAGACAGACAGATGATAGATATAGATAGATGATAGATAGATAGATAGATAGATAGATAGATAGATAGATAGATAGATAGATAGACAGACAGATAGATAGATAGATGGATAGATGGATAGACGGACTGACTGATTGATTTAGGGAAGGGAAGGAAAGGCTGTGTATTTTGTCCTCTCTACAATACCACACAAAAGTAGTACTTGAGATTCGTTATGCATCAATAGCCACAGCTCACTGTGTGGGCCCAGCTTGGGTGTGGTACTCACAGAGGAGGACAGTCTTCCTCCAGAGAAGGTGGAAGTAAGTGTGTAACAAATGGATGAGAGTCAGGGAAAATCCTAAAACATCTCAGTGCATGAGTTCGAGATTTACTGGAGAAGGGAAAACTTCTAAGGCCATGAGTCA
>NW_011889006.1:188502-189233 GCF_000151845.1 Pteropus vampyrus
GAGAAGAAGATAGGAAAGAAAAGAGAATCTTTCCAGTTCTCTGGTAATTAAACTGCTTTAAGAGGGAATGAAGCCTTTCATACAATAATTAGGACTAATTATTGTATATAGAAATGTACAAAAGAAATATTGTTGACATTACTTGTGAATTAGTGAAAGCACCAAAGAGAAAGTTAAAAAAACAAACAAACAAAAAAAAAACCTGAGTTTTAGAACTGGCCTCACCACTAACTGGCTATATGACCCTAGATAAGCTATTTAGAACAGTACAGGCTGAAGTTTTCTACTTCATTCTTTCATTAAACAAATATTTATTGAGCAGCACTGTTGTAGGCTGGGAAACATGGATGGAAAAAAAAAGAGGCAGCATCCTTGCCCTTCTGGAGCTCAGTTCTAGCAGGACTGCATTACACTCAGCAAAACGGGTAGATTGAACTAGATACCCTCTATTGTCTCTTCTAGGCCTTAGACTCTGTGATTAGGCACCCAACATCACCTCTTGGTGACTAGGAAGCTGGCCAGTGCCCGGAGGTCACAAAATAGCCAATTGGCGAAACAGACTTGCTTCTTAAAATCCTTAAGTTTTAATTAACTAGATTTTGTTTTATATCCATAAGACCATTGTATAGAAAATTAAATTCAGTTTGTCTTTGACCTGACTCCCTATGGCTACCTCTGGAGACATCTGGCAGTAAAGTGCCAGCGGGGTAACTAAGGACAGTGGCCTCAGG
>NW_011889006.1:189283-190193 GCF_000151845.1 Pteropus vampyrus
AACAAATGGATGAGAGTCAGGGAAAATCCTAAAACATCTCAGTGCATGAGTTCGAGATTTACTGGAGAAGGGAAAACTTCTAAGGCCATGAGTCAACCCCAGAAGGAAAGGCACAGGTGCCACCCACCCTCCCATGGAGGAGTGAGTCTGAGCCTGGACAGGCATCAAGTGTCTACAATCCAGGCCCGGGACCTCATCTCCTTATTGATCCCCCTTTTATAATGCACGTGTGAGAAGATGGCCTTGTCAATAGAGATATTCAGATTACTCTGGTGCCAAGAAGAGAGGATTTGGGCATAGACACTTGTAAGAGTTGTCTGAGAACACCTGCTGTGAGCATCTGGGGACCTTCAGCCCACGGGAAGTTGTGATTTCTTTGGCAGGGGAGAAGGAAACCTGTGGTTTGATGGGAAGTTGAAGGTTGGTCTCAGCTCAGCCTTTCAGGTGACAGAAGAGATTCCCTGGGCCAGCTAGCTCAGTATCAGTAATTCAAGTGAGCATCTGGGTGGTTTTTGGCCTCTCCTCTCACTGCACGACAGCCAGTTAGGGTGGAGACCCGTGTGGCTGCTCTGTGCAACACGTGACACGTGACACATCGTGGTCAGGGAACAAATAAGTAAATGATGGCTTCAAACATGAACCTCTAATTTTTAAAAAAATATAAGGTATGAATTGAAGAGTTGCAGAAATTGGTTTGCAGTCAAGTTGTAACTCACATGAAGAATTCTTATAGCATATTTGAGGGTAGATGAGGTGAGGAATTTTAATGTATCTTTCAAGAAATACCATATAGTGCTTTTTAAAATTTGGAAAACCAGAAAACTATGGGTAATAAGGTAGGCACAAAAGCTAAAGGCAAACACTGTAGAAAGAATCCCCTCATAAAAATAATTTTCTATGTCTATAAAGT
>NW_011889006.1:191903-202856 GCF_000151845.1 Pteropus vampyrus
TCCTTCCGGCCTCGCAGACTGAGGTAATGTGAGAAAAGAAGGAAACTCCAACGCTACGTGGGGAAAGCCCCTTATAAACCGTTGGGTTTCCACGGGGATTCCCTCCAGAGGAAGTTAAAAAATCAACTTAAATTTCGGTCTCGATCGCCGTCTGGCGGTTGAAGTGCCACATCACATCCTCGAAGCAAAGACACAGTTCAGGGCACGAGAAAACCTGCTCAAGTTTAAGATTGTTAAATTTCTGAAATTTCCCAACTGGAATTGTATTTGATAGTTAATCTAGCAGCGTAACGGTGTCCCTCTCTTTGACGTAAGCCCCAGTCTTCTTTCAGCTCACTCCTGGTTTATTGAAGATGCTATAGGTCAGATCTTTCTGCCCCAAAAACCGCACCTACAGAAGACCTGTGACTGCCTCCCGCCTACTTTCCCCTCCAACAGCACACGCTGGGGCACAACCCTAAGAGGTCACCGCCTTGGGACAATGATAAAAACTAAGAAGACTTCCTGATGGAACAAAGTGGCAGAAAAGCAACTTCAGGCCAAATTCTGAGCAAAATCTTTGCTGCCGAAGCACTCCATAGAATCTTGCTCTCTTAGAAATCACATATGCACAATCAACACTGAAAATCAGAAAACGAGGTCTAATGTGGACACTGGAGGGAGACCAGGAAACACTTCTCAGTGATCCATCAAATGTAGTGTCTCCAAACTCAAGACAAAACATTTAAAGAACAACAGACACAAGTTAGATAGGCGTGATCAATGCTGTTGCTCACCATCCAATCAGAACATAAAAGATCCCGAGACTCCCTAACTTTAAGAGCCACAAAAATTTAAATCTGCAATCAGAGCAGGTAGAAAGGAGGATGGGGGACAAGGTCTGAAACAGTAAAGCCTTGCCCCAGGTGGAGGAAGATCAGAAACTTAAGCATCTTTGTTATTGACCTGAGAATGTGATGTGGCAACAGGAACAAGGACAGGAGAGATTGTTTTAATTGTGGAACTTGGTAACAAACAAGGCAGGAATAATGAAGTATGGTCACTCATAATTAAACTCCTGTGTGACAGTCAACTGAGCTCTGGAGATATATAAAAAAAAAAAAAATGAATAAGATACGGAGCTCTGCTTACCATCTAGAAACATAGACAAACAAGGGGGCTCAGGTGAGATAAGTCTAAAATACAATGGAGTCACAAAGGATTAGGAAAACTTTCTAGGGGAAAGTGCATTCAAGCTGACCCAGAAGAATGTGGAGACTAGCTTCCAAGTCTAATGATGCTCCAGAGGCATGAAGACAGAGAAAGGCACAAGGTATTGAGGAAGAAGAACATAGTTTGGAATTGGTAAGTAGGAGGGGGACAGATGAAGCTAAAGGGTTAGGGATAGATGTCTCATCATCAGGCTAAGGACTTTCACTTCTTTCTGAAGACAGTGGGGCCACTATGCAGGTTGATAATAAGGAAAGTATCACGAGCAGAATACTCTGGTGGAAAGGGTTATAGGTACACAAAACTGGAAGCAGAGAGAGCAGTTAGATGACTGTTAGAGCAAAATAGGCCAGGCATGGTGGCATCACAACTAAAGTAGGGTCAGGGTGGTACAGAGGGTCAGAGAGATGCGAAGAAGCCGAAGCAACCTGATGAGTCGCCATCAGTTATACATGAGAGAGAAGAAAAGAAGAGCAGAAGAACACTGGGTAGTGATTCCAAGGACAGCAGGACAGATGGAGGTTTGAAGAGAAAGAGAAGATTATTCCATTTTAGATATTTTGCATTGACTGTGGGTCATTCGGGTGAAATTTGCTCTGTATGGTAGGCAAAATAATGCCCGCCACCCCACCATAAGATTCTCACATTCAAATCCCTGGAGTCTGTGGGTAATTTACATGGCAAAAGGGACTTTGCAATTATGAATAAATTAAGGATCTTGAGATAGGAAATTATCCTGGATTACCCAAGTGTGCCCAATATAATCACAGGGGTCCTTATAAGTGAAAGAGGGAAGCAGAAGAGTCAACGAAGGCGATGTGATAACAGAAGCATAGACCAAAGTAAAGTGTTTTCTGGTTGGAGGCCACAAATCAAGGCATGCAGGTGGTCTCTAGAAGCTGGAAAGGTCAAGAAAGAGATCCTCCTCTAGAATTTCCAGAAAGAACACAGACTTCATGATACCTTGATGAGCCCCATATGACCCATTTCAGACATAACCTTCAGGACTGTCAAATAATAATCTACGTTGTTTTAAGCCACTAAATTTGTGGTAATTTGTTACAGTAGAAACAGGTAACTGATACATCTTGTAATTAAGACCCAATATAGCTCAGAGCTCAGGTTCTGAAGTCAAAAGGATTTGAGTTCTTATCATAGCTACGTCACTTCCTACCCATGTGACCTTGGGTGTGTTAATTTCTCCAAGCCTCTGTTTTCTCACCTGTAGAATGGGACTAGCTAATAAACTTTGTGTCTAGAAAGAGAAAATAGGGAGGCAGTGAGATCTGCTGTTTTTCATAACAAGCCATAAGAAATATCTGACATTTTAAAACATATCTACATATAACTGTTTATAAGGTAAAATAATTTGAAAATATTAAAATAGAGAAATAACAAGAGAAAAACACTTTCTATTTTCTCAGGTGAATACTCTGATACATTTCATTTTTAATTCAATAAAAGAAACAACCACACTTGTGAAATTTATTGCAAGTTGCACACAGTTAATATTAAATATATTAGAATATATATCCTACTTCAGAATTTCTTTAATAAAGATTAATTAACTCTAATAGGCTAAAATATTAACAATATTCTGCTAACATATCACTGCATTGTCTAACTTAAGAGGCTTCAGGAGATTGTCAGCAGAGAAAATAGAATCTTCCTTACTTGCAAAGGTGAAAGATACAAGATTCTGTTAACTTAAAACAATTCTAATGTCATTTGGTAGACAATACACTAAGAAACTGACAAAAGTAAATCACTTTACTGGACAGTAAGCTACATAAGCTAAGTAAGAAAATGGCAAGTTCTGAGCACAAAAGAAACTTTCCAAGAATACAAATAAACTCTGATAGATGGTTTGAGATACAGAATATTTGGATATAAGTCAGGATTCTGTCTGCAGATCACTTCTAAAGTCTAACACAATTATGGCTTTTGATGCTTTATTAATGGAGATTACATCAGCTTGAATAATCTTAAGTGGTCCTTAAATAACATTGAGGGTTTGTCTTAGGGGAAACACATAACCCATAACCCTCCTGAGAAACCAGTGCTATAGCACATGAAGAGCTGTACCTCTAGTAACAAAGAATCTATAAATATTGTGAATCCAAGTACACATGCCACTTGTTTAAAAAAAGATGCTAGTAATATCAAAGGGAATCAAATGTAAGTGCAATCTCATAACAAAACTAAACTGTATGAGGAATAGATCAAAATAAGTGCTTAAGTAGCGGAAATGGTATCGATTTATGTTGGAAACCTGAAAGGGAGTAACTATGACAGTCCATGTTCAAAGACTTTATGTAGGCATTAAATGGAAAGAATGTAAAGCATTCCATAACCAGGCATTAAATGGAAAGAAAGTAAAGCATTCCATAACCAGTAGAAAAGGCAACTGTAAGAAAAGTATAATCAAAGTTAATTATGTACATATATGAAGTACTTGTGATAAAATGCTCAGAAAAATAAGAATGGATGGGACCTTCCTCAACTTGATAAAGAACATCTAAAACCTTACAGCTATCATTATACTTAATGATGAAAGATTGAACGTTCTCCCCACTAAGACTGAGAACAAGGCAAGGATTTCTACTCTCACCACTTTCATTCAGTATAGTGTTGAGAGTTGTGATCTGTGCAATAGGCAAGAAAAAGAAATAAAAAGCATATAGATCACAAAGGAAGAAATAAAACCGTTCCTATTTCAGATGACACAATTGTCTACATAGAAATTTCAAGGAATCTATGTATAAACTACTAGAACTAAAAAGTGAGTCCAGCAAGATTACAGGATACAAGATAAACATACAGAAATCAACTGTATTTATATATACTAGCAATGAACACACAAATACCAAAATTTTAAAATACAATACCATTCTAAATCACTCAAGCATTTCTATAAGTGACAGCTTCCCCATAAGAACATGTCTCTTGCAAAGGATCCTTCATCCCTCCTCTCTAGAAGAGGAGAAGAAAAAACACAAGAAAAATCACCTGATGCAGAGCCCCAATTTCTATTTCATGGATATGAAATACCCAGGATGCTATAAAATCACCACGGTCTTTAGTCAGGCACCAACGGTAGTTTAGTGTGTTGGCTGCTCCACTGTTCTCTTCCAGCCTACAGGAAGAAAAGTAAGCTTACAGAAAATATTCCTTCAGACGGAAGCAGCACTAGAACATCCTGCATCAAGATGAGTGAGAAACCATCTCAATAAACACATTTTGTATGTTTAAAATAACTAAAATATGAAATATATAGGTATAATTCTAATAAAACATGCAAAATTTATATGCTGAAAAATACACAATACTGATAAAAATAAATCAAAAGATATTTAAATAAATAGACATACTGCATTCATGGATTGGAAGACTCAGCATAATAAAGATGCTGATTTTTCCAAATTGATAAACTACTCAATTCCTATTTTTAAAAAACCAAGCAAGATTTCTTTTTATACAAACAAGTTTATTCCAAAATTTATATTGAAAGGCAAAACAACTAGAGCAGGTTAAAAACAATTTTTTTAAAAAAGAATGAAATGGGAGGAATCCATCTGCCCGCTTTCAAGACTTACTATACAGTTAAGTTAGAGTAATCAAGACTATGGTACTGGTGGAGATACAGACACACGGATCAGTGGAACAGAAAGAAGAACCCAGAAACAGACCCACGCCAATATCCCAACTCATTTTTGACAAAGGTGCAAAGGCAACTCAGTAAAGGAAAGGTACACTTTTCAATGAATGGTGCTGGAACAATTAGACATCCATAGGCAAACACATATGACACATTATATAAAAATTAACTTAAGATGGATCATAGACTAATACAAAAAATGTAAAACTATTTTACTATTAAATCAGGATTTAGAGCTAAGCAATAAGTTCTTAGACTGGAACAAAAACATGATTCATAAAAGGAAAAGTTATAAATTGGATATCATAAAAATTAAAAATTTAATCTCTGCAAAATACCTTTTTAAGAGAATAAAAGAGACAAACTACCAACCGGGAGAAAATATTTGAAAGTCACATAAATGACAAAGGACTAGTACCTAGGTATATACAATCAGTTTTCCACATCCACAGATTCAACATCATGGATCAAAAACAATATTCTCCAAAAAGTTACATTGTTGCTGACATATACGATATAGTTAGGCCTACAATGGTTGTGTCTGTACTGAACATATACAGACATTTTTCTTGTCATTATTCCCTAAGTAATACAGTAATTTATATAACATTTACATTGTATTAGGTATTATAAGTAATCTAGAGATGATTTAAAGTATATGGGAGGATGTGGGCAGGTTATATACAAATATATCATTTTACATAAGGGATATGAGCATCCAAGGATTTTGTCATCTGTGTGGGGTCCTGGAACCAATCCTCTAAGTATACCAAGGGATGACTGTGTGAAGAACTTTCAAAATTCAATGGTAAAAAGCAAACGATCCAATTAAAAAATGGGCAAAAGACATAAGTGACATTTCACCAAAGAGGATATATAAATCCAAATAAGGATATAAAAGATGTGCAACACCATTAGCCCTACTAGAGAAATGTAAATTAAAGCTAAAATGGGTCTAGAGCTATGCCACCCTGAACATGGCCGATCTCGTCTAATCTCGGAAGCTAAGCAGGGTTGGGCCTGGTTAGCACTTGGATGGGAGACCACCTAGGAATACCAGGTGCTGTAGATGTTGAATGAATGAATGAATGAATGAATGAATGAATAAATAAATAAATAAATGAAAATTTTAAAAAACTAAAATGAGATATCACTATATACTTATCAGAATGGCTAAATTTAAAAATAGGGACAATACCAAATGCTGGTGAGGTTAGAGAGAAACTGTCACTCATACATTACTAGTGGAAATGTAATGTGGTACAATCACTCTAGAAAACAGTTTGGCCGTTTCTTTAAAACCTAAACATACGACCACCATACACACAAGCAGTTACACTCCTGAGCATTTATCCTAGAGAATTAAAGATTTCTGTTCACACAAAAACCTATACAAATTTTTATAGCAGCCAAAACTGGAAACAAACTGTGGTACATACATATCATGGAATACTACTCAGCAATAAAAATGAAGAAACTAGAGATACATGCGACAACCTGGATGAGTCACCAGGGAATTAGGCTGAGTGATAAAAGCCAACCCCAAAAGATTATATACTGCATGATTCCTTTTATATAACACTCTGAAAATTACAAAATTATAGAAATGAAAAAAGATATTAATGGTTGCCAAGGGTTAAGGAAGAAGTGAGAATAAGAAGAAAGTACCTATGGCTATAAAAGGGCAAGATGAGGGATATCATGGTGATGGAAAAGTTCTGTACCTTAACTATATCGATGTTGATATCTTGATTGTGATAATTTATTATCATTTACAAGCTGTTATCTTTAGGGGAAACAGGGTAAAGGGTACATGGGATCTCTGCATTATTTCTCATAAGTACATGCAAATCTACAATTATATCAAAATACAGACATAGCTTGTTTTATTGTTTCACTTTATTGTGTTTCACAGATATTGCATTTTCATCAACATTGAGGCCAGACCCTCCACCAACAAAAAAGATTATGACATATTATTTAGCAATAAAGCATTTTAATTAACATATGTACATTGTTTTTAGACATAATGCCAATACACACTTAATAGACTGCAGTATAGTATAAACATAACTTTTATATGCACTGGAAACCAAAACATTCATGTGACTCATCTGACTCCCTTTATCACTGTTTGTGGTGGTCTGGAACCAAACATGCGATATCTCTGACATACATCTGTTAAAAGCTTAATTTTTAAAAGCATATTAACAACATTTTTGACAAAGCAAGGTGACAAGGTACCTTCATGAACCTCAAAATACAAGTTGGTGGGGTTAAACTATTAACACTTACAAGATCTGCCTAGAATAAGTGTCTGTGCTGGAGACACTTAAATGCCAGGGAAGCAGCCAGGCATTTGACATACCTGCAAATATGATAAATGCCAAAGGGCCAACAGGCGCTCACTGGAAAACACAGCAGACTAAAACAGGACAGCAAATGAAACTAGGAGGGGTCTGCCCAAACCAATAGCAGTTGAACACAAGGGGTCTGGGTAAGGTTAGAAGGGCGTGCAGTGGGCTTGCCCCTAAGAAACCTCTGAACTGACCATCCAGGCACCTTTCCAAGGTAGCGCCCTACACTGAGGAAAACTTGGGGTGGCAGAACAAAAATTGAGCCAGGCAGGGATGAGGAGATGAGGAAAAGAAGTTCAAAGTGAGGGAAGCAAATAGAGTCTGGAACTCTCAAAGTACAAGCTGCCATATTTTTGAGCACTATGCAAAAACAACAGGAGAGAGGCTCTGTGAAGAAAAGGAAAGTATCCCGAAGCATGCCTCCTTCTAAAATTCAAGAAAATGAATTTCATGTAAAAAGAATAACAGGAAAGGACTAAAGCTGTATCTTATATAAAGTTAGTGTAAGAAGAAAATATGGAACAGAATAAAATCCTTACAGACAATGAAAGCACACCAGAAAAATTATGCTACCAAAAAGACTAAACTATAACCTAGTTCAAAACAAGCTAAAAGTCATTAAGAGAGTGTTAGAAGATATAAAATAAAAACATGCATCACAACTGTAAAATCTCTAAATAGACAATAATATTGTACTATAATAATGTAATGTGCTAAATATTTCTTTAATGGCAATCATAGTACAATATAAAAATATATCAAAGTAATATGCTATATACCCTAAATTTACAAAATGCAACATGTCAAATTTATCAAATTTTATGATTTTTTGAAGAAGAATCAGAAAATCCCAGAAATATACTGACAGTGCTCAGGGAATAATTAGAAATATTTTACAAATCCACTTCAGAAATGAAGACTAAATTAAAAGAAACAGAAGAACAAATAAGCATGAGGAAGACAGACAGCCTCAATAGAGAGAAGGTGAAAAGGAGAACAATTTTTTTAATGAAAAATAAATAAGATATTAAAAAGATTAATTAGAAAAGACAAATATTGAAGATACACCAAAAAAATCTAACATGTAGATGATAAGAATCTCTGAAAAAGAAAAACCAAAGGAAATACTAAAAAAATAACTCAATAAAACATTCCTAAAGTTAAAAAAAGATTTGAACGATGTATTGAAAGAAAGTGTGGTTTATTTGAGAAACTCAACTCAAACAACCAAAACCAAGATATAGTCTAATAAAATTTTTGGATATTAAAGAAGAAAAAGATACCACCTGGGTATCCCAGCAAAAATAGTGACTTAAATTATCATCAGACTTTTCGATAGTAATGTTACATGAAAATATAGTAACATTATATTAAGATATTGCAATAAAGCATACAAATGAAGGAATGATAGAATTAGAATACCCCAACTCCGCAATCCCCAATGAATTAAAGGGCCTAGGCAATGAGCATCGATGGTTCCTAACATCGCTGAAAGAGAGACAGCCGGATATTGTGTTCCTCACGGTGAAAAACCACAACACCACCTATAGACTTTCCAAAGGAACCAAAGGTAAGTCTGATCCACCCTCAGCATCCAGATGCCAACTTGCAGGAAAGGCAAAAGACAGCAAGACATGTTAAACTGCACCAGATGTATGCAAAATTCAGCAAAATCCAGACTACGGAAAATTTTGTAGGTCAAATGGCTCAGGCTTTTCAACATATTAATCATAAGGAAAAGAAAGGGCTAAAGGGGAAACCTGCAAAGTGTTAAGAGGCGTAAAAGACAATTAAGCTGTAGAGTCCAGGAACTCATACTTGAGCGACTAGACTTTAAATGCCCAAGAAGTAGTCGCCATAGCAGTCAGGATACAATTACCTTCGAGAGTAGGGAGGGGGTTTGATTGGACTGAGGCACATGGAGACAGCGGTGGCTGGCAAAGTTCTATATCTTGACCTGAATGGTGATTATAGGTGTTTTGCCTTCAATAGTTCATTAAGTTACATATTCGTGTGGTTATCTGTACCTCAGTTTTATTTTACAATAAAAATTTTAAATAATGAAAAGGAAACAGTGACAATCTGAGCATCTGTCTCTGAAGACTGTGGGGACTGCAGTTGGAAGAGAAAGACTTGGGGTAACAACATAAAGGTTTGGGGCTGGACCATAGAAAAGTAAGCAGTTTGGGACTGGAAGGAGGAATCTTAAAGGGATTTCTGGACACTCCTTGGAAATGGGGACTCGTGACATAAAAAAGTAAGAGGAGGATGGGCAGAAGGGTGAGAGATGCATGATCTCAGAATACAAAAGTCCAGAAGCAGTTCAGGCCTCCTCCAAGGCCTTGCAGAAAAGAGTTGCTTGGGAACACTGACCTCGTGGACGTCCTTCACTTAGTCTAGGGCCCAGGCCACTCAGTCCTACCCCAAACTCCAGGGGGCGAAGCTTCTGTTAGGACTTTAGTATGTCAGTGGTGGCAGAACAGATCTTGAGACCTGCAGGGACAGTGACAAATGTCTTTCCCAGTGCAGGGACTCAGCAGACAGAGCCACCCTTACTTCATATCCCCATGACATCTCCCTCTGGCCAAAGGATTGAGAGAATGATCTGCTACCCAAAGACAAGGAAGAGGATATTACCTTATCACCAGACAGCTGAGTCTCTGCATATCCTGGAATGAAAGAGAGGAAAGAAACAGAACATCCTAATTAGGACTAAATGCGATTATCCTGAGAGATGGGGAATGACCTGCAATATCAGAGCTCTACCTCTGCTTACCCCTCAGATGTTTCTGGCTTCAGAAAAAACTTCCCCATGATCCTGAGATGCATAATTAGCCTCCCCAGCCTCATATCTTTGATGTTAGGAAAGTGGGAAAACCACGTGGAAGGTGGCAGGGTCCTCTCCAGAGGTCCATTACCTTTCTGAGCCCTAAGGTGGACGGCGATCCCCACCAGAAGGAACATTAGTCCAAGCAGGAAGGCTATCACTCCACTTAGCATCTTTCTCCAAGAATATTCAGACTGAGCTCCTACGGGAAACAGGTCTTAAAGTTAGTAAAAAGCTCCCAATATTTGGTGTGCCTTCTTGAAGTCCCAGAGCCTGCGCTGGACACAAATCCAATGCTATCTGGAGAAAATAAATTTAGAAATGGTTCTTTGAATCCAAAGTTTGCACCCATAGAGTTTCTGTTCCTGATTCTTATAGCCCATTAGAATGCCCCCTAAATACCAAGACCAAAGTATTAGAGGATACTAGTTCTCAATGTTGGAAGTAAGTGACAAAGTGATTATACCTCCTTATTTCTTGGAAGATGTGAGAATAGATATTTATCATGCTTTCTCCCACCCTAACTCAAGGATGCCAGTGACCCCCTGACTCCCTCATATCCGGGGAAAGAAAAATTAGTGTTATGACCAAGAATAATGTGGACGTAACAAAGGCCCTGTATTGTGTCCGTACAACCCTGAGTCAGGCCCCAGAAAGTACAAGAAGCTGATTCTCACTCCATTCCACTGAAACAGGGCTCAGCAGGCTGGCATGATCAACAAGGCAGGTATAGACATCTCCAAATTCAGGAGTCATTTCCAGCATCACCGTTATCTGAAAGGTCCAGTCTCCATTCCTGATAAGGCCAGTGGACATGACCCCTGCCCTCTCTTCCTGCCCATTCCGGAACCACCTGATCTTGATGTCCCCTGGATAGAAATCTGTCACAGAGCAGAGCAGGA
>NW_011889006.1:202906-205119 GCF_000151845.1 Pteropus vampyrus
ATGCATAATTAGCCTCCCCAGCCTCATATCTTTGATGTTAGGAAAGTGGGAAAACCACGTGGAAGGTGGCAGGGTCCTCTCCAGAGGTCCATTACCTTTCTGAGCCCTAAGGTGGACGGCGATCCCCACCAGAAGGAACATTAGTCCAAGCAGGAAGGCTATCACTCCACTTAGCATCTTTCTCCAAGAATATTCAGACTGAGCTCCTACGGGAAACAGGTCTTAAAGTTAGTAAAAAGCTCCCAATATTTGGCGTGCCTTCTTGAAGTCCCAGAGCCTGCGCTGGACACAAATCCAATGCTATCTGGAGAAAATAAATTTAGAAATGGTTCTTTGAATCCAAAGTTTGCACCCATAGAGTTTCTGTTCCTGATTCTTATAGCCCATTAGAATGCCCCCTAAATACCAAGACCAAAGTATTAGAGGATACTAGTTCTCAATGTTGGAAGTAAGTGACAAAGTGATTATACCTCCTTATTTCTTGGAAGATGTGAGAATAGATATTTATCATGCTTTCTCCCACCCTAACTCAAGGATGCCAGTGACCCCCTGACTCCCTCATATCCGGGGAAAGAAAAATTAGTGTTATGACCAAGAATAATGTGGACGTAACAAAGGCCTTGTATTGTGTCCGTACAACCCTGAGTCAGGCCCCAGAAAGTACAAGAAGCTGATTCTCACTCCATTCCACTGAAACAGGGCTCAGCAGGCTGGCATGATCAACAAGGCAGGTATAGACATCTCCAAATTCAGGAGTCATTTCCAGCATCACCGTTATCTGAAAGGTCCAGTCTCCATTCCTGATAAGGCCAGTGGACATGACCCCTGCCCTCTCTTCCTGCCCATTCCGGAACCACCTGATCTTGATGTCCCCTGGATAGAAATCTGTCACAGAGCAGAGCAGGACGTTATGGTGCTGCAGGGTTGGGAGCTTCTCCAGATATACTGTCACCTCTGGTTGCACTAGAAAGGGAGAGAAAAATAAGACATGGTGAAGGAAAACCACAAAGCAAACAGAGTTTGTTTTGGGACTATCTCTGTCCCTAATCTCTTTCCCAGACCACTCAAGAGGAAACTGGAAATGTGAGGAAATCTCAGAAACTGGATATGTGAGTACCCCCATGAGGATTTAAGCCTTATCAGACATCCCCACAATTATCCCCTTGTGTTTGAGAGCACACTAGTCTTTAAAGTTCCTAAGAACCTGGAGGTCCTGGGAACAAAATCACAGTGTCCTGACCTGTGAGGATAAGTGAGTCATAACTGGTAACAGAACATATACACAGATTCCCTTGCTCCTAACCCATTTGTTCTGAAGCAGGAAATTGCCTGTTATAAGGAAGGGCGATGGCCAGATTGAAATGGGGGAGATTCCTGAACCCATCAGATGTCATCTTCGACCTCACCTTTTCTCCCCACAGTGAAGGGTGCGCCCAGCTTGTAGTTGTGTCTGCAGAGCGCATCCACAGAAGCTCTACTTCTCTCCAATATATCTGGCCGATTGTTCCACAACTCAACATCAGGCTGCCCTAGCTCAGTCAAGGCCACAAACATTCCCACATCACTGTCGAAATGTGCATACTCCTCCAAGTTAAAGATGAATCTGACCACAAACTGCACCCTTTCTGTCCCATTGGTGAAGTAACAGTCAGCCTTTGCCTGAATCACAAAATCTTCTAGAAAATCAAATAAGAAAAAGATTATAAATCAGCCCCCACCTTTAGGAAACCCATACCTGGTAAATTATGCCAGAGTACATCGATTTGAGAAGTGGCCTTTGAGCTCAGTAAATAGGCCAAAGAAGCCTTTTCTCCCCATGGGTCCGACTCTGTTTCCCCTTAGCAAGAGACATACACAGCGGGAAGAAGTCTGCAGCTCATCCTACCAGACCAGTCAAACAGGAGACATATAACCCAAAGAAGCAAACCAAAGAGAGTCCCGAGAGACATAAACATTCATTCAACAAATATTTATTCATTTTACAAATGTTTATCAACTGTGCTTTGCCAAACACTGTACTAAGTTTCTCCAAACCAATTTTTCAGAAACCCAAGGTTTGAACCCCCTTTATTATCAAGTCAAAAGATCCATTTCCATATGGAATAAGTCAGTAGTATTCCTGCCCTTAGTTGGTTCATTCCATACATTCCCTCTGAAGTAAAGTAAAAAAGTGATGGAGGTGGGCCAAAGAAATGCAGAGTAAGTGCATAGTA
>NW_011889006.1:205169-213056 GCF_000151845.1 Pteropus vampyrus
TAGCTCAGTCAAGGCCACAAACATTCCCACATCACTGTCGAAATGTGCATACTCCTCCAAGTTAAAGATGAATCTGACCACAAACTGCACCCTTTCTGTCCCATTGGTGAAGTAACAGTCAGCCTTTGCCTGAATCACAAAATCTTCTAGAAAATCAAATAAGAAAAAGATTATAAATCAGCCCCCACCTTTAGGAAACCCATACCTAGTAAATTATGCCAGAGTACATCGATTTGAGAAGTGGCCTTTGAGCTCAGTAAATAGGCCAAAGAAGCCTTTTCTCCCCATGGGTCCGACTCTGTTTCCCCTTAGCAAGAGACATCCACAGCGGGAAGAAGTCTGCAGCTCATCCTACCAGACCAGTCAAACAGGAGACATATAACCCAAAGAAGCAAACCAAAGAGAGTCCCGAGAGACATAAACATTCATTCAACAAATATTTATTCATTTTACAAATGTTTATCAACTGTGCTTTGCCAAACACTGTACTAAGTTTCTCCAAACCAATTTTTCAGAAACCCAAGGTTTGAACCCCCTTTATTATCAAGTCAAAAGATCCATTTCCATATGGAATAATTCAGTAGTATTCCTGCCCTTAGTTGGTTCATTCCATACATTCCCTCTGAAGTAAAGTAAAAAAGTGATGGAGGTGGGCCAAAGAAATGCAGAGTAAGTGCATAGTAAGTGTGAAATAAACTCCCCTTCTACTTTTCACTTGCTATGGGTGTTCTCCAAGAATATTCTTCTGGATGTTTTCCTTTGTACCTTATTCGGAGACCTCATCCCTTCTGTTGGCTCTAGTGAGGTAATGACATCTTCACCTCTATTGATGTTAGGTAAAATAACATTAACCCATGGCTTCAAATACCTTTTATCATCATCACTGGCACTGGCACTATACCTATAATCTAGTAGTTGCAACAACATGGTGATAGGGAACATAAGATTGGCTTAAACCTTCTTTAGGGGTTTTTATATTAAACACTGTCACGTTAGATGGAATAAAAAAAATCTAATTCCACTCTCCATTATGATTTTCTACTTTCAAAGTACCCTATTAATATTGATAGTGATTAATTTGAGCTATATATTAACTTTCATACAATTTACCTCATTTCTAATCTTCTCATGTTCTCCAAAGTAATTTAATTTTCCAAAACTATTCAATCAGTCCTCGTATGTAAGAGTATGACTCTTATTTGTAGAGCACACAATGTGCTATGGTCTGAATTTTATGTCCCCCCAAAATTCATATATTGAAATCCTAACCCCCAAAAGTGATGATATCTTTAGGTGCTGCTTTGGGAGGTGCTTTAGGTCATGAAGGTGGATTCCTGATGAATGGGATCAGTGCCCTTATAGAAAAGGTTCCAGAGAATCTTTCACTCCTTCCGCTATGTGAGGACACAGCGAGAAGGTGCAAGGTCTGAACCAGGAGGAAACCCTTCACCAGGATACAACCATGATCTTGAAGTTCCCAGACTCCAAAACTATGAGAATTTTCTATTGTTTAAAAGTCACCAAGTCTGTGCACTTGCGAACAACAATAATAAAAGGAAATTCAAATGGGTTAATAATGTAGGTTGGCAGGAAAGAGCTCCCTAAAGAAATGACATTTAAGTTGAGACTTGAAAGATAATTGTTACTGATCTTGAGTTGTAAATTTGCTTTCCTTTCTAAGTTCAGAGGCCTCCTCCAGGAACTGCTGAACTGAGCTGTCAGGATGGCAGCATATCCTTCCTGAGTCAGCCATACTCATCTCTCACTCAATAGCTAATTTAGATGAGGCTCTAAATTCCCTTCTCTATTCCCTCTTACAGCCAAAATCAGGGGAAGAAATTGTTTTGTTTTGTTTTGTTTTGTTTTGTTTTAATTTAGATCTGGCTCAGATTTAAGATCTGGGCTGAATTTTTTTTTTCATTTGTGTTTTTTAATGGACATTATAAGCTCAGAGAGGTTTCTATTCTCTAAAAATAATGATCTTCTCCCACCCACCCTCCCCCAGGTTTGTTCCTCTTTTGTATTTAATCAAATTTTGACATTCAAATGGGGTTTTGTTTTTAGTACATTATATCCTGTTTTCTGCTGATAAATATGTTTTCATGGTATAATATCACTTCATGTTTGCATAGCCTATCTCTCAGCTGGAAAAAATAACAGTAATAAATACATATTCCCAGTAACCTGAGGACAGGGATAATGCATTCAACCCTTATTTCTCACAATTGCTTAGTACAATTCTGACCACATAGTGGAGGCTTAATAAATGCCAAAAGAAGCAACTTTTGTTTCCAGTTACTTTTGTCCATATATTCCCAAGTGGATAAATATAGAACCAGTCAAAATCATCGGAGCAAACTTCCCACTGAAGAATAGCAGTTATTCCCAGACTTGCATCCATTTTCGCAGTTTTCCTGACTGACATTGATACAATAAGTACCCTAAACAAGGCAAAATGTTTCCCTTCTTCCTGCCTCTCTACACCTCGAATCTGTGACTCTAGTACAGGAAGTCCCTTTTCCCAGCAATCCATTGTGGTAAAGAGGGAAGAAATACTTTTCTGTCAAAGGGAAGAACACTTTCTTTGAAGCTAGAAGTCGCTTCCAGTCTGGTCTGTAGCCTGGACTTATATGGAAAAACATCCCTCCCCCATGTCAATTCTTGCATACATACTTCAAAAGAATCCTTCTGTTCTTACCTGGAGAGTCTCTGCCTTGAGTCATAGAGGAATTCAGCCTGATCAGATTCACTAACAGACCCACCACCCAGGGAACCCACCCAGAACCCATTCTGGAAGGAAAAAAATGAGACAAGAAAATCGTCAGCCTCTTCAGAATGGAGCTTGCCCCCACACAATTTAGTCAAAAAATATTAAGTGTATACCTTTCTGGTCTCCCTAGGATTGGAAACTTCCCACATTGATAACCAATCAAGATAGAGAAGTTTTACATCATCAGGTGCTAGGTAGAATACTTTCATAAAGTTGTGTTATACCACTCAAGAATTGTTTATCCTTGAAATCACTGACAGTAGTTAAAGTATGTGGAAATGGGCTGGGAAAAAAGGAAAAAACTATCTTACACAGTGGGTGGTCCTAGAAGAATTGGGCAGATGGTTTATTATATATCCTGCTATCCTCATTTAGCACTGTCCCTGGTCTGTTCTGACCGATACATCTCCCTTCCTACGAGGTCGTTAGCATTGCCAATAGAATGTGTTCATTAAGAAGGAGAAAGTAGACAGCATTCTGAAACATATGCCTTAAGAGGAGTTAGTGGAGGGATTATCAGAGAAGAAATAGAAGAGATTGAGGATAACCTAGAAAGCATGTTTTCTTATAAGGCAAAACAGGGCCACGGGGGAAAAAAAAAAGAGAGAGAGAGAGAGAGGAAAAAAAACATGAAAGGATTCTCAAGAGAACAAAATGCTGCAAAAATGTTCAAAAGGATATAATATAAGAAAGCATTATTGTATTTTATAATTAGTGGGTCACTAATAACCTCAGTGGGACATGAAGCGTTAAAGGTAGAAGCTATATTTCAAAAGAGTAAAAAGTAAATTGGAGATGAGGAAATAAAGACAGCTGATGTAAACAGTCTTTCAAGAATTTTAGAAGTGAAAATAAGGGAAAAGATGAGACTCTCACTTGAGAGAAAAGCAACACCAAGTGAAAATTACTTTTAAGATAGGAAAGACCTTAACAAGTTTTTGAGGCAAGTGGAGGACATCTGTAGATATGAGAAATTGAAAATAAAAAGGAAGAGAAAGGAGAAACTTCTCCCCCAAAAGTGCCGAGTAAAATCCAAGAATGAGAAAGACTGGCAATCAAAAGGAACAATTCTTCAGATACAGGAATGAAGACACAAAGATTTAGGGTGAGAAAGAAGGGAATGAGTTGTATGACTTCAACAGACCCAATTTAGAATAAGGTGATATCTTCTGCTAAAAAGAAGCTGCAAGAAAATATATTTGATAACTAAGGAGCAAGACCCCTATTTCACCAAAGTAAGGTAGAAGTGTGTTATCATGTATTTAGCACAGAACTATCCATGCTCAATATTACAGGCTGTATAGTGATTGAAGAGACAAGTCTCTTGTCCTCAAGAAATGTATAACCTAGGTGGAGAGACAGGAAAACAATCTACTGTAATGTCAGGAAGGGTGACGTTAACTTTTTAATGTTTGAGCAAATAGAGTAAATTCTATTTACAAATAGAGTAAATTCTAACAGTCTAGAAAGAGTTCATGATGTTGATATTTGATACAATTGGCCTAACAAACAAAGAATTTTAGAATTCAAAATACCCAGTACATGTGGACGACAGAGAAAAGATAAACAGTGAAACAAAAAAAGTTTATCTGGAATCCTTTTAAAATTACTAATTATCCACAATAAATAAATATATGCACACTTCGTTGAATGGGAGAAGATACAATAGAATATTTTTTCTTCTTCGCTTCCCTAAAGGAATACATGTTTTGATGGGTATGTAAGGTGGGATTATAATGGTAGTTGTCCAGGAGACCCAGGAATACTTAAGTTAAGCCTTATCAAATATGCTAGGATGCCCTTGGGAAAGCTCAGATCCCTGACACCTTATAGTTTTATAGAAAGCTTCTCTGAAGTATGAGACCCAAAATAAGATCTCATATTCCCTCTTAAATTTCATTTGTACCATTAGCTGACTGTAAATCCCGAAGGATTAAGAACTTCCAAGAGTATGAGTAATATTGTGGGAAGAAGAAAGATGATTGGGTCACAAAGGGATTTTGTTCAAGATAGTGGGATAGGATTCAGTAAAGAGAAGTGAAATGCAACTCTGTAACCTTTTAACATACTGTGAACATGCCCTGCCCTGGAATCTGATCTCTCAGAATAGTAATTCCTTCTCTTGGAGATCATGACAGATAGAGTAAAGAAAAAAAATGGGAAGGCGTAGAAGACATCACTAGGATTCACCAGCTTCTTCTACTTCCTAGACACATGGAAAACTACACCTTCTAGTCTCCTGGGACTATGTGACTATTTCTAGTCAATGGTTAATGAACAAAAGGTCCTTAGTCAAAGAATTTAACTCCATTGCATGATTCTTCTTCTCTTCCCTACCAAGTCAACCAGGGTAGCCTTGCGTTGAAATGGTGGAATCAGAATATAAAAGTAGTCTTATTAGCTGAGTCATCACGGAGGGCAGCTACTCTAGAGAATCACCCAAATCTACAGCAGATGCTGTGTGAATGAGAGATAACTTTTGCTTAATTAAAGCATTGGGGGTTGTTTGTTACCACAGCCTGGCCTAACTTAACCTAGGACAGGAAAAAGAATGTTGACCTACCCTCACATCCCTCAGGTAGATTAGAATATTCATGAATAAAAAGCCTGATCAGAGGCCAGGAAATGGTAGAATCTGTATATAAAGCACATGACCCATGATTGTGAGTACTTCCTCTACAAGTGGGTGGTAATGTTGCTCCCATTTGGAAGGGCACGTGTGAAGCTGAGTAAAAAGGCAGCAGTTAAGACCTGAAGTCACTGAGTTTTAACTTCCTCACTCTTCCTACCCACACCTACTTTAGATTTTCCCATCTATCTTAACTCATTTGGAAATGGAAAAAAACATTTGACTTGAGGGTGAGTGAATGAGGTTATCAGAAGCAGTAAGAGCAGGAGAGGGCACAAGGCATAAGTCTAGGCCTGTTTTCCCTCTTCTGTAGGCAGTACCTTGACTGCGCCTCAGCTTCTCTAGGAGATAAAAGAGAGACCATGGAGAGAGGAAAGAGTGGGGCCTAGAGAATATAGATTTAATGGGGCTTGTATTTAAATTTAGAGGGAAGAGGAGTTTTCAGATGGCAAGGAGTGGTGAGGGAAGATCAGAGCATGTGGATGCTGATGCAGAAAGTTAGGAGGCCTGCTCTTTCTTACTTCTGGGCAAATGTGTCCAAGGCCCATAAACACTAAGATTTGACTTGCCTACATCATCATAATAAGAACTAATCTTCACAGATTCTTTATTACGAGTCAGTTTTCTAAGCACTATATGAATATGTGGGAGTGGGGGCAGAGAGAAAGAGAATCTTCACAACAACATCATCATGATCTCCACTTTATAGATGAAGTAATGAAAGAATAAACCAAAGATAACGTAATTAGTAAGCCTATCAGCTGTGTTTTTTCCATTACACTGTATTTCTTACTTGGGAACCCAGGAAAGCTTTATTTCTAAACCATCAGCATCTCTATAATGGTTAGATGCACAAAGAGACAAAAGAACTGAAAAATTGTATTATAATTATTTGGTTTAGGATAGACCTCCATCATGTCCTATCTTACAAAAGGAATTTGGCGGCCTCATGTATCACAAGCAAGGAGTGGAATAGAACCTAGGCATAGAGTAGGAACTAAGAAGAGAAAGCAATACCAACTTGTCAATGGCCTCTGAAACATCTTGGATAAATTGAAGCATCTGATTCATCCAATTAGCAGCTTTGTTGAGTCACTTTCTGTGTTGGTGTCAACGTCTACATTTGAAGGATCTGAGTTCCCTGGGCTTATCAGAGAGACTATACAGTTCTGGGTAGACAGCTAATAAAGGGAGAAATTGTGGCCTGGTTCCTTTCTCCCATATTTTTGTTTTTGTGTTTTATTTGTATAGCTTGAAAAATAAGATGGGGCATTTTGATCGTCTCTTCCTGTTTGACTTCAGCTGAGAGTCCTACCTAATATAGATATGGGCTTTTTGTGATCTTTTACACAAGTTCATATTTTGCATCTCTCTTCCTCTTTCTCTCCTCATTCCCTAGGGAGTGAGAGAAGTCAGGTGTAATACATGTGGCTGTTTCTTTAGGGTAGTAATAAATCATTCTCCTTATTACCTCTCACAATACCCTTTTAATTGCTATTTGGGTGACTTTAAATGTGAAATAAACTGTTCATTTAAATCATGTTCCTTTTTCTATACACTCCTATCACCAGAAACATAAGCTGCCTTGGAGAAGTTAGAAAAATATTTTGAGATACTAGACAGAAAATTAAAACATATATTTAGAGAACCCTGTATGTCGAACTAAGTTTAATTGAAGGGATTTTACTTGGATAAGAACATTGCCATCTCAAAACATTTAATTCTCCCTCAGTGGTGATTGTGATGCAGGTTTGGGGAGGATTTCCCTGAGTGGGCCAGAGTTAGAGACAAAAGGAAAGTTTATTTGAGAAGCAATAATGCAACAAACACGTGGTCTCCTCTCCGAGTCAGAGAATTAGAGTGTTTGAGGAATTCGGTTTAAATCTGTTTTGTTTCCTGGTATGGGTACTGCAGCATTAAAGGCATAGGGAAGTAGTCGTTGGTAATCTCAGCAGGAATCTCTCTGCAGGTTCCCTGTGGTCTGTTCATATGCTGATCAGCCAGGTTCCCGTGTGTACCAGCATGTAGCAAGCTCTGAATACAACCTGGTTTAATATTTAGTCAATTTGTGTAGTTTTCATGCCTCTTTCCGATGTTATTTGTAGTTCCAAACTAGAGGGAGATGTTACATGAGGGCAAAGGTAAGGAAAGTGTAGCAACTGAAAAAGTACTTTATTCCTCGCCTTCTAAGTTCTTCTTGCTGGGCTAATAATCAATTTAACAGAGACAGATTAACAGGAGAAAATCAAAACCTTAATACATTCACATAGGCATAAAAATTCCAAAGAGAGTGAGGCAACATTGGGTATATAAGCCATTTTAGACAGAAGAGAAAGGGGGTGGGGAGAGAGTGTTAGATTTCAGAATAGAGAATGAGAGATTTACAGGTAATTGAGGAAGAGATGAACAGACACGGCAGGCAATTTTCTGCTGGGCATCTCAAAAACAATGGGATACAAAGGGCATCTATCTAACAGGCACCTGCCTG
>NW_011889006.1:213106-222779 GCF_000151845.1 Pteropus vampyrus
CATCTCTCTTCCTCTTTCTCTCCTCATTCCCTAGGGAGTGAGAGAAGTCAGGTGTAATACATGTGGCTGTTTCTTTAGGGTAGTAATAAATCATTCTCCTTATTACCTCTCACAATACCCTTTTAATTGCTATTTGGGTGACTTTAAATGTGAAATAAACTGTTCATTTAAATCATGTTCCTTTTTCTATACACTCCTATCACCAGAAACATAAGCTGCCTTGGAGAAGTTAGAAAAATATTTTGAGATACTAGACAGAAAATTAAAACATATATTTAGAGAACCCTGTATGTCGAACTAAGTTTAATTGAAGGGATTTTACTTGGATAAGAACATTGCCATCTCAAAACATTTAATTCTCCCTCAGTGGTGATTGTGATGCAGGTTTGGGGAGGATTTCCCTGAGTGGGCCAGAGTTAGAGACAAAAGGAAAGTTTATTTGAGAAGCAATAATGCAACAAACACGTGGTCTCCTCTCCGAGTCAGAGAATTAGAGTGTTTGAGGAATTCGGTTTAAATCTGTTTTGTTTCCTGGTATGGGTACTGCAGCATTAAAGGCATAGGGAAGTAGTCGTTGGTAATCTCAGCAGGAATCTCTCTGCAGGTTCCCTGTGGTCTGTTCATATGCTGATCAGCCAGGTTCCCGTGTGTACCAGCATGTAGCAAGCTCTGAATACAACCTGGTTTAATATTTAGTCAATTTGTGTAGTTTTCATGCCTCTTTCCGATGTTATTTGTAGTTCCAAACTAGAGGGAGATGTTACATGAGGGCAAAGGTAAGGAAAGTGTAGCAACTGAAAAAGTACTTTATTCCTCGCCTTCTGAGTTCTTCTTGCTGGGCTAATAATCAATTTAACAGAGACAGATTAACAGGAGAAAATCAAAACTTTAATACATTCACATAGGCATAAAAATTCCAAAGAGAGTGAGGCAACATTGGGTATATAAGCCATTTTAGACAGAAGAGAAAGGGGGTGGGGAGGGAGTGTTAGATTTCAGAATAGAGAATGAGAGATTTACAGGTAATTGAGGAAGAGATGAACAGACACGGCAGGCAATTTTCTGCTGGGCATCTCAAAAACAATGGGATACAAAGGGCATCTATCTAACAGGCACCTGCCTGATATTCTCTTATTTATCATACTTAATTCAAATTAGGCTAAGGCAGCATTCTAGGACTTCTTTCCTAAAGCATATTTCTCTGTCTGAATCCCTTGGGCAAGGAAGTG
This sequence comes from Pteropus vampyrus, assembly GCF_000151845.1. Lineage (NCBI taxonomy): Eukaryota > Metazoa > Chordata > Mammalia > Chiroptera > Pteropodidae > Pteropus > Pteropus vampyrus. Next base: position 214,336 of record NW_011889006.1, read on the forward strand.
GGGAGAGTAAAAGGTTCTTTCTGAAGCTAGTTTCCTAATAAACAGCTTAACATCAATATCCCCCAAAGCAGCTTCAGGGTGGCAAAATTTTGGTTCCCTTCAAAAGGATATGAGAAACAACAGAAATAGGTGGAATTTGGGGTGTCTGAAGCAAACTCATGATCTCACCGAGACTCCATTTGGGAACTGAGGAACTAAAGGTTCTAGGTTCTAATCAGCAATTACTCTGATATGATGTCTGGATAGGTGGATCTGATGCAGGACAGGGCAAATTCCCCTGAACAGGGGGAAACTCAAGCCCAGCTGAGAAAGAAGAGGATTCTCGGAGGAGCATATGAAAGAATTCAAACACACACCAAAGTGTTTTAGAGAAGGAGAAAAGCAAAGACAATAGAAAGCAAAGACAAAAAGCTTAGACAAGGGAAAAACAAAACAAAACCCGAGTATCAGGAAACTCAATTTATATATCATTCTTTAGTTCCTGTGAGTTACAGTTTAAAGATTTTGTTTACTCATTTTCCTTTGACATAGATATACAGTGAAGAAGGATAAGAGTATGCAGCATGCAAAGGTAAGAATATGTAGCGTGAAAGGCCTGCTGGCAATTCCCAGACAGCGATCCATAAATTCCCCCATGGTTTTAGCCACAGGGAATGAACAATTTTATTTTGCATAGGGCAGCCACTTAAAAACTGTTTTTCCTGTTTCCCCTTCATAGGTGTGGGGAATGGGTTGTTAGCAATCCCAGCAGAAATCTTCCTTTGTTCTGCAGGTGTCCTCCTGGCCTGGCTGCAGGGCTAATCAGGGTATCGAAGTCTCTGAAAGTAGCTTGATTTAACATTTTAGTTCTCTTGCCTCCTCTCTACATTAGACCCACCCAGCACATTGAATCGTATGTTACGTGACACCATTCTTCTATGATGGTTTTGTCTATAACCTCATCCACGAAAGTGAATGATCATTGTCTTTTGTTCTGCCATTTTGTTCTTTTGAACTTATTGCTTCTAGGACATAGCCTCTGAAATTATAATATTATGAACTTCAAAAAGTTTTTCTAGAACCGATCCAACTTATCTTGCTGGATTGTTTTAGTATTAATATCGATATTAATAAATAAATTCATCTATAGTTTTTATTTCATTGTCATAGTTTAACATCAATATTATACCTCATTAAAAGAATGCTCTTTATGCTGTTAAGCCATTTAATTAGAATTGGAATTCTCTGTTTTTTTCTTTAAAGATTTTATTACATCCCCCCAAATATCTGGACCTTGAGCTTCTCTTGGGATAACTCTTTTATAATTTTCTCTATTTCTTCTATGGAAGTTATTCTATATAGATATTCCACCTCTGTAGGGGCGGTTTTGGTATGTTATACTTTTCATGAGAATTATTCATTTAATCCAAGTTTTTAATTTCATTTTCATAAAATTGAATAAAGTAGTCTTTTCTGATGTTTCCTCTGTTCCTGTATTAATTTTGTCCTTGTTATTTCTCTTCTTTACTAGCAATTTCTCTACTTTTTTGTTGATGAGATTTATCTTACTGGAAAAAATTTAAAGCTTTCAAATTTATGCATCTTACTGTTTTTCAGTTTTCTAACTCTTCGATTTCTGCTTTTGTCTTTATTATCTGCTCTTGCTTTCATGTGACTGATTTTGTAGTTTCTTTCACTTAATTCACTGATGGTGTTCTTTCCTTTCACTGACATTATTAAGGCCATGAATTCTCCTCTGAGCATTGCGTTAGGTATATCCCAAAAGTTTTGAAATGTGATTTTTAATTATCGTCTTTCTAGAAATTTTTCAAATTTTTTTTCTCTCTGGCCCAAAAGAGAGACCATTTCTTTAAGTTTCTATGTGAAAGAGCACTTATCTTTTTTGATTTTCTTTGTGGAAGAAATTGTTTTGTGGAAAATCGTTTCTGATTTTCTTATTATTATCTAGCTTGTTCCATTATGGTCAGAGACTAGTACCTATATCATTCTTACTTCGGGGAATTTATTGAGGTTTTTTGTGCCATAATATATGGTCTATTTTTATTCATGTTTTGTTAGAACTTGACAAGTCATATTCTGTATTTTCAATGAAGAAAGTTCAATATATATCCATCAGATCTAATTTTTATATTGTTAGTAATATCTCCCGTATTCATACTTATTTTTTATCTATTTCATATGTCTAGCCCTGAGAAAAGTGAATTAAAGTCACCTATTAGTACATATCTTAATATTTTCCTTGTATCTACCTTAATTTCTGCTGTATGAGAGTTACTTATATGCTATTTAGAATTTATGTATCTTACATATTCATTATGAATTTTACAGTTTACATTATAAAGGGCCTTCTTTGTCTCACTCAATATTTTTTGGTCTGAATTTCACCTTGTTTAATAATAAGATTGTGACCCCTACTTTCTTTTTTTTTGCGTTCTCCTATGATGCCTTTGCTCATCATTTTATTTGTTGAATAAGTGAATGAACCTTTCTGAGTCAGTTTATTTTAGGTGTGTCTTATATATTGCAAACAGCAAAGTGTTTCTTTTAATCAAATCAAAATATTTTTATTTTATAAATGAATTAAGCCATTTACAATTATCATAAATATAGCAAATAGGATGTTCAAATTAGAGATGATTTTCTGTTAAATATGCTTTTTCAATGAGTATTTCTTTTAAAAAAATCTTTTGCTATGTCTTTTTTGTATTTTTCTAAATTGCAGTTTTCAGATATATGACTATCTTGATAATTTATTTCACATAATACAATTAGTTCCCTCTTTCTTTTGGTAGTTTCTTATTGTTTTCTACCATGAGCATTATAAAACTAGCTTATATCCTCTCCCCTCATCTTCCACTTTCTTTGTGCTTAACTTTGTACTCCTAATACATTTTAATACAACTACTTGATTTATCAGTTTTAAGGAATATCTTTTGACTCTCAGGTATTACAAACAAGGCCATCAGCAAGCTTATTCATTTTTTCACTTAGTCTATAATTATTGAAAAATGTGTTTCTATTTATCAATTTCTTCTTGTAATTCTGTCTGATGACTTCTCGTTAGCATGCAATGATCATCTTTGTCTCTACAATTGCCTTTGGTCTTAGACTAAATTCTTAAATATCAATATGACCACACAAGCTGTCTTTCGTTATTGTTAGCTTTGTGTATTGCACTGCACGTTTCAATTTTAATCTTTGCATGGGATTTTTTTCATGGGATTTAACATTTTCTTTAGGGATTTTTTTGTGACTCGTGTAAAGGGTATGTAACCAAATTTTATGATATTATTAATCCATTCCGAGAACTTCTTTCTTTTACCCCTCGAATTTAAATAAGCTGTTTACATTTATTGTGATTACTAAGTTTTCTGGATTAGTTTCTATTATCATATATTGTGCTTTCTATTTTATGTTCTTTCTTTTATTTCTCCTTTCATGATTTATATTAAATTAATTAAATTATTTAAGTAATTTTTAATTTCCCCCTACTGGCTTAGGAGTTTTAAATTTTATTAGTTAAGAGTTACCCCTACATTTTTAACGTGGCAACTTGGCAACAATTGATTACCAACTGAAGTTAATCAATATCTCTACCTTCATTCCAAACAAGACAAAGACTTTAGAATGCTTTTATTTACCTGTCTCATTTTCATGTTGTGAGTTTTCTGTCTTGTTCTCAAATTGTTCTCAGCAACTACGCCTTTAGGATTCTATCCTAGTAAATTTCTTGCATATGTACATTATAATGGCTATGATATTGCTTATAATAGTGAAAAACTTCCAATAATCCAACAGCCCATCAATAAGAGGAGACAGGCTAAATGAAATATGGTACTTCTATAAAACAGAATACTATATGGCTATATATTTCTAAAATTTAAAAAGTAAAGTTTAGAACAAGTTTAAGGAACTGCTATTTGTAAAAATAAGTAGCAAAAATATATACACATATATGCTTATACATACATTAAATTTCTCTGGAAGGATAAACATAAAGCTCAGAGCATGTATTGCCTATTGAAGGGTATTGGCAAACTGTGGGGAAGGATGGGAGTGAGGCTTTTGTCTGTATATTTATTTTTTTGTGCCTTTTGAATTTAAACCACATTAATATATTGCCTACTCAGATAAATTTATCTTTAAAGAAGAGAATAGTAAGAAGGTAAGTGGACACAGGAAATACAGGCAACTCTTTTGAAGATTTTTGTTGTAAAGTTGAGCAGAGTTCGCCTTTTCCAAGCTGTGTGACCCAGGCAAGTTAGTAAACGTTTCTTAATCTCCATTTTCTCACTCCTAGAATTTGGGTAGTAATACCTGCCACATAGGTATTACTTGAAGATAAAGTAAGAAGATGTATATTAGTCACCTAGCACAACTGCAGCACACAAGAAAGGTTACTGAATGATAATTGAATTGTTGAATTATAATTCATGAGTTCATAAACTCTAGGTTGGAAATCCAGTATTCCCAGGAACCACTAGATGGCATCAGACTCAAATAAATGGATGCTCCTTTCACTCACTGAGCACCCAGAAGAGAGATCTTTGTTTTCCTTATTCCCTGTCCTTTCCTCCCAAATTCTGACAATTCCACTCTTCCTCCTCTTGATTCATGACAGCCATGCAGTGGCTGCCTCACTCTGCTGGGGCACAAAGGACTTGCAATTCAATACTGGGCAGGGCAGATGGGGTGGAGGTTATTCTGGGCTCAAAGAAATCTGAGAGTGTCCTAAAGCACCTGCTTTCCATTCGTACATTCCTTTGGAAAGTAAAGCATGAATGAGTGGGAAAGATACTGAAAGTAAGTGACAAAAAAGAAGGGGAAATCAAATGGTGTTGGAGGGTAGGAGAGGTGAATGAAAAGAACCAGAACTCTGGAACAAATCAGAACTACTGGTATCTGAGGTTACCAGACATACCACGCTTGCAGGGGTTTGTCTGTTCAGGCTGACTACTTTGACTGTCAGGGAACATTTTCTGTGTCTCTGACATAAGGTTTACCTGGGCATTTCCCCCTGAGATAACAAATTTTCGTACATCTTAAGTTCTGCTGCTTCTTCCTGTACTGCCTGACCCTCTAGATGCCTGAGTTCTCCTCCCAGATCTACCGCTGATTAGCTGCGTGATTTCAGGCCAGTTTCCTTTTCTGTAAAGTACGATTTGACTGCTCCATTATTTTTATGATGCCTTCCAGGTTTAAAGTACTATGAGTATGTGGGTGTAATTGTACTGAGGATATCAAAGAATTTTAATAGATCATCTTCTTCCATGAGGGCTACAGTTTCTATAATGTTGAGAGACATAAGAAGTATTATTCTCATTTTATAAATAGAGGAAAGACATTTGGTGGTAAGGTGAAGAAATCAAGCCAACTTCTCCCTCTCCAAATGCATATTTCACTCTAGTAACATTTGAGAGATAAAAAGACGCGAAGCAGCAGAGGCTAGGATGAAGCAAAAGGCTTATCTGCATAAGGAACTCCCTAGTCTCACCCCACACTGCTCCCAACAGTTGCCAAGCAGAAAAAAAAAAAAAAAAAGCCAGTACAAGTTCTGGCTGGTTCATTGCTAGTGCTGGAAAGTACCTGCTGCTTCTGGGAAGGTGAAAGCTTCTGTTTCCTACAATGGGAACCTTCAAAGGTTAAGTCCCTCCCAGTAACCAGTACTATATACAGTTTTGAATTTTTCAGTAGTTGGTGCATGTAGGAAAGATTGAGAATGAGGACAGTGGAGGAAGGAGATTTATTCATTTATTTAGCAGACATTTATTATTGTCTACTATGAATCGAACCCTGTGCCAAGTAATAGATATAAAGTTTATTATGATATATGGCCTCCCCCTCCCCAGGAGCTCATGGTCTAGTGGAAGGACAAAGGGTTGGGGGAGAGTGTTAAAAGTTTAATAAAGGCTGTGAAAGAGGCGCGCCCCGGGACTGATAGCACACATGTAAAGGGCGCTTCCTCCAGAATGAGGAGATATAGGAAGGCTTCTTGGAAGACCTAAACCCTGAGTTATGTCTTGAAGAATTCGGAGTAAATCAGGGGAAGGAAGTGTGTTGTGCCTGGAGCAATAGGAAAGGGGGCCAGACAAATGGGCTGGAAAACCTTGTGTCCGCTGAGAAAGATCTGAACAGAAAGAGATGAAGAGCACTTGAAGGATTTAACAGAAGCGGCATCGTCCTCTGAGCCTTCTATAAAGAAAATGACTTCATGAAGAATGGTTGGAAGAGGTGAACCAACAACAGGGAACCCTCTTCGGGGGTGAGATAATCTAAGACTACGAATGGAAGTTATAACCATGGTACTAGAGAGAAGATAATGGAGTCAAAGTTATTCGGAGCAAGAAGTAAAAGCTTAACTTGATCTTATTTAAATTAGAGATTATGAACATAAAATGCAATAGAATTTATTGGTTGGGAGTATGGACTCTGGGGTCACGCCTGGATTCAAACTCCAACTCCACCACTGTGTAACCTTGGGACAAGTTATTTAATCTCTTTGAGACTAAGTCTCCTCATCTATAAAATTGGGATAATAATCACTAACGTCAGAGAGTTGAGAATAAGGACTAAAAATGATAATACATGAAAAACACTTAGCATAGTTCTTACCGATATTAAAACTCTATTATCGGTAGTAGCTATTATCAATTTCTTATTAACACTGTTAATTATGGAACTGTGTTCTGCCCCTCCATATCCTAATTTCCCCAAAATATCAAACACTGGTGGGAATGGGGAAGGATACAGAAAGGCAGCCTCATGAATATTTATGTCACATTGATTAATACGTATCTCAAAGAACAGATAATAGGCTAATAGGATAACCAGCAAAACAGTAACCATGGTTGTCTCTGGGAAGTGAAACGAAGGTCAGATTTACTTTTTTATATGAACGTGTCATGTGCTATTTATATAATGAGGAAAATATTTTAAAATATATTTATTATGCCACAATACACTACTCAGCATGAGGCAAAGCTCTGTTCATCAGGAAAATAAGGTTCTTGGACATAGGTAGCACCTTGCCCTGCCTCCACCGCCCCAACGAAAGCACACGTGGTCCTAACCTCCATCATACTTCCAGCTCCAGGAACAACTAACTACACAGAGGCACAGCCCCAGGGAAACTCAAAGCAGGAACTGCCCGGGTCATGAAGATGCCATGAGAAGGGCCCAGTGTCCCTGGGGCCTCAGTCCTCCAGTTGCTGCTGCACCAGGCGGGAATAGAGGTCCTGCCCCTCCATGAGCTGGGAGTGCTTCAGCAGCTCTCCCTGACTGAGCACCAGGATCTGGTCAGCATTCTGAATCGTCTGCAGCCTGTGAGCGATCACCAGCACCGTCCGGTCCCCGCGGGACTGCCAGTCCTTCAGCTGAAGAGGGAGGATCGTAATGCCTCAGGAAGATAAGGATGGGATGGACAACCCAACTGGACACCATCTCTTGTGGTTTAGGGCAAAGAAGATGTGAAACACGAGAAAGTAGGAAAGTAGGAAGGAGAAGGGCTACACTGCCCTTCTCTTTCAGCTGTACCATTGCAGCTAGCAGACAGGAAAAGCAGCCATTGTGGAATCCCCCGGTGGGACTGTCCGCACACCCCATATTCTCCTTTCCATTCCCCACTGCTAAAAAGGCAGATACTCTTCCCACTAGTGGGCCATTCATCCGTGCACTGCCTGAATCTGCACAGCCTGATCCTTCAAACATGACTTGTCAGATCCCACTGTCCCCTGCCCCTCCAGCCCCAGTACTCACGGCCTGCTCACACTGGACGTCCAGGGCACTGGTAGCTTCATCCAGAATGAGGACCCGTGGGTCCCGCACAAGGGCCCGGGCAATGGCCAGACGTTGTTTCTGTCCCACAGCCAACTTGTTCCCTTTCTCCCCTACATCTGAGGAAATGGAGAAATACCCTTCCTTAGACACAAGTAACCATGACAACACCCTTGTCACAAGCAGGGGGAGGTGCACAACTGGTATCTCCACTAGCACCAGTTAGGAGGTCTGAGGGCCCTGTGTAAGGAGAGTGGTGGGGTGGAGACCTGCTGGGGCTGCCCACATAGAGCTCGTGGTGCTGGGGAAGGAGGGGAAGTGGGAGCCAAGGAAAGGGCATGTGAACAGCAAACAAGGAGTTACAGGGACACAATCCTCACTCCAAGAATAAGCTCCAGTTTCTCTTTTGACTGAAGGTACCTGTATCTAATCCATGCTCCATTTCTTTTATGAACTCATCTGCTTTAGCGGCCTGGGCAGCAGCCATCACTTTTTCATCACTGCAGCTCTTCAGCCCGTAAGCGATGTTGTCCCTCACAGAACCTGAGAACAGCACAGGCTCCTGCCCAACCAAAGCCACCTGTGCAGAGGGAATGGGAGCAGAGGACTGTGGTACACTCCCTCGGCAGGGATCCTCCTTGCCTCCTCTCCCACCTCCCATGGATCTCCCA
>NW_011889006.1:223774-233015 GCF_000151845.1 Pteropus vampyrus
TATAAAAGAAAGCCCAAGATAAAGTAACTAATTATTTTCAAAAACTGGTAAATATAAAAAACTAAATGCTCATTCTGCCTTTCCTAATCAAACTACAAGAGTCAGTAACCAAATAGTAGATGAGGGGAAGTCCCTTCCAGCTAATAAATAATAAATAGGATGTCGCCATTTTTGCAACCCCTAATAAGTTAATGCATATAGGCACTGAGCAGCAATGGCTAATGCCGCCACAGATATATATGAGAGATAAATGTAATATATATGCTTATATTACATGTATGAAACAAGTGGAAATTTGACCACTGACTATATTTGATTAATTTTAGGGATTATAGTTAATTTTTTAGATAATAAATTGTCGAATGGCTTTGTGATTATATTTTTTAATGTTTATATTTTAGAGATACATACTGAAATATTTACAGATGAAACTATATCTTGGATTTGCTTCAAAATAATACGGATGGGGGGAAGAGCGTGGGGGTACAGATGAAACAAGACTGACCATGAATTGATAATTATTAAAGCAGGTGATGGATACGTGTGGGTTCATTATAGTTTATCTTTTTTTTTTTTTTGCATATGTTTTAAATTCTTCATAATACAATAAGCTGGGATTTTGTTTTGTTTTCCGTTTTTAAGGGGAACCAGTAAAGCCCAAGGCCCAAAGGCCAGGGAGAAAAACAAAGGGGGAAAAGGAAAGCATGCATGGGCTTCTGACTCACGTGCACATAGTGGCCCACATCCTCCTGGAAGAGCAGAAAGGAGAGCAGCCCACCGCGGGTGAGGTCCCCAGCCAGGATCTGCTGCAGCCCACAGTGCAGCATCAGCACTTGCATCCCCAAGTGCAGCATCTGAAGCGGAGAAGAAAGGCGAGGCTGAGAAAGACTATTCCCATTCTTCCTCCTCCCTGCCCCTACCACGCTGAGCAGCGGGGACCCCAAGACCAGCTGTAGGTTTCCCATGGCTTTCCCTGTCCTTCTCCGAGCCCTTCCCACCAGCCATTCAGCTTTCTCACCCTCCGTAAGAGCAGGTAGAGGGCCCGTTCCAGGTCTCGTCGCCACCACAGCTGCCGGCATTGTTCAAGGGCCTCCTTATAGCGACAGACCTCATGCTCCTCAGCCCCAAAACTGCGCACAGTCTGCAGCCCTCCAACTGCCTCCCGCACCACCTGCCTTGCTTTTGCCACTGCATCCTGGATCTCCAGAAGCACTGCCTGGAAAAGTGGGGCAGGAGATATAAGGGGTTGATTCGGCAGAAGGCAGCAGAGCCCCATGTCTCATTCCAGACCCTGGGATGCTCTTTAATCTACATAAAAATATCACACTGTCCTCTTTCCCTCTTCCTTACATTTATTTCCAGTAGGAATAATGAGAGGGAAGGAGAGAAGGAACAAATTATCACTGAGCTCTAGGTACTAGATAATGTGGGAGATACTATGCTTTTTAACCCTCATTTGAGCTAATGTGAACTTATCCCCAGGGTCTGAATGAACAAAAAAGAGGTAGTTTTCCCAAGGAGCCACAGCTAGTTAACAGAAGGTGGAGATGTAACTTCAAATAGATCAAAGACCTAAACCTAAGAGCTAAAACTAAAAAACTCTTAGAGGAAAATACAGGAGGAGAGCTTCACGACACCAGAGTTGGCAATGGTTTCTCGGATATGACACCTAAAGCACAGGCAACAAAATAAAAAAAATAGATAAATTGGATTTCATCAAAATTAAAAACTTTTGTACATCAAAGGGCTGAATAGAGTGAAAAGGAAATCCACAGAATAGGGAAGAACACTTGTAAATCATATATCTGATAAAGGGATAATACCCAGAATATATAAAGAACTCCTACAACTCAACAATTTAAAAACAACTCAATTTAAAAATGAGCAAAGGACTTGAATAAACATTTCTCCAAAAAAGATTTTTTAAATTGTCAATAAGCACATGAAATGATGCTCAACATCACTAATCATTAGAAAAATGCAAATCAAAGCATAATGAGATATCACCTCACAATTGTTATGATGGATGTTACTTTTTATAAAGTGATACATGTGTGAATATTATTTAGCCATTAAAAATAAGATCCTGCCTTTCGTGAGAACATGGATGGACCTTTAAGGGCATGATGCTAAGTGAGATAAAGCAAACAGAGAAACACAAAAACTGTATGATCAAATTTACATGTGGAATCTGAAAAAACAAACACTATATTCATAAGATAAAAGATTAGATTATGGTTAGCAGGGGTGGGTGTAGGGTAGGAAAATTGGGTGAAGGTGATCAAAATGTATAAATTTCCAGTTATAAGATTAATAAACACTAGGAATATAATAAAAAAAATTTAAAAAAACACAGAAGATAACAAGTGTTGGAGAAGGATGTGGAGAAAATGAAACCCTGTGCATTGCTAGTGAGATTATAAAATTGTGCAGCTGCTGTGAAAAACAGCATAATGGCACTTCAAAAAAAATTAAAAATAAAGTTATCATACAATCCAGCAATCCTACTTTGGGACTCAAACAGATATTTGTACACCCATGTTCATAGCAGCATTGTTCACAATAGCCAAAAGGTAAAAGCAATCTAAGTGCCAACGACAAATGAGTGGATAAACAAAATATGCTTTCTGCATCAATGGCCTTAAAAAGAAAAAAAAATTCTAACACACGCTATCACATGAATGAAGCTCGAAGACATTATGTTAAGTGAAATAAGCCAGTCACGAAGACAAATACCGTATGAACCCATTTATAAGATACCTTAAGTAATCAAACTCATAGAGATAGAAAGTAGAATGATTGTTGCCAGGGGCTAGGGGGAAAGGGAATGGGGAATTATTGTTTAATGGGTACGGAGTTTCAGTTTGGGAAGATGAAAAAAAGTCCTAGAGATGGTTGGTGGTCATGGCTGCACAACAATATCAGTGTATTTAATGCCACTGAAAGGGCACATTTGTAAATGGTTAAAATGGTAAATTTTGTGTTACACATATTTTATTACAATTTGTTGTTTATAAAAGAGAGAGAAGGTGAAGCTAACATTTCGGACTCAGGTGCTCCTGACTGCATGTGCTGCTTTCTCTATGCTCTTGCTGCTGGTTATAAAGGAGAAACTCCCTCCCTAAAACTCTCTAAGGTGGCATTTTTAATCTTTTGTGGGAAAGGTATATACAGATTCCTTTGAGAATCTGATGAAAATTACCCTCTCTCCAGGAAAAAAAATGTGCCCGCCCTCTCTCCCTCCCTCCGTGTCTCTCAAGCGTGGGTGCATGCGTGCGCGCGCGCGCGCACACACACACACACACACACACACACACACACACACACACACGCTTGCATAAAGTCCCAAGGGTAATGGACATTCTGAAGGCTGTCAAAACTGCTGCCCTAAGGGCTGAGAAGACCTCCAGGAGAGCTTGACTCCACTCTAGGGGTTCCCTAACAGCCACATATACCTGATGGCGGACATTGTACACCTTTTCAGCTGCTATTGTGAGAGGCGCCTCGAGCAGAGCGAGGAGGGTGAGTCGAGGTGACAAGGTGAACATGAAGCTGTACAGTCCCACCACTTTTACCAGACTTCTCGAGATCACATTGGCATTATAAGGAAGCCAGCAACTCATCAATTTGGTATCTGAGTTCAGCCTGGAATTCAGCTCTCCTGGGGAGGACAGAGTCGGTGAGGAATCCATGTGTAATACAGAACCCCCAGAAACTCCCTCCTGACCTTCCCCTCTGACACAGGCCCCTCCTCTAAAGAGCCTCCCTCACTTGCAGACATCAGTGGAGGCTTCCTCACTACCCTGTCCCAAAAGAGAGAAATGCAGCTCCAGGCCCTGTCCCTGTGGATGCAGGCACAGGGTGAGGCTGCGTGTAGGGGAAGGGTAACTGAGCAGCAAGGGGTCCAGGGGAATCCCAGACCTGGAATCCAGGCCCCACCTGTCTTAGTCTCCTGGAAGAAACCGAGGTCCTGGCGCAGAAGGGAGGAGAAAAGCTGCTCCCGGATCCGTAAATTGATTCTGGACATGATGAAGGTAAAAGTGCCTCCTCTGCAGCCTGCAGACAGTGAGCTGCAGGGGTAGGGAGGGGACAGGAGCGTGAAGGAGAGAGAGATACAGGGGAGGAGGGAATGAGTGATCGAACCAGAGGAGAAAGCACAGCATGAAAGTTGGGGGAAGTATACCATAAGAGGCGAGAGAGAATCAAATCAGAGAGGGAGGGGGACAAAAGGAGCAGGAATGAAGAGAGGAAGAAGAAAGAGGACATGGTGAGCTAGATGTGAGAACAAAATCCTAACACGTACAAATTCACCAGTATTTATGGAGTTCATTCTGTACTAGATACAGGGAAGAATCCAATAGAAATAAAATGATATTGTGAAAGAAATAGCCTGTGGCTTGCTGGTGACCTGGCCTCCCTTCATGCTGTCCCTCCAGGCTTCTCCTCTGTTTTGGTCTCTTTCCTCCCGACCCTCAAAGTCCCCCTTCTTCCTAGTCCCAGATACTTCACGGCAGCAATGAACTTCCTGCCTGCCCAATCTCTGGAGCTCTAGAGTCATGCCATTGCTCCCATGTCTATCATCTCTGAAGTCAGAGAACTCTTACACCAACCAGATTTTTACAATAAAGTGTGAGAGAAAAAAATTGTGAAAGCACAGATGTATTTTATAAAATATGATTTCTAATACAAATCCCAGATACTATGTTTAGAAGGCTGTTGGGATATAGTCAGATGTAAAATGATGTACTTTTGTGATCACAGTGAGAATGGACAGAAAGAAGCCACAGAAGAAACATTTTGGAAGTAGAAAATGACAGGGCTAGTTTTGAACACGAGAAAGGCATCAACATTGCTGATACTCAGCTTAGGATACTGATGGTTTCATGAAGGGAAATAAGAAGAGGGAGTCACTTTCAAGAAGACCAGGTGGAAGTGTAATGTATTTGGAGCTAAGGGTGTGCGGAATGTGAGATGAGAGTCGGTCATCCACTGGATATGTCAAAGAGGCAACTGGATGACAAGGCTAAAGCTGGGCATGGAAATATGGATCTTGGAGTCACATGCAGAGATGAACTCAGTTAGCTCAACAGGAAAAAATGTCCTTAAAGTTCAAGAACTGAGTCATGAGAAAAGTCCATATTTAAGTGTCTAGATAAGAAAAGTTCTCCAGAAGTAGAAGAGTGGATTGGGAAGTAAAAACAGAGTTCATAAAAGCTAACTGAAGAAAGAGAGCAATGGTAAATAAATAAATACATGCATGTTTTAGTTTAACTATTTTTTGCTTTGTGCACAAAAAGATCTAAAAACAGAGTTAGGAAAATTAAGGCCCCTGTAAAGATTTGGGGCTAGTAAATGGACCCAATAACCCATCACCTACCTCCCAACAGAGAAAAGACACATGAAAAAGATGGCGCTGGCAAAGGCTTCAGGGTCAAAATCACCTCCCAGGATGTCAATCACGCGACCAGAATAGTAGGGGATTAATGTCTCACCTGAAAGAGCATGAAGGCTAACATGAATGTGCTGGTGCCAAGAACCTTTTCCCACCTCCAATTTCCAATACCCTCTCCCGACTCACCCAACACAGCAACCACAAGGAAGAAGAAGGCAACGGTGAGGAAAGGCAGGTCTGGCCTGGAGAGCTTCAGCAACCGCCACATCAAGGCTTTGTTTTTCTCCTGGCCCTGCTCCCTCTCCTGGGCTCCTGGAGGGCTCAGCACAGCCCACACTGCCCAGCTTAACCCTGCAGCCCCATACCCCATCAGCAGCCAGCTCCAAGGCGCTGAAGCCACTCTAACCGGGGGAGCACTCAAGGACCCTGGGACCAGGGCCCTCAGGGAGAGGAATAGGGGAGTCATCAGGCAGAGAGAGGGCAGCAGTGTTCCCACAAGTCCCAGCAGCCCTCCCAGCTTTAGCAGCCACCACAGCCCTCCAAGTCGCAGGGTCCCCTCCAGCCATAGGCCTGGAAGCCCTCGGGGAAGCAGAGCCCCCAGTGTCCCTTGAAGCAGCCAGAGTAAAGCCCAGTCCGCCAGCAGCAAGGAGATCCAGGGTCTAGGGTCAGGGAGCTGCATGGTGTGATCTACGGGAAGGAAAGTGAGAAATTATAGAGGTAGAGTCCCAATCCTTGTCCCTATCCTCCCCACCCCCAACCGCGGACCAGTCTATAGGCTTCTCATTTTATCCGATCCTATCCTGAAAAATATCCTGGGTACTCCGTGCTCATCAGTACATCCCTCCCACAACAGAAGGCACTGTGCCTGTCAGAGGGAGATGAGGAGACTAGATTTCAGGTGTCTCATCCATCCTTAAAAAATAAACAGAAAAAAGAAAAAAAGAAAAAGAAATAGAAATAAAAGAAATTCTTTTCTCCCCTACCCGCCCGCGCCTGCTGCCTCCGAGTTCCAAAGAGCCAGGCAGTCACCGCCCTGCTCCCTTGCTCCGTCCGGGTTCCAGGAGGACCGGAAGCAGGGAACGCGGAGCGGTGGAGGGTTGGGATGCGTCCCTGTGAGCGCACCAGGTTTCCACCCACGCGAACTCACCAGCAGCGACTTCGGGACTGCAGCTCAAGAGGTCTTTCCGTGAAGCGCTGATGAGTGAGCTCTGAAATCTGCTCCCGCTGCCTCGCCTTCGTTTCCCTCTTCTGTCTGCTGGCAACGCTGTCCAGGCGAAGGCGTCCCGGCTCCGGGAGCTTTCGCTTTCACTTCCCCTGGCCAAGGCTCTGGTTCTAGGCCGGGAGGCCAGCGGGGGGCGCGCGACACCTACGGAACGCCAGACCTCCCGCGAATCTCTCGCTCTCAGTAACTAAGTAGAATAAAGGCTGTTTCAAGGATTGGAATACTTTGTAACTGGAGAACTACTAGATTTTCTTACCTCAAGCTCTTACACCTCAAGCTCTGAACCTGTTTTGAGAAAAGCCCTCTTTCCCCACCCAAGCTCCAGTGTTAGGGTCTTGGGGTAAAAACAGCCAAGTTCTGAGTCAGAAACACGTAGGACCTCCTCTCCTAAATAGAAGGCTCCAGCCACTCTAGCCAGGGCCTAAGTGGATTTCCACTTAGATTTTGAGCTGAGAAGGCCCTGACCCCTTTATCTTCCTCTGTTCTTCTCAACACAGCACCTTGACTAGAGCATGTGTTCAGATACCTTTAAATTAGTGTGCCAGATTATGTTGGAGCACCTTTAGCATATGAGGGAATGGACTTGTTTTCTTGGTCCAGTTTAACACTGATTCCAACAGTGATTAGGCTTCTATAGGTCCTGCCTGACCAGAAGCCTATGTATGGAGCATGCAGATGTGTTGATTCCAGAAAAACTCTCCAGGTTGAAACTACCTTCCACATTCAGAATATCTTCAGAAGGATGATTTCTGGGATAATAAATCACTCTTTTGAAATATTATTGGTATGACTACCAATGAGTCACTTCAAATTGAAAATAATGGGGAAGATGGAGAGATTTGAAGTGGGGGATTACTAAAATTTCTCTAAACCTGTCCATTTAGGGATTTTAAGGATTTCTCCCTAATGAGAAAAGTTTCATGTTCAGCTATTTTCTACTTTCAAATTTTTCTTTTTACTAACTCTCCTTTGAGAGGTACCATCGTCATACTTCCTGCAGTTCCAACATGATTCAGAAAATCTCATTATGTCTTTTTTCTAACGTGGTTAGTTTTTCCTCATATTCCCCACTTGAGGGCATCCTCCTTATCTCTTCCTCTTCAATCATGGTCCTGTCATCTTGCAACTGAGCGTGACACCGCATGAAACAGAACCCCTAATATCCATCTTTACATTCAGTATCCAATATCTCCAAAGTGCTTATTTGAGGTAAATGGTACCCTGTTTACAGCCACCACACACATTCAAGATAGCAGCTTTTTCATTCAACTCTACGAATTCAATAATAATTATTTTAGGTGCGTACTCCCAGACACCCAAACCATTAATCATGGACCACACAGGAGTCTTCAGGTTGTATCCCCGAAGGGACCCTTAACTAAGTTAAATTTCAAATAAATGTCCACAGACAACAATGATCAGCCTTTCTGGGGCCCTGGAAAAATGAGTGTGGGAAGAAAACCCAGGAGAAATATTTGGTGAAGCCCCATTTCTTAGGTAAAGGTTTGAGTCTCCCTTCTCAGGAAATGCTTTTCTTTATTTCCTGTCCCCTCCTCCACAACAACCACAGCTCACTCAGCCACAACACAGAGGCTTTTATAACCGTTTTCCTTTATTGTGCTTAGTAGGGTACCCAGAAGGTTGAAGAAACAGAACTTGAAAAAGGATAAACTCTGTCCCAACCCCACTGGCCTCTGGTTCTTTATCTCCAGGCTCAGGTTAGGCCCCTCTTTCTCCTGGAGTGTAAGCTGGTTCAGGTCTCTGAGTTAGCCAGGTTTTCCCAGAGGTCTGTCCAGCCACCACCACAGTTACTGACTGGCCTCTCGGTACTGGTGCATCAGGTCACTGACGTCTGTACTTTCCACTTTCACCCAACCGTCTTCCTTCATGTGGTACACTGTGGGTGAATGAGAAAGAACATGGAGTCACCTTTCATGTCAGTAGTTTCCTGTTAATAACGTTATGTTGAAGGCCACAACAATACACACACTCAAAGCCTTTATTACTAGGACTTAAATGCCCCTCTTCTGACTCTGAAAACCACCTCCCTGCCACTCTGCCTCCCCCAGTCTCCCAATCTCAAATCCCCCTTCCTCGCCCAGGAGCATGGTAGTGGGAGCACTGGTCTCTTACTATTGACAACGCCTCCAGAATAGCTGTCTCGGTGGGTGGCATGAACAATAGCCCTGCGGCCGAGGTCATAGGCCTCTTCAAGGCTAAGATTGGGCCTGTAGCCACTATCCATGACCCCATAGGCATAGGTGTTCCCACTACCAGTGGAAAACATATTCCCTGAAAGCCGAGTCCCATTTTCATTCACATAGTAGAGTCCAGGGCCCTAATGGATGCAAGAAGGTTCCAGGTTAGAAATGGAGAGAGTTATTGGTCACATACATGTTCAAGTGTAAGCCATAAAAAGTGAACAAAAGAATAAGAATTACCACAGGACTATTTGAGCTAGGACAGCACTTCAGTAACAATTATAAAACTTTGGTGGGGGAAACAAACTTGTAATCAGCTATTTTATCAAAAGGGACAAGCTTACAAAACAATAGCCCACATCTGTACCCAGAAATAGGCCGTGGGTATGATGGAACAGTTCTGTAACAGAGCACTCTGTCTGCCAC
>NW_011889006.1:233065-250152 GCF_000151845.1 Pteropus vampyrus
GAAGGGACCCTTAACTAAGTTAAATTTCAAATAAATGTCCACAGACAACAATGATCAGCCTTTCTGGGGCCCTGGAAAAATGAGTGTGGGAAGAAAACCCAGGAGAAATATTTGGTGAAGCCCCATTTCTTAGGTAAAGGTTTGAGTCTCCCTTCTCAGGAAATGCTTTTCTTTATTTCCTGTCCCCTCCTCCACAACAACCACAGCTCACTCAGCCACAACACAGAGGCTTTTATAACCGTTTTCCTTTATTGTGCTTAGTAGGGTACCCAGAAGGTTGAAGAAACAGAACTTGAAAAAGGATAAACTCTGTCCCAACCCCACTGGCCTCTAGTTCTTTATCTCCAGGCTCAGGTTAGGCCCCTCTTTCTCCTGGAGTGTAAGCTGGTTCAGGTCTCTGAGTTAGCCAGGTTTTCCCAGAGGTCTGTCCAGCCACCACCACAGTTACTGACTGGCCTCTCGGTACTGGTGCATCAGGTCACTGACGTCTGTACTTTCCACTTTCACCCAACCGTCTTCCTTCATGTGGTACACTGTGGGTGAATGAGAAAGAACATGGAGTCACCTTTCATGTCAGTAGTTTCCTGTTAATAACGTTATGTTGAAGGCCACAACAATACACACACTCAAAGCCTTTATTACTAGGACTTAAATGCCCCTCTTCTGACTCTGAAAACCACCTCCCTGCCACTCTGCCTCCCCCAGTCTCCCAATCTCAAATCCCCCTTCCTCGCCCAGGAGCATGGTAGTGGGAGCACTGGTCTCTTACTATTGACAACGCCTCCAGAATAGCTGTCTCGGTGGGTGGCATGAACAATAGCCCTGCGGCCGAGGTCATAGGCCTCTTCAAGGCTAAGATTGGGCCTGTAGCCACTATCCATGACCCCATAGGCATAGGTGTTCCCACTACCAGTGGAAAACATATTCCCTGAAAGCCGAGTCCCATTTTCATTCACATAGTAGAGTCCAGGGCCCTAATGGATGCAAGAAGGTTCCAGGTTAGAAATGGAGAGAGTTATTGGTCACATACATGTTCAAGTGTAAGCCATAAAAAGTGAACAAAAGAATAAGAATTACCACAGGACTATTTGAGCTAGGACAGCACTTCAGTAACAATTATAAAACTTTGGTGGGGGAAACAAACTTGTAATCAGCTATTTTATCAAAAGGGACAAGCTTACAAAACAATAGCCCACATCTGTACCCAGAAATAGGCCGTGGGTATGATGGAACAGTTCTGTAACAGAGCACTCTGTCTGCCACATAGCTTGTAGGGGATGGAATAAGAGTGTGCAATGGGGAAACTGATCTCTCATCCACAGTAGGGGAATATGGAAAATGGAGCGTACTCACCTTCTTGTCCCAGCCACAGATCATACTACCCATGGAGAGGCCCATGCCCCGGTACTGGCACATCATGTTGGAGAGAAGTTTGGAGGCTGCCGACACTGAGATCCGCTCCCCATTCCGAAGATAGTACAGCCTGGGTGAGGACAGGGTGGTGGGGAGAGAGAACTCTCTGAGCAGCTCATTTGATGGGCAGGAAGTGATTGAAGAGATACTCATTTGAAAGGGATGGTTTTGTAAGATCTAAGGATCAGGGAGAGATTTGAAATTTAAAGTATTTAAACCACAGAAAGAACTCCTGATAAATGATACTATCCCATCAGAATTGATGGTGTTAGTGTTAAACAAATGACAAATTATCTGGCTTATTGACAAGAGCACTGGCTGAGATTTGGAAGGTTTTCATCACCAAAAGGCTATTGTGTGAAATACTACATTAGCACTAAGATGCTACGTTAGCACAGGAAAAAAGGGTGAGGAGCAGTGATCTGGAAGAACCAGGATCCAGGATTAACCACTAGGCTTACAAAGGAGATGAGAGACCTCTCCTACCTGCACTCTTTGGCCAGCAGACGCTCCCAGTACTGACAGTCCGCTGCACAGCCAGACATGGTGCCAAGCAGGTAAGGGTTAATCTCAATCACCTTGTTCACCCTTAAGGTGGCTGGAAGAAGAAAGAGTTTCGAGAGGGGAGGAATGACTCCACAGCTCTCTCTGTGCATCCTAAGTCAATATCTGCTTCTACTGCGGTGCAGATGCTGGGCTCCTGCTGAGAGGAGGACCCAGCTCCCCCAGAGTCTGCCTCCTGGAACACACACACTCACCAATGTAACTCCCTGCGGAAGCCCGAGAATCCACTGCCACAATTACTCCATGTTGGAACTTGAAGGCGAGTGTGGTAGTGCCGTGGGCCATCTCTATCTGAACGTTCCTTTCTCCACTCAGGGACTGGAAGAATTCAGTGGGCTAATCAGAGAGAAAAGACAAAGAGAGAGGCAATGAAAACTTCTGAAGTAGGAGGCTCCAGGAAAAGGTTTTAGAGAGTGTGGGAGTGAGATCTGTAGAAACTTTCCAAGCATCAGAAAATGGAATGGGTTAACTCTACGATGAAACGTCTTGGGAGAAGGAAAAGAAGATGCACAAGACACAAACCTTTCCATTATCCAGCGCAACGGAACAGAAAAATAAATAAATGTTACCGTAACTAAAAGTTTTAAGGATGACTTTAACGATTTTTCCACTAATAGGTCATTTAACCCTCACAAAACACATTTATTACTAGTATCCTTATGTTACAGACGAGGCCCGAAATCTAGTCTAAGTGATTTGATCCAAGATAACCACAGTGAGTGGCCTCAGCGAGGCTAACCGCAAAAGTTTACAGGTTTTCCAAGACACTGCACAGCCCGCGTATCATATGATAGCCCCGTGAGAAAGGCTTCCTGATTTGTGTGCGATGGAGAACGCACAGGAAAGCGCTGTTGTCTTCCCATAGGCACCACCCCACCTCTTTTTGCCCCAGTCTGCACTTCCTAACCCTCAGAAGGTCAGTCCTCGACTCCCACGTGGCCTTTTTCCTGGCTAGGACCCTGGACGTGGCTCTCCTGGACTAAAGGATGGGCCCCTCCGAGTATCTCCACTGTGGGCAGTTTCCAGGCAGACCCTCCGTTCCTCTGTGCCTCCTCCCTCCCTCCCCTGGGGTTCTCTTACAGCCCTGACCTGCATTCCCCGGGGGAGGGCGAGCTCCGGAGATCGCATAGAGAAACTGTAGTGTCCAGGGTCCGAGCGATGCCGGCTTCCCGCGGCAGAGAAAGCCCAGTCCTCCCGCTGCCCTCGCGGGGCTCCGCACACCTCCAGCAGCGCCATGATCGCCTATCACCGGGAAATTTGTCCGCTCGCAGAGAAGGAAGTGAAAGCGAAAGTCTGCAGCCTTAAGGGGAGGGAACCAGAATTTTTTCCGAGAAGAAGGCAGTGGGTATCTGGAAACCAGGTATATCATACTGGGGACAGGCTTCTCTGCTCAGCCTTCGTAGAGGTTGAGGAACCATGAGTGGAAAGAGCGGGAGCGGTTTTAAAAGCCCCCTTGGCAGCAAGATTAGTGAGAGACACCAACAGGTTTTAAAAGCCCCCTTGGCAGCAAGATTAGTGAGAGACACCAACAGGTCGAGGCATCCACTGGGAGCACTTACAGAGTGGGTAGGGGTCGTATCACCTAAAGATGTAGCCTCAACCAGAAAGCTGGAAGTCAGCAAGCAAGAGGCTAGCAGCCGTTTCACGTCGGGGGTGGGGGAGGGGTGTTCATATGAGCATCATTTTATAAAAGTAGGGGAGGGACTGCAGTACGTGGGGCCGCTGAGTCTTGAGGACTGGTATTGGGGCAAACCGCAATAGAATATACCCGCAGCATGTGGAGTAAGGAAGCACCAAGAAGAGGGCGCGGTCTCTGAATCTTTCCACGTGGTCCCTTATAGGGCCTCTTCAGGTTCAACGGTCTCACTACCCACAAGAACTGCCCTTTCTGCCCCAACTTCCTCCCAATTCTTGCTTGACTGAGCAAAGCTAGAGTCTAATTCCTCTAAACCCCGCCTCTCCTGGCAACCTGTGTTAGACTAATCTGCCCAGCAACTGTTAACGTCACATACTGTGGCCCTCTCCGTTTAGAAGAGATTTGCTATAAACCCCGCCCACTGTGCTGAGATTTCCCAGGCAGGTGCCACCTCTGTACCTGGGGCGCCCTATGGGAAAGGACTTGGGTGGTGAAGCGCACTTGCGCTTCCTTGTAGGGGTGCTCGCGAAAAGCCATGGCTCCCGGCACAGGTGAGTGCCTGGAGGGCGCTGTATCCCAGTCTGGCTCATCCTTGGGGGCGGGCATGGGGCAATGGGAAAGTGGAGGGGCAACCACTGGAAATAGATGACTTAAGGAAAAAGATGGCGCACTTAGGGCTATGAAACACTGAGAATGCTGAAGTGCGCTGAAAAGTACGCTGCAAAAGTCGGTGACCCATTTGGTGCGCTGAAAAAGCGAGAAACCACAGTACAAAACACCAATTTTATTATAAATAGCAAGAATCCACAGGTATTCGGGGGGCCGGCACATGCCTTTGATCATATTGGAAAGTATCACATTCCCTTCCGTATGTGATAAATATTTCTCCCCATTTTCAGACTACACACCAACCCTGGCTTTAAACCCAGTTATAAACCCTGTTTTCTTTCAGGAAATTTGCATTTGCAAGATTTGTTTTGAGAGGGGTAACACTTATGTCAGAATTTTAGGTATCACCTGGGGGTTACATTTCAGGATGTCTCTCCCAGAAGCAGTGTACTACTCCGCAACTCTGTTAAGATTTTTGTTCCCAAATTCCTCACTATAGGAAGGAGAAAAAAAAGGAAGGGAGATGGAGTGTGCAGGTCTGAGAAGTCTTTCATTTTGGAGTACCCAACACACCAAGAGCCTGCACCATGGTCCAATAGCGTCCCCTATTCTCCATGAGCTGTTCGTGGGTTCCGGCCTCACAGATGGTGCCTCCTTCCAGAAAGAGGATGCGGTCAGCCTTCTTCACCAAGCTGAGACACTGGGTGATGAGAAGCACAGACCGAGAGCACCTCTCGGGGCTTTCATACAGGAGCCGCTCCACCTGAGAACAGATACAGACTCTGTCAGAGCTGGGGAACACTCCCAGCCCAGGGAGGGATCTGTGTGTGTTTCTGGGGCTGGGACAGACCTTGCCAGGATAACCGTGACTTCTGTCAACAACCGCAAGAAGAGCAAAGATTCTCCTTCAGAGTGCTTCTCTGTCAAACTTTTGATTTGTTAAGGACTGTTTACATGCGGAGGCAACAGTGGAATAAAAGTCAGTCCTATGGTGAAACCCATAAAAAAAAAAAAAGCGAAGAGTATTGAATAGTCTCTCTACCTATGGACTAGGAATTTTTATATTCTATTTTAAGGAAGTATAACTTAGTGGTAAAGAGCATGAGCATTCAAGTCAGACAGACTTGAATCTGGGTCCAGCCTCTGCTACTAAATAGCTGAATGACTTTGATCAGGTTATTCGACCTCTCTTTGCCTCCATTTCATCATCTGTAGAAAAAGGATAATGACACCCAGTGCACAAGCATTCACAATGAATAAATGAGTTAGATGGTACTTGCAAAGGGCCTAGTAGCATGTTTGGCAATAATATAAGCTCAATTAATATTAATTTTAGGATGGTCTTTTTCTTATGTTTGACTTCAGAGATTCAGAGTCTGGAGACAGTCTCTTTTAACTGGTTCTAGGCATCTCAGGGAGAAGCTAATGGGAACTGACAATTACAAGGACTGATTTGGATACTTATGTTAGTATATTTAACATAGGATGAGTGGTGGAAGGAGGATTTGGTGGGATGTAGGCATCAAGAAGATGGCTCTCTCACCCGTAACTGGCTGTTTGCATCCAGGGCACTGGTAGCATCATCCAGGATGAGTACACGTGGTTTCCGGATCAATGCTCGAGCCAAGGCCACTGCCTGTCGCTGACCCCCTGATAGCTGGCCCCCAGCCTCGCCCACCTCTGCAGAGACAAGAGCCAAGGTGAGAGCTGCATAACCACATGTGCATGCACACACACACACACACACACACACACACATGCACACGCACACACACCAAGGACTGATGGACACAGCTGGAAAAGGAAGGTTCTGGAAATAAGGAGTTCTGAGGATACGAGGACGAAGGAGCCATAGGAACAAGATCTTACAAATTCAAATTGATGTCAGTGGGACGGGAGGAACTGATGAATAAAGGAACGACTATTGGCGTTTCAGTAAGGTGAAGATGTCTTGGTGGTGACATGAGTGGAGAGAGCACCTGTGTTGTAGCCTTGAGGGAGTTCAGAGATGAAACTATGGGCTCCGGACTCTATTGCAGCAGCTGTGATTTCCTCCATAATTGGCTTCTGGATCAGGCCATAGGCAATATTTTCTTGGAAACTTCTTCCAAATAGCTGTGGTTCTTGTCCCACTGCAGCCATCTGAAACAAAATATGACAAAGAGTCATGCGATAAGGAACAGAGGGGTGGTTATATAGAGATTGAAGACTCAAAATCTATACTGATATCCTATCACAAAATTCTCCACCCAAGGTCTCTTATTCCCTAACAGAGTGCTCAGTTAGTGCTCAGTGAGAACAGTCTTCTTACTTAATGTTCCATACCCCCATACCACCTTCTTGCTCACCTGTCTGTGCAGGTAGCGGTGTTCATATTCGGGAAGGGGCTTCCCATCCAATAGCAGCTTCCCCCTGGTAGGCTGGTACAGATTCTGCAGCAGGGCAGCCACTGTGCTCTTCCCAGACCCATTGGGTCCAACCAGTGCCATCACCTCACCAGGACATAGGGTGAATGTCAACTCCTGGAGGGTAGAGAATCAATCACACAATAAGAGGTGGGCTAAGGCCCCTAATCTTGAGACTGCCATTGTCTTGTTACACAGCATAATGTCTTACCCTAGGGAAGAAAGGAGAAAAATGGGGAAATATAGTAACTCCTACCCTCCCACATGCACAGACTCCTGTTTTTCAGGCATCTACTAAGGAGTAGAGATGGAAGATGAGGCAAAGATGAGAACAAAGACCAAGCACCAGTATACCACACACTTGTGATCAGATATAATGGGAAAAAAAAAAAAAAAAAACCACACACACACACATTCCAAATCGAAAATGGAAAGAAAAGGGAAGATGGGAGACTGGAGATAGATTTTGCTTCAGCAATTCCTTAGGATGTGAGAGCCTCCTCCATGAGAGCCTCCTTCCTCATTCTTCTTGGAAATCCAAACTGGTTCTTAAGTTTGGGGCAGTTTAATAGAAGAGATGATGCTCATCTTTGCCTCTGAGGGGTTAGGAAAGAGCTATCTGTACCTGGTGTTAAGCAGGCTGAAGAAAGGAAGAAAATTTAGGATGGCAGAGTTGAGTGTGGTTGGTGAAATGCAAGGATCAGTAGGTTGTACCTGCAGCACTGGAACATCTGGACGGTTTGGGTAGGCAAAAGAGACATCTTGGAACTGAACAAGGCCCTCCAAATTTGAAGGTGTCAGTACGCCACTGGCTGGGCAGCAAGGGATCCGGTCCAAGTACTCAAATATTTTCTCTGAGGAGCCCACAGCCTTCTGTACATTGGGATAGGTGGACAGCAGGACCTGGAGGGGAGGTATGAATAGTGAGGGAGCAACTTAATCTGCTTGCCAAGGTTATGTGATGTGAAAAGCATAAAGAACGGGAGTAGAGTGGCACAGATGGTGATGGGATGGGGGAAGGAAAGGCACTGGGGAGTGACACTAAAAAGAGCTCACCTCAACAGCTGTGGTGAACTGGATCTGGTAAAGAACAAATGTGACAAGGTTCCCACTGCTTACAGTCCCACTTGTCACCAGCTGCCCACCGATGTATAGGATTCCCACCTTCAGCAGCATCCCTGAGATCTGTGGAGAGATCGCAGAGAAAAGGGATTGTGTTAGAAATCTAATGGAGATGCAAAGAACCAGAATTCCTAGCATTAAGGAGATATAAAGCCCCTTTCTCCCAAGTAACAGCAGGAGGCTCAATAAGTAGAAAAGAAGAGTGAACCACAGAGACCCCATGGAGTCTTACTCAGTTACACATGACAGAAGCCATCATTATCATCATCACCATCACCATTATCGCCTTGTTTGGGGAGCATTTTGCTCTTCACAAAAAGTTTTCATGAATGTAATGTAATATAATATTCAGATCAAGATCCATATAAACAAAGTTATATCACTCCCGTTTTTTAAAATGAGGAAACAGTCTCAGAGAAGGTAAGCTTCCAGGCCATGGTCACCGAGCTAGTAAATGGCAGCACCAAGCCAGGAATTTCTGATTGCTTGTCTAGTTCTCTTTCAATTACATCACAGAGCCCTCCATCCTTGGCTTCTGCTATTCGCACGGCTCTCACTAGCACATCCACACACTCCCAAGATGAAGCAGGTCCAGGTGCAGGAATTTACAGCTCCCTGAGCAACCCCTGAGAAGCAAAGTAAGGCCCTAGGCTAGACGATATGGCATCTTCCTAAAAAGGAGGTTGGATAGATTTTGTGTACCACAATGAAAGGAAGTCAACTAGCATGCCTAAAAGGAGAGAGTGGGACAAGAACACTGAGTAGGGTAATTGAGCCTCAGGTTGCTAGGACGAGAACACTGAACCAACCACTGCCCAGTGGAGGAGGAGTGTGGACCGGGGTCATGGGAAAGGGAATGGGGTCACGGCAGCTTGGGGACAAGGGTATAGGCATTCATCTCCAGGTTCTCACACTGGTGGTCCAGAGGTTGACTGCATAGGCCAGGGCCTCCTTCTGGTTGAGTGTCTCCATTTCCTGCAGCTTTTGCCTGAACTTCTGGATCTCTCCATCCTCATTGGCAAAGCTCCGGACTGTAGGCATAGCTGACAGAACCTCAATGGCCACTTGGTTGGACTTTGCCAGAGATTCTTGCACCTGTGCTGCCAGTACCTGTGGAGACATGGTCAAGCAATGTCACATAGGGTTGGCAAACCATAAGGGACACTACTACCTGAGTTACCTGGCTGAGATTAAAGGTGAAAAGAGGCAGGGAGACAGGAGAGAAAAGAAAGGGACACTATTACACCCCCTGGATACTAAATAGATCCAGAGGAGAGGAAAATGACTCAGAAGAGTGATAGGGGATCATATTCTTGAGACTGGTGATCATATTCTTAAAGGAAGATTGTGGGCAAAAGTTAGAATAGAAGACATAGAGAATATGAAGATCAACATTAAGCAATCTAGGACCATGGACTATAGGACCAGGGAATCCCGTGAAGATGGAGAATCAGTGAGTGTGCCAGAAGAGAAATCTGAAAGGATCTAAGTCTGCCAAGTACAAGAGAGGAGGGTCTGTGTAAGTTGAGGCAACTCCCTAGACATACCTGGTGCCATTTTCCAAGCTTCTTAGGCAGAAGGAAAAGCAGAGGCAGGAAGACCAGGGTGACCATGGTGAGGGATAGTGACCCCCAGAGCATAAGCCCCAAGAGACAAAGTCCTCGCACCAGGTACCACAGCAATAGGCTCAACTTCTCACTCAGAGACTCACTCAAGGTGGATGTGTCCTCTGTTACCCGAGATGTGATGGCACCTGGCAGGGGTAGGGGAGAAAAGATTGGAGTGAATGAGAGGCTCAGAGTGAAGAGAGGGACTAGCAGTTGAGCCAGGGTGCCAGGAAGAAGGGTGTCAATAGGTATTCTAGGGAGGCTGG
The DNA here is from genome assembly GCF_000151845.1 of Pteropus vampyrus. Classification (NCBI taxonomy): domain Eukaryota; kingdom Metazoa; phylum Chordata; class Mammalia; order Chiroptera; family Pteropodidae; genus Pteropus; species Pteropus vampyrus. The sequence continues at coordinate 242,688 of NW_011889006.1, forward strand.
GGAAAACAAGGTCAGGGGTATAGGGAAGTTTGGGGATCTCAATTCAGGGAGAGTGTGTTAGAGAGGAAAAGTCTGACCAAACGCCTTTATTTTAATTATAAAGAAATTGATGCCCATGTAAATTCTCATTTTTCTAACAGATTTCTGTTCCTTAAAGAACTTGTATATTCCATGCTGTACATGTAGGCAGGAAGAGCTTAAGCTGGTTATATAACAGAGCTGGAGAAAAATAGAGGGTGCTACTAGCAAGTAATCCAGGAAATGATACCAAGCACTGGATTGGGAGAGGGGTTCAATCCCCAAGTTCATCTCTGTCCATATGTGACCATGCAAGTTTCAGCATTTAGGGTCTAGGCCTCACTTTCCTTCTCTGTAAAATGAGGCAGTTAGACTCTGTGATCTCAAAATTTCCAAGTTTGCAATCCTATAGTTTCTATCTAAATACACATTTAGGGATAAATTTATGGAAAAATCTTGGATGGAAAAATGAGGTTTTTCTGAAGGTAGAGTACAATATTTTGCTCGCGGCATACCAAGAATAAGAAATGACAATGTGTGCGTGTGCGTGTGCGTGTGCGTGTGCGTGTGTGTGTGTGAGAAAGAGAGAGAGATATCAAAATTATAAGTAAAGTGGGCTACATGGGAATATAAATAGCATGTGGATGCATAATGAAAGTCTCACGAGAAACCTGTTTGGTTCTGTTGGAAAAACTCCGTTTCCTGGCGCAGGACAGCCCGGAACACCTCTCCCTGCAAGTGGCTGTGCACACGGCCCATGGTGCTGTTATAGATCCCATCACCCATGAACTCCAGCACTGCACTAGAGACAGAGAGATGGAGAGTCAGGGTGTGTTCAGGAGACAGAGAGAAGGTCCCCACAGAAGTGTACTTTAGACAGCAGCCCTAACTTCCAACTCCCTCTTTTTCAGAGTCCCCCATCCTCAGCCTTCCATCTTCAGCCCCCAGACCTGGCTATGGTGAGAATGGACATGAGAGTTATGTTTCGAGTAAAGGCAGCTGCTGCCCCTTCTTGCAGAATCCAGTCAGTGAGGCGGCCAGTGAAGAATGGAATGGCCATCTCACCTGGGGTGGGAGAAAAGAGACGTGTCAGTCACAAATAAAAGTCTAAGCAGGCCAGCCCCAACCAGACTGCCCCAGCACACCTCTCTTCCACCCCTCACCAATATCCTGGAGGGTAGCGGCAGGAAAACAATACTGAGAACACAACCCTTCACTTGAAAAGGCCGCTCTGGAACTCTTCACCCTGTGGCCCCACCAGACCTTTAGGAGTTTAACTAGGAAGCTTAGAGATCATGGAGTAAGATAGATACCTTTGTATTAAAGATGCTGCCTCAGAGGAAAGGACCTGCCCAAGGTGGCCCAGTGAACCAATGCCCGGGGCAACACTGAAGTCCACGGACTCCTGACTCCCATCCAGTGCAGGAGTGGTCTCTTCAAGACCTGAGCTGGGTCGCCTTCCCCTGGTCCACATTTCCCAGGACTCAGTAACCTATCTCACTGACCATTACTCTTGATTCCTGCTCAGTCCCCTAGCATCCGTCCCTCTACCCCTCAACTCCCTTACCAAGACAGGAGAGGACCAACAAGACCAGCATGAGCGGGAGGCGCCGTATTTCGGAGCCCAGGCATCCCAGAAGCCGGCGCACGTTGTCTCCAGAACCCCCCTGACCTGCTGGCACCCAAAGGCTCCGGAGCTTATGCCACAGGGCGGCTGCGGGCAGTGCCGCTGCGTAGCTGAGGGCGAAAGCGTCGAGGCGACTTCCCCAGTGCAGTTCCCTGGAGCTGTCAGTGTCCCTGGGAGCTGCCCACGAGCCCAGTTCTCGGAACAAGGCAAGTACTGGCAGAGCCAAGGACAGCGCCGCCGCCAGTGGCTCCAAAGCAGCCAGCCATCCCTGGACTCCTGCCGGTTCTCTCTTGGTTCCAACTGTTGCCCGGAGGATCCCACGGGCTCCCAGCCACAGTGCAGCCCAGCGGCTCAGGCCTACTACCCAGACCTGGAGCAGCGGCAGCGCAGCGGGAACCAGCAAGGACGATATTCCGGGCAGGGCCCACCGGAGCAGCATCCAGTCGGCGAGCAGCAGCAGCGCTGTCCCCAGCCACGCGAGCGAAGCTCGGGAGAGGCAGAGGAACCCGCAGGGAGCGGGAGATCCTGAGCTGGCCATTGGTGCGTGGGGGTCGCGTCCGGGCCTGGGACTCTCCGCAGTCCCCTCTGGGCCAGAGGCTCTGTATGCTGTCCGAGAATGTGTCCAAGCGCGCAGGAGGACCGGCGGCTAGGGCGGGGAGTAGGGAGGGCCGGGGCGGAGCTCTCGGAAAGTCCCGGGAACCGGCTGAGCCTGGTCGCGTTGACTAGAAGCGAGCGGTTTAGGGAAAAGGGAAACCGAAAGCGCCGCCGGCTCACTAGATCCGCCCACTTCCCAATGTGCCTGCTCAGACTATTTTGGGAGAGAGCGTTGAAATCAGATCTGAGGTTCTGCAGAGCTGCCTTGGTGCTCCACCTTCTCCATCACGCACGCCCTTCTCTCCTCCTTTCTTTGCCTCCTCTATCGGGATCCACTAGTCCAGACTTCTTACCCCTCGCCTCAGGGCGGGCTCTCTAGTCACCTGTCTCTGGGTAGATCTGCCCCACGCAGGTTAGCGTCCGAGTGCCAAGCCTCACCAAGAGGATTCTGGCGCCCCCTGGCGCCCTCTGGCGGGCATGGCGAAGGGGCGGGGCTATAGGGTGAGCGCAGCTGGCTGTCCCAGGTCGGAAACTAGTGCCCCAGGCAGCGAGGAGCGCGGCGCGGTGATGCTTCGGACGGGAGCACCAACTGGGGACTTTCCCCGAGCCGGAGAAGTCCACACTGGGGTAAAACTCTGGGTTTGAGGGTTAGCAGAGGGGTGAAGGAGGTGGAGCGACAGGGGGACTCTGGAAGCACCAAGAAGTGAATGTGGAGACTAACGAAGAGTGAGGAGGTAGCTTGTAGCATCCAGTGCTGGCGCCCTTCAGTGAATACAGGGCGTCTGTCTTCTGAAGGGAATCATCTAGGGGTCCGCGAAGAGACTGGCCACGCGAGGCTGCTGGAGAAGGGGGTGCTTTGGCTTTTAGCTGGAAGCGTCAAGGGGAAGCTGCTTTAAAGCGCTTTCGCTTTCACTCTGGACTAGAGAGAGGAGCTGGTTAAATCTAGGGAGGGGGTTGGAGAAGGTGCAGAGAGATAAGGAAATGGTGCCCTGGGCGAAATAGGACAGCATTTAGGAGGGGGGAATATGGGCACTGATTGAGAAGGGCCAACTCATCACACAGACCTTTGGTAAACGGGCACCTGGGTAGCTCATAGCCCCAGCACTGATAATAGGGGTTCCATGTGAGCCGGTGGCACCCTTTCCAGCTTGGCTCAGGAGTGCTCCTGCTCAGCCCAGGTGCTGCCTTGATCCCTTCCTTGTGTCTTCCCTGCCCACTTCCAGCCACGGGCTGGGAGACCTCGCCCAGGCTAGGTGCCTGGGGCAGATGGCAGCCCAAGGCTGGCTGGCTGCTGCTCTCAGACTACTGCCACTACTCTTGGCTTGGGGGCACTTTGTTACAAAGGAATAGGCTGGAGAAGGAGGGTGCCCCTGTTCTCTGGCTCTCTATTCATGGTAAATCAGTATGTGAGAAAGTACCCTCAGGGCAATATCCAAGGGATATTGGGGAGAAAGAGCAGCAAAAACCACTTATAAGTTAGAAAATCTTTCCTTGCTGCCAGATGAGCACCAGAAAGTAGGAAGTAGAAGCCAAACGGGTCTGCAATTAGACCTGGGTTTTGAACTTGGACAAGTCATTCTCCTTCTCTGTGACTCAGTTTTCTGTTTTTAACCAAGGATCTTTAAGCCCTTTCCCAACTCAACAGCAGTAGAAAAAGCTTTATCCGCCTTCACTCTTCCTTAATTATTTTCCTTAATTTGTTTTTAACCTAGAAAAGTCTGCTCAAACTCTCAAATCAAACAATTCTCTTGCTATAGCTCTCTTCTCCTGATTGCTGAGATATCTATTTACCTCTTGATCAGAAATTCTTAAATGAAACTTTTATTTTAAACTATTTCATGTGTTCCTTGCTGCTTTCCTTCTTCCTTGAGGCATGGCCCTGCTGTCCACGGACCCCCTCAATGTTTACCAGTTTACTGGACAGTAAACTGAAAGAGCTCACAACTGATTAAGGGGGGTACAGGTGAAGAATTCAGGGCCCCCAAAAGTCCTGAGCTTATTTCTCAAGGTCATAGTAACGCTCTGTCGGGTCTGTACCACATCTGCACGCACAAGCACATGTGGTAGAGGTCATTCACTTGTGGGGCTGCCTCACCAGAGCTTGGAAGGGCCCCCTGAGCCAAACTTTTGCCTCTAGGAGCCTCATCTCCACCTCTCCCTTTACAGTGGAAAGGATTCCACTTTGGAAGGTTGGGGCTTAGGGATGCTGTTTTTCCTGTGTTGTACCGTGGCCAGGCTGTGTTGTCATTCCCTTGCAGCCAAGAAAGACAATAGGGAAAATGGAAAGATGAAGAAAAAATCCTGTACTGGGAGTTGACTCTGGCCTGTATCATTGTGTGACCTTGAGCCAGCCCTCTCCTCTCTGGGAATGTTTCCTCGCCTGTGACATAAGGGGACCAAGGCTTTTCTTGCTCTGACATTCTATCCTCTGTGTCTCTGCAGACAACCATCATGGCAGTAGAGTTTGATGGGGGTGTTGTGGTGGGTTCTGATTCCCGGGTGTCTGCAGGGTAAGTACCAAAGAAGGTATATGCTTTGGAAAGAAGCTAATGGCCCCAAACATGCATTTTCCTTACCTATTCATGAAGAGATTAGTGAACTGGAGCTTTGAAGAAATGGAGTTAACCTTTCTGAAAGGTCACTATAATGGGATATTTGGGTGGATACTTGTATCTCGAATTCATGGAGGAAGATCTGGGGCTTGTGCTATGTGCCCTGTCCCTGGAAAGAATAGGATCTGAGAAGGAGATAGAGGTTTAAGTGGCCTGTCCTCCTTCCATGTATTCAGAGATAGAAAAGATGGTTCTGACAAGCAGGTACTATGATTTCTCAACTATCACATGTAGAACTAATTTCGTCTTTCTCACTCTCAGCCAGTTTCCTAGCATGTAAAATGAGTATATGGGATTAGATCGATATTACTTACTTTATGTTTAGAACACATAAATTCCTCAAGATGGTTACTAGAAAAGAAAAGTTGATAAGAGGAACATTAGTCTTTACTTAGTATTTTTTATTTTATTGTAAAATCTGAGCCTGAAAATAAGTCTAATTTGTCTAATTTTGATTACTTGCAGTGCTTTCTTTAAGTCAGATTTTTTTGTTTTTGTTTTTTGCTTCCTTCTTTAATCCAAGCATTAAATTTCATGCACTCCATGGTTGTTCTCGTGTCAAATAAATTTGAGAAACACCGGGCGATTAACCTCAAAAATTCCTGCAACTCTAACACAGATGACTATTGACTCCCCGACAGAGAAGCAGTGGTGAATCGGGTATTTGACAAGCTGTCCCCTCTACACCATCGCATCTACTGTGCCCTCTCTGGTTCAGCTGCTGATGCCCAGGCCGTGGCAGACATGGCTGCCTACCAACTGGAGCTCCATGGGTATGAAGCTCTGGGATCTTCACACCACACCTGCTAGAGGTCCTCCAACCAGTGAACCCCATACATGGTCCTGTTCCAGGAACACTGCAGCGGAAAATAAAAAATTCCTGTTTTGGCTCCTGCTTTTATTACCTTTTAACTGGCACTCGAATCTCTCAAATCTGGTTTCTACATTTGGAAAGTGGGGATAATAGTACCTACCCTACCTCACCAGATGGTTACTTTGAGAATCAAATGATATATGTGAAGGCAGTCTGAAATCTGTAAATCACTGTTATAATATAAATAATGAGGAAGAAAATGATGATGTGGCCCACATATCAAGTTACCTTATGATAAACCAAGGTAATTGGGGCAGAAATAATGCTTATCTGCTTTTACACACAAGGGCAGGGCCCTTGGAGCCAAGAGAGTTGTGTCATTGGGGATGGCAGGTGGGACAGAGTAAAGGAGGGGAACAATTGAAGCCTTCTTACCAGTTGGTGGTGTAAGACTCAGGTTCCCCTGCACATGTGGGAGGGGAGCTGGAGTTTGACCTATTGCAGCTATAGGTTTCAGGTGTCACTTGGCAAGGATGATGGTATTGGCACGGAAGGGTGGAACTTCAGGAAATTACACTGACCCCTATTCCTAACATTTCCTTCAGGATGGAATTGGAAGAACCTCCACTTGTTCTGGCTGCTGCAAACGTGGTGAGGAATATCAGCTATAAATACCGGGAGGACCTGTCTGCACATCTGATGGTAGCTGGTTGGGACCAGCGCGAAGGGGGCCAGGTGAGTTTCCCAGTGCACTCCCTCCCTGGGGTTCTCCGCTCCCCTAGAGAGATGGAGGTCATATGTCCTTCTAGCAGTGAGTGCCAAAGACATTGCCTCTGAAAGCATAGTACTGTCTCTATCAGTGGGAACATGAGATACTGGGGCTTCACTGCAGAGTATGGAGATCATCTTGTCTCAGTGGCAATAAGAGAGGATTGATTTGACTTGAGGATGCCTCTCCCAGGTATATGGAACCCTGGGAGGAATGCTGACTCGACAACCTTTTGCCATTGGTGGCTCTGGCAGCACCTATATCTATGGTTATGTGGATGCAGCGTATAAACCAGGCATGTCCCCTGAGGAGTGCAGGCGCTTCACCACGGATGGTAATTAACCAAGTGGAAGGGTACCGGGGGGAGGATTATTAACATGGGAGGGAAGTAGAGTATAAAAAAACAGGAAGAGGAATACATCGGTGACCATTTAATTTAATGTCCAAACTGGTACACTTTCGAGAGTGACCGGGGGCAGAACAAATGCTAAACTAGATGGGACTTCAGGACAAAAGGCATAAACCAGCACTGTTCTGAGTAAGCAAGTTAAGATATGTGATTACCCTAAGAACCAGTGGTGTGCTGGAACTGGTTTGGGCTAGCTCACGAGAGCCAACTGTTAAATATTCAAGGATTTGTGAGCTGCTTGTTAAGCTATTTACAACTTGAAATTGATCGTGGTGGGAGTATTGAGACCATGGACATTAGGAGATGCTACACATGAAGGCTTCTTTTTTTAAAAAGTCAGTTTACCAGCACACCACTAAATACGCCTCCCTAGGAGATGGATTTTGAGATCTTAAGGTGGTAGTAGGCATATAGACAGAAGGGGAAGGAAAAGATTTTTGAGGTTAAGCCATTCTCTCTCCCTCTCTCCAACTTGCACCCTCTGCAGCTATCGCTCTGGCCATGAGTCGGGATGGCTCCAGTGGGGGTGTCATTTACCTGGTCACTATTACAGCTGCTGGTGTGGACCATCGAGTAATCTTGGGCAATGAGCTGCCAAAATTCTATGACGAGTGAATCTCCC
>NW_011889006.1:251697-261896 GCF_000151845.1 Pteropus vampyrus
TTTATTGGCCAAAGAATTGTATCCTGTGCCCCTCATTCCAGAAAGAACTTGTAGCAGCTTATAGGGACAGATGAAATTTAAAAAGAAGAAGGAGGAGAAGAAACTGGGGCAAAGAGAAAAATAAGTGAAGCCAAGGGGCAAAGCTAATATACAACACGAATATCTTTTTTTAAAAATGGCGTGCTGGATCTGTCTTATACTGACTAACCAGGGCAGATTGTAAAGTATTCAGGAATTTTGAAAGGCAGCTGTTAACCATTGGCAGCTTGATATTGACCATCGTAGAAGTATTTATGCCACAGAAATCAGTAATGCTACAAGTCAGAGCTTTTCTTTCTTCCCCAGAGAGCCAACTTAACAGGAAACATACTTATCTGTCGACTATCACTGGGTAAAAAAAAAAAAAAAAACCTGGCTCTGAGCTAAAGGGTAGTGAAAGCAAAGGCAGAAATGAAATTAACTATAAGATTCAAATGGTTTATTAAGAAAAAAAGCCATCCAAAAAAAACTTACAAAATTTTTCAAGCCACAGAACATTTACCTAGAAAACACACTATGCCATAAAGAAAACTCCAATAAATTCCAAAGTATTAGAATCTTTGAAACTATCCATATTCTGTGGCCAGACTGTAACAAAATTAGAACTAGATGACAAAAAGATACCTAAATTTTTCATGCTTTGCAAATGAAGAAAATATTGATAAATAACATGGATTTAAAAGGCAGTCATAAATGAAATTAATTCATTTAGAACCAGGTGGTTAAAATGTTACATATCACATTTTGATAAACATAATTAGAACAGTACTTAAAAAGAATTTTGTAGCTTCAGATACATTTATTAGAACAAGAAATTTAAAAATAACTTAAAAATTCTCCTGAAAAATCTGGAAAAAGGCAATTGAGCATACCTAAGAAACAAGAAGGAAGGAAATTATAAAGATAAAAATATAAAACTATTTAATAGAAAACAAATCTATGTAGTAAAGATTCACAAAACCAAAAGCTGCTTCTTAAAAATATATATTTATAACATATTCAGACTTAGAACCAGACTGACCCTGAATAAAGGGGAGAAAGAAATCAATAAACAAAATAAAACAAACAAAACAAAACAAAAAAAGAATGAAAAGAAGGGAATAGCTACAAATATAACAGAGATATGAAACATAATAAAGGGTTTATGAACAAGTATATGCTAATAAATTTGAAAACCTCTGTGAGATAGATAAGTTCCCAGAAAATTTTAGCCTACCAAAATTAGCAAAAAGAAATACAAAATTTGACTATGCCAATAAATATTGAAGAAATGAACAAATTTGCAAAGGCCTCTAATAAAAATAATATTTTTGTAAAAAAATGCCCAGATGGTTTCACAGGTGAGTTACACTAAACATTCAAGGAATACGCAACTCCTATGCTATGGTATTTGTTTGTTTGCTTGTTTGTTTGTTTGTTTTCAGAAAATAGGAAAAAGATTAAAAGCTACTGAGCTAATTTTATCAGGCTAGTATAATCTTGATTCCAAAATGAGGTATGGAAAATTCAAGGAAAGAAAATAATATGCTCATTTCACTTTGAACATATGTGGGGAAAATAAATAATTATTTATGAGTTGAATTCAACAGTATTAAAAATAATAATATATCAAGATCAAATGGAAAATCCTTAGAATGCAAGAATGCTTCAATATAATCAAATATATTACTGCTATTCACCATATTCATTGACTCAAAGGAAAAACCATCTGCTTTTCTCAATCAATAAAGGCATTTTATAAAGTTAAATATCCATTTGTGATTTGTGAAAAAGTGTTAAGGAACCAATAATCAAATAAAACTTTCTTATCTTGGTAAAGGTTATATTCCAAAACAAAATCTATGACAAGCAATATACATAGTGGAAAAATCTGAAGTGCCCAGACAAGATTGCTTACTATAACTATTATTAAACATAACACTGGGGTTCAGGCTCATGCATAAGGAGAAAAAGAGAAACGAAAGGACTGGGAAAAAACTATTTTTATTTGAAGATTTTATGATCATTTAGAAATTAAAAAAACCCAACAACAGAAGCAGCAAATTATCAAAATAACAAAAGAATTAATCAAGGTTTTTAGCCATAAGAACAACTAACAAAAATTAAGAGCATTTCTCTATACCAGAATAACCAATAAGAAATATAATAAAAATTAGAAATAATTTACAAGAGCCAAAAAACTATAAAGCATGTACTGATTAACTTAACAAAGAAATTCATAGAAAATTTAATACTCTAATTAAAGAAGTCATTGAATATAATTTGAAATAATGGAGAGTTATTTTGCATGCTTGGATGAGATCACAATCTTATAAAGATATCAGTTGTTCCCCAAATTCATCTTTAAATTGAGTATAATCCCTATTGACACGCCACTTGAACTTTCTGAGGAAATTTATAAATTTACCCTAAAATATATATGATAGAATAAAGGTCTTCAAATAGCTAAGCAAATCTTTAAGAAGAAACAATGCAAAGGGGAGACTTTTTCTAAGAAACATTAAGACATTCTATAGAACTATGATTATGAAAAATATATACTATAAATTCAATAGTTATTTAAAAAGAAAAAAATAATAAATTGACAAGGAAAAGGAATTCCAAAATAAGGTATGGAAATAGAGAGCTCACACACACACACACACACACACACACACACACACACACTAGCCTAGTATACAATAAAATTTGCACCATAAATTAATTGGGAAATTACAGATTTTTAAATAGGTATTATTAGAAAAAATGGCTCAGTATATAAAGAAACACAAAGTTGGATCCTGACCTAATGCCACATATAATAGCAGGTGAATTGAAGCCACCAAAGAGTGTGAAGCTTTAAATGTAACAAAATAAAACATAAAGTTTATATTTGTGACCAGGGAAAGGAAAAGACTTCTTTTTATAAAACCCCCAAAACCATAATGGGAAATATTATTTCACTGCATCAAAATTAAAAACTTTTTTTAATGGAAGCAATGGACCACTCTATAAACAAATAACAGAATAGGAGAAGATATTTGCATTGTCTAAAACCAACCAAATATAGTATCTAGAATATACAATGAACTGCAAATCAACAACAAAAAGGCAGCAACTCTTAAAGAAAAATGCATGAAGGACATAGACATGGACTTTACTGAAGAGGAAATAAAAAAGGTAACGAGCATTTGAAGAAATAGTCAAACTCAACAATAATCACAGTAAAACAAAATTATACATTATTTTATACCTATTAGACTGGAAAACATTAGAGTTAGATAATGCTGAATGTTGGTGAGCAAACAGGGATGAAGGAAGCCTCCTACTCAGCCAGTAGAAACATAAACTGGAGCAGCCCTTCTGGAGAGAATTCTGTGATACTTAGTCAAAATCTTTCGGGGATCCAACAATTCCACACCTGAGAATTAACCCCCCTCCCAACTATCTAGTAAGTCCATGAGGAGACTTATACAAGAATGTTATTTATAAATTATTGTGGTAGCAGGGAGATAGAGGCAAACTTCGTGTCTCCTAGAGAGACGGTAGGAAAAAAGCTGTGCCTGCACAACCTGGAGACCTATGAAGAAGTTAAAAGAAGTCCATTAAATGCACACAGTAACATAGATGGATCTTTAAAACAGAGTATTGAGGGGGAAAAAACGAGTAACAGAATGAGCTAGTTAGCACAAAGCCACTCACTTTAAATAAAAAATGAATGCACACAAAACAATACACATTTTGCAAGAATACTATAACAAAAAGATGCATACAAAATATATTAGAATGGTTGCCTTTAGTGAGGGAAGGGAAATTGGAAGTGGAAAATGGGGATAAAAATGACAACAAACAGAGGAGATTTTGTATGCACCAATGATGACCATGTGCCATGAAGTGAAGAATATAATTCTACCATTTACATTTAAAAAATTTTTTGAAGTGAATGACTCAAAGGAAATCATAGCTCTGAGAGCAATTTCTTCTATATTTCCATGGCAACTTATAGATAATTTCACATTTTTTTCCATCCAACTAAATAAACAGGGAATATAGGTAAAGCGTTTGATCAAAGATCAGAATTTAGAAAGGGAGAATAGGAATTAAGAAGAATGCTTAGATTTTGCCTACATTTGCAGTGCCTCTCTCCAACGAATATGTATTATTCTTTTATTCCAAACCTTTTAGACTCTAATAAACATGTTCTATTTTATAAAACAAACTAGAATATGCAGGTTATCTTCGGTTCTATTCACCAAATTCTTAACTCTGCTGGTTATGGGCATATATTGCAAGAACAAAAATGTTTGAACTCTACTGGGTTTATTCAGAAGCATTGGAAATTGGTTCAACAATATCAACTCTACCCAACCATGTTTATGACAGTTCTATGTGCAGTATAAGTATATGTAATACTGAATATATGCTCTCAAAAACTCAGAAATGAAGTATGGAGATTCGATTTTTATCTAAACTGTGTTGACATGGAAAAGACTGAATTTCTCTAGGAAAAAGCCTTTTCTAGGAAATATTTTAGGGTTCTCCAGAGAAACAGAAGCAATAAGACATACATATAGATTCACTTGAAGGAATTATTTCATGTAGTTGTGGGAGCTGGCAAGTTTAAAATCTTCAGGGCAGGCTAAAGGCCCAGGGTAGAGTTGATGTGGTAGCTCAATTTTGAAGACTATCTGGAGGCAGAATTCCCTCGTCCTCAGGAGACCTCATTCTTTTTCTCTTAAAGCCCTCAACTAATTGGTAGGCCCACCCACATTATGGAGGGTAACCTGCTTTACTCAAAATCTATTGATGTAAATGTTAATTTCATCTAAAAAATACCTTCAAGGCAATATCTAAGGCACCCAAATATCTGGGTACTATAGCCTAGTCAAGCTGACAAAAATTAGCCATCGCATAGCTCAAAGTAAAACTAAGATAAATGTGGCAAAAGTGTTGAGAAAGGACATGGACCCAGTATTAACCAATTCAGACAGCTGAACCATCACTGAAGTATTGGACTGACCTCACATCCAAGGTAACATGCAACGAACGAGGTTTTAGCTTAGGATGGGTACCAGACAAACGCTGAGTGATTCAGTTGAGGGTTTTGTCACTACCTCTATAGGCTGGCTGCTTCAGACTACCCTAGAGGGCATACAAAGAAAAAAGACTAAATTAAAAGCTTTTCATCCAAACACAAGACAAGAATGGAAAATTTTGAAAAAGTACTATAGCAGTTTTAAAGGATACCTTTTGTCCTATAACCCAGCACAGATATAGATGAGGGCCAAGCCTAAGGTCTGATGATAAAAGTTATGAAGTTGTAGAAATATTAATTGCACAGCCCCACCGGATCTCTAATGCTAAGGTAAGGCCAATGGTTGAGATGGATTTGGACCCTGAGCTATGAAATGGGGACATAAGAACAGACACAGAGAAGTCTGAGAACTAGGGATTGTCAAATCCCCCAGAACATCTTTGCTGAAAGAAGCAGACCCACTGCACTAGTTATCTATTGCTATGTAACAAATAACACCAAAATTTAGCAGTTTAAAATAACAAATGTTTACAATTGGACATTATTGTCACAATTGGGAAATTTTGAATAAGGATATAAATTTGATAATATTGTATCAATTTTAAGTATCTTGGGAGTGACAATGGTATTGTGGTTATGCAGGAGAAATGTTCTTAAAACACACACGCCAAACTATTTAGGGGTGAAACATCATAATACTCACAGATTACTCTCAAATGGTTTTTACAAAATGGATAAATAAAATATAATATATTCATACAATGGAATACTATGCAAGCAATAAATATTAATGAACTACTGACAGTGCAACAACATGGATAAGTCTCGTAGAAACAATATTGAGTGAAGAAGCCAGATGCACCAAAAACACACACCATGTATGTTTCAATTATCTGTTGCTATGTAGCAAACCACCCCTAAAACTTCTGATTTAAAACAAAAACATTCGCTTTGTTATTTCTTGTGAGTCTGTGAGTTAACTGGGCTTTCAATAATATCGTAATACTAAACTTATCAGCTGATCATTTGTAAGTTATATAATGTCTAATCACTATATTGTATTCCTGAAACTAATATAACATTGACTGTTAACTCTAATTGAAAAAAATTTTTTTAATTTTTTAAAAATAAATAAATTTTTTTTATATATATAATAAAAGAAACGCTGATGTAGCCCATGAACCAAAGCACTTACAACAGCCACTCCACACAGCACCTCACATTGCATGTATGGACACTGATTATATTTTCTGGCTGCCTATCAGGTTTGAACATCTTTAGAATACTGTAAGAATACCCCCTCCTTATGAGTCTTGACTTCCCATAGTAGAATTCAGAAAACTCACTTCCCTTAGCCCTCTTTGAAGCTAGAGCACAAATACAGAATCTAAGTCCCACCAATCAAATTCAGCCCCTTGAGACTTCAACTGAGTAACAGGAGGAAATGGAGATTCTTTTTGTATTCATTTCGCTGGCAAAGGTGACAGAAGAAGCAACTGGCTTTAGGGGAAGCAGTGGTTTAAAAAAAAAAGGCGAAGTTCCTGAAACAGAAGTGGCTTAGGTGTCTTAAGTACTTACTGGCTACAGTAAAGTTCCTAACAGCAGATCCAAGAGCAACATGTAGAAGCCGTGGGGCAGCAGCAGTCATGTGGCCTATCACACATGCTGGGGGAAGGGGCACCTTTATCTATCCATAATGAGCCACCTATCATTTCTGCTCTAAAAGCCTAATTCTGAGAGAAATTTATTTTAGACTTTTTGAAGTTTTATCAAACTGATTAACCATAAAGAATACAAGAGACTTGAATCAGAGTATTTACAAAACAAAGATGTATGAAGTCAGGAAAAATTGCTACATTAGAAATTCAGTTACTTTACTACAAGGCAATAAAATAATAACCTTGGCATTATCTTCTTTACCAGAGAAAAGGCAAAGCCATTATACCTTATCAGCTTTCTAGATTAACCTCTAATAGTACAGGGCCAGCCAGGTTCTTTTCAGTCAAGGGACAATCCCTAAGACACTCAGATTTTGATCAGGCAGGATTATGAGAAAATGTTCCAGTGTGGTATTAAATAAGCAAACACAATTTTGCCTTATTTATAATGTTTGGAACATTTTTCCTGCACAATTCCTGCCTGTAAGGTACAGAACTGATCAAATAAGAGTTTTTCAGAAATGTTCTAATTCAGTATAATTAATTGGATAGTCTCTTTTATTTGGCCTATTTTAGGATTGTGACATAAAGACTTCCTTGTGTAGTTAACAAAACAAAGGTCCTGTGATATTATTTTTTACAAGGTGAAAGTTTAAGCCTTTGGTGCTGCCTAGTGGTCAAGTGGGTAGTGACTACCTAGTGGGAAAACCCAAAGATTTTTTTGAGTAAAAGCTAGCTTGACAGTTTTAATATTCTGAATTCAGGATCTGGGCTTCAGAAAGGCAATGATAAAAAAAGAATTTTCAAAAGAAACTGGTCACTTAATTAACCTAAGTATGCAGGTACCTGAGAGGGAGCAATTATCATAGCTTTTGCTCTCCCAATAACCAGAGTGACAATAAAACTTTTTATATATAAAGAAGGTAACACAGTAATTATAAGAAGTTGAAGGACTCTCAGAATCTAAGGGCTTTTGTTATCTGTTTTTTAAATGACACCATCAGTACAAAGCACTCAAAGTTATCAGGATATTAAGTGAAAGTGTTCTGATGAGAACAGAAATCTCTGCTAGCTTGGCTGTTATACTAAAGGGCAAAAAAAAATTTCTACCTCTTTTTAAAAGTAAAATGACTATTCCAAGACTAACTTTGAACTACAAGTTCTCTCCTTTTATGCTTATTAATTTTAATTCATCATTATGTGTATGTTTTAAACATATAGAAATATGCACATAGTTAGAAGATATTAAAGCTTTTGGCTTCAGCTTTAAAATGTAACTAACCTTATTAATACAATACACTAATGTATATGCCACATTGAATTTACCACCTCGATTTGAGTTTTGCAAAAAAGTAAATACAGACAAGACTGTATATGTAAAAGCCACTTAGTTACTCAGTATGTTTTCTCTTTGTCTCTATGAATTTTTATTTCTTTTAAGAAATTTGCAGGTAATCAAAAGTCACTTGTTAATTAACTCAATTTAAATTAATCCAAAGTCATAAAATCATTTAGGTTGAGACTATAGAGCAACATAGTCACCATTGATCTTATAAGTTTTTCTAAAAGGTGAAATTTTAAAATTTTACAAAGAGAATAAGTTGGAAAAACTAAGTCAAAGATTTTCAGCATTGTCTAAAGTTCACAAGAGCCAATTTTTTAAAAAAATAAAAGCATCTTTTATGATAATTGAATTAGATTAAATGCATATGTTTTTTATTTAAGCTTGCTTATTTAAATTGGGACAGCAAATGAGTCTAAGGGTGGGAAACGATTTTTTGTTTGCTTGTTTGTTTTTGAAAAAACAATTTACAGTGATAGAATGCAAATTAGTAGCTGTCTAGAGTGAGGAGTGCAAAGGAGTAAGAAGACTGGCTGCAGAAAGGCAAGAGGGAACTTTGGGGGTCAACAAAAATGTTCTGTATATTGATTGGAGTGGTGGTTACAGCTGTATACATTTATCGAAACTCATTCAACCAAATACATTAAACATTTCCATTTGTGTATGTAAATTGCACCTCAATAAAACCAAAAATAAGATTGAAAGTTTCATTTGTGGAGTGCTTGGGCTTCAGCAGCAGAGAACCAAATAGGTTATGTCAAGGATAGTGCTACCCAACATACCTTGTCCCTTTTTGCCCCCTAATTTAGTAGATCAGTTTTTTCATTCAATTTATTTAAACTAAAAAAAAAAAAAGCAATTTACCCATTTCTCTCACCCATTCAAACCTTTTTTATAAATCGGGTAGTTTCCAATTCTTTGCTTCCAGCAAAATGGAAAAAAGACCTACTCAAGTTGTTAGCTATTATATCATTTAAAGTAATTTTTGATGATACTTGACTACATGATTTAGGAAATATAATTCTGCAGAAATTCAAACAATTAAGCAAAATCTCTGTGACAAAATTCTATCTGTTGCAATCCACTTAATTATGTGCACAAAATTTCCAAGTACATGTACGTAAAAGGAGAATTCAAAATAAAACTGATGCCAAATTTTGTCTTGTTCTAGAAATAAGTATTATTTATCCACAGGTACATTAAACTAATTGGGAAGAGCTCCATCTATTCTATTAAGAGATTCAGTGCCAAGATAATTTTACTTTCATGGGTGACACTTATAAAAATATGTAATAAATTTATACTGTTTTGAACTATTATGTACTGTACCTAATTGCAATAAGTCAAATAAAAGAAACATTTTAATTCTTCGAAATTTATAGAAACTTTATAGTGATTGACTTTGTTGTTACAGAGAATTATGATATGGTGAACTTCCCCCCAAAATTGCAAGTTTAAATTTAGGATAAAATTCTGGCAGGCAAGTTGAGAATGAAATTGAGAAAAAGAGAAATAATACAAAATGTCTGCATGTTTATATTTATGAAATAGATAATGGCATGTATAAAATCTTGGATACATTTTTTAAATGATGTAGCAGTTTTATTTTTTAAATGCCAATATTGACCAGAAACTTATATGTTTTTAAACTTACAATAAGAACCTTTTGTCAACTTCAAAACATATGGGGAGAAGACTTCCGCTTCTGAGACACGGAGTGGATGTACTTTTTACTGTTCCTCCTGCTAAGTACAACTAAAGGTCCTGCACATTAGTTTAAAACAAATATAAGAAGACTCCGAAAGGTGGTGAGAAGGCGGCAGATTTGCTAGGGACTTCAGGACCCCACGATGGTAAGTCCCCTGGGTTTTCTCTTTGCCTTATGTATCTCAGACTTAGAATTCAAAAAGTCAACAACCCCAAAACACCAACAGCCACAGAGAATAAAGGCGGGGGCAGCCTCAAAAGACAGACAGAAAACTTTTAGACAATTGCTCTACTCCAGCCAAACCACACAAAAATCTGATTCCACCCCACCAGCAAAGGCCCATTGAGGAGCCTAGACTTCCACCCTTAATAGACAGTAAACCCCCAACACACACCCCAGGGAGGTGTCAGAAAAAATGAGTAGGGAGCCAGATCCTTC
>NW_011889006.1:263141-293056 GCF_000151845.1 Pteropus vampyrus
TTCTATCCATGTCGTTGCAAATGGCTGCATTTTATCTCTTCTTATGGCTGAGTAACATTCCATGATATATATTTGCTACAGCTTCTTTACCCAATCATCTATCATAGGACACTTTAGTTGCTTCCATGTCCTGGCCGCTGTGAATAATGCTGCTATGAACATCAGTGTGCAAATATCTTTTCAGATATGGGTTTTCAAGTCTTTGGAGTAAATACCCAGTCGAGGAATTGCTGGATCATATGGTAGATCAATTCTTAGTTTTTTGAGGAACCTCCATACTGTTTTCCATAGTGGCTGTACCAATTTGCAGTCCCACCAGCAGTGTATGAGGGTTCCTTTTTGTGAGCAGAAAGTTTAAGTGAACATAATTACATCTGTAATTCTGGTTACAAATAAGCCTGGGTAATTTAGCCCGACTTTTGTGTGACCCAGTTCTAGACTACTGTTCTCAGTTTCTGCTATTGCTCGCTGTTCAGATATCTCTTGAGTTGCAGGACCACCAAAATCCCACGATCCAATTTGCTCTCACTCACCTGGGCCTTTGGGAGAGAAAAGAAAAGGAAATGGAGAAAGAGTATTTTCCCTTTGCCCTATTGTTCTCAGTTATGGGCTGAATTGTATCTCCCACCTCCTCTAAAATTTATATGTTGAAGTCCTAACCCCTAATACCTCAGAATATGACTTTATTGGGAGATAGTGTCTTTAAAGAGGCAATTAAGTTAAAGTGAGACTGGGACCTAATCCAATATGACTCATGTTCTTATAAGAAGAGATTAGGACACAGGCACGTACAGGGGAAGACCATGTGAAGACATTGGGAGAAGATGACTGTCTCCAAGCCAAGAACAGAGAGCTCAGAAGAAACCAATACTACTGACACCTTGATCTCAAACTTCTAGCCTCCACAACTGTGAGAAAATCAATTTCTGCTGTTGGAGCCTCCTAGTCTGTGGTACTTTGTTATGGCAGCCCTAGCAAACTAATACAGCTTCCTGTGTTTGGACCTAGGCCTAGTCCTTTTTAATTAAGGAACTGCTAAGATGAGATTGTAACATTTAATAAGTCTTTAATGAAGATTTGAGCACAAGTGAAGAAAATGACAATAGAAAATCCTTCAATTTTGGTGGCAAATATGAATCTTAGAGACCACAGACCCAAGCCCATCTAAGAGTTTTCCAACTGGAAGCAGATCAGCTATGGCCGATACTCCCAATGCCTGCTCAAATTGGGCTTCTTACTACTGGCATTTGCATCTCTTTCCTGATGGCTTTCTCAAAAGCCAAGGAGGCCACTCTGCCTCATTCGCAACCTACTGGAAAGGACAAAGAATTTATATGCCAGGAAGCAGCCTTCAACCAGTGACTGCTGGGAGTCAGTGTGTAGTTACCCAGCTCCCACACTCCTCAGCTGGAGTGACTCTGAGACATGTGTTCTACATCATGTCCCAGAGTTTCCCCCACGGGGTTAAGCTCCCACCATTCATGCTTTATTGGATGCCCTCCCCTCCCTAACTTCCCCCATCTGCTACTGAAGTTTTTTGCTCCTCCAAAATAAACTACTTTCACTTGTTTTTGTCTCAGGAACTGCTTCTGGAAGAAACAAGACTAAGGCACCTGGCTGGTTTCTTGTTTACTTCACAATACTTGCTTGGTACAAGTCAACTTCTCTCTACCCATTGCCCAAGAGCAATTAATAATGGCTCTCTGTCATAGTGCCAGGGTCTCCAGCACCCTGTCTCTCAATAACTCCTTATACTTTTCTTTTTTTGCCAAGATCTTTCCTTCTCCAGCATGGGTAACAGTCAATTCTATTGAATATTAAGCAAACACAGTTTCTAAACTGTCAGAAATAGTTTTATTTTGTTCTAATTTACAGTAAAAGAGACTATACACCCTCTGTGGTCCTGCCCAAAATAACTGAGTTGAGGGGGAGCACTGATCATCTGAGACAGTTTAAATAAATCTCAGAGTGCAAGGGTCCCAGTCCAGCCTCTGACACTTTCTCCTCAGCCCATGGATTTGTATATCCACTCCAAGGAAGAAAACTGGCTCTAACTTTACCAAGAGTCCTTTCCAAATCTATTATCTGTAGCATAAATATTGACTTCAGATATTTACTAATGGAGGTGGTTCTCCCAACTTGCCTCTACCATGGTTTTCAAACATAAATTTTAAATTCAGGAGCTTAATCTTTGATCACCATTGTTTTGCTGTGGTCACCCAAGGCATGAAGGGAAAATGCCTTATGTGCCTCTATAGAAAAAAAAAAAAACAATCCTCAGTCGGTGTCTCAGAATTTGTCCTGAATATGTAAATGCACAGGAAATGTCCTAGCAGAATGCATACCATATTGCACAGTCACCTTTGGGAAGCAGAGTGAAATGGGGAAGAGAGAATGGCAAGGAAGACCTTTTACCCTATGACCCTATGCTGTTTGATATAGTTTGAACCTTTTATTAAAAGAATAAATTTCGGTATTTATATGGAATTTTTTAAATGATAAGAAATAGAACTTTTAAAGAAATGAATGAATTTCCACAAGGTGGTTGTAGAGAATCATAATATCACTCTGAAACTGAAGGGCGAAAGGAAGTATTCATTAAGCTGAGGACCAAATGCTATAGCCCATTTGCAGCTACAAATATTTATTAACTAGTTTGACCTAAGGTTTAATTTTTCCATAAATGGCAGGTGATGTCGTATTACACTCTTCTGAGCAATGCTTTCTGGTTATATTCTCCTATAACCTGCTTTTTCTGTTAACTGGCCTGAGATGTACCACTATGGAAATTGAACAATTGGGATCCATTATGGTCAGAACTGATAAAACCTTAGGAAGAGATCCACACACTGATAATAAAAAATACTCTTTTTCCTTAAGTGATGTGAAATTGTAGTAGCATACGCTGGATCTGCACACATTCCTCTCCTTGAGTCTTCCTGGATGGAAGGAGGCATGAGTGTTCTGAAGGAGGAACAAACACAAGTGGGCTGCAGCATCCTTACCTAATCCTCACCATGTATGACTGGTCTGCATCAATGACCACTATGTCTTTGCCCAGTGGCTTTGCTCATTCTTTTTACTCTATCCCCTCCCCAGTTAGGCCCCAGACAGTAGGTGTGAGATCTGGATATTCTCACCTGTGATGCGCTATTTCTTTTCTCTAGAGGCCAGATTTGGTTTCTAACAACCACCTGTATCATCTTGCTGGGACCCTTTGAAATGGGTGCCAGATTTACTTCACTATGGCTGGAGGTCACCATGAACTCTCAGATTTATTTCCCTTGGGCTCTAAAATCTGCCAGGATTAGACAGCAGTTTAATCTTTGCATGTGTTCTATTAGATCCTGGTTCATGACCCTTGATGCTCATTCCCCACCCCACCTGTGCCTTATTAATTTTCTTTGATTCTAACGAGGGCCAATTCCAGTAGAGGTACAAGTCAGGCTCCTTCATCATTAGTCAGAGTTCCCAGTAAATTGTGCTGGAAATCCTTAGCATTTTAGCAATGTAGTTCTTTCTCCCCTATGACTAATAGGCGAACTAGGCTTATTTCTGAGTTCAAAAGTCTCTCTCTGGGTCACTTAATTGTTCCTGTTTGGTTATTTCATTCCCCACAACATTTCTCTCACTATTTATTTTCCAAAAACTTTTTAAGGCAAGGTAACCCTTTGTTGATCTCACAGGTTGCAAGGACCTTGTCAGTTTACAATCCCTTATTTTTTATTTTTTACACCTACGGCACCTGGTCTTTCTAGGTGGTCTCCCATCCAAGTACTAACCAGGCCCGACCCTGCATAGCTTCCGAGATCAGATGGGATCAGGCTTGTTCAGGGTGGCATGGTCGTAGACCTATTTTCAAATTTGAAGACTTGCTTGTTCCTGTGCTTTCTCCCACTTTAGCATCCTGAGTCCCTCGCCAAATAAATCTGACAATGTTAGATGTTTTGATTTTTGTCTAACGATTTTAAAATGTGATTTCAAAGGGAGTTCTAATTCATAATTCTCTGGTAACTATTGTAGATGTGCATAATTTTGTATAGACTTAGTGGTCGTTTATATTTCCTTTTTCTGTGAAATGCCTATTCACATCTTTTGACCATTTTTCTCTTGGATTATTGTTAAATATTCTGGATATAATCCTATGTAAATTATGTGTGATGCAAATAAATCTAGTTTGTAGATTTTGGGTTTTCTTTCTTTAGAGTGTACTTCTATAAAAGTTTCTGATTTTAATGTGGCCAGATTTATGAACCTTTCATTTTTATGTTTTTTTTAATTTGTATCTTACTTAATAAATATTTCCCTACCTCAAAGTCATACAGTTATTTCTTTTACATTTTCATTTGAAAGTTTTAATGTTTTGTCTTCAACATTTTTCTCCTTAGTTCATCTGGAATTTGTTTTTATGTATGATTAATGTATATACAATTATTACAGTGTCATTTATTGAATAGTACATCTTTTACCCACCTGTCTTTAGTGCCCACTCTTCAGATACAAGGGCGCCTGCTGCTGTCTTTCCCTTCTATTCCATTGGTCCGGTTTGTCCACACACTCTACCACTATCAATAGTGCATGGTTTTAACTACAGTGGCATTATAGTATCTTGTTATATTTTAGGGAAGTGCCCCAACTTCCTCTTTGTCTTTAGCAGTATCTTGCCTCTTCCCAACCCTGTACATCTTCATTTTAGAATAAATTTGTCTAAATTCCATAAACACCCTATAGAGATTTTTCTAGGAATTGTATCAAAGCTATAAATCATATTGGGGAAGACTGACATTTTTTGTAATATTGAGGCTTCCTAACCATGATTATGGGATATCTTTTGATTTAAACAGAACTTCATCAGTGTCTTTCAATGCTTTTAATTTTCCCATTAAGATCTTGCATGTCTTTTCTTTCTGAGAATTTATTACTGATTACTATAAGTTTTCCATTAAATCAGATTATTTCATCACATTTCCTACCTTTTTGATTTGATAGAAAAATGCAATTAAGATTTTGTGTATTTATCCAACCACCTTGTTATACTTATTAATTCTTATGTCTTAGATTCTTTTGTATTTTCTCTGCAATCATATCATATCACCTATAAATAATGAAAGCTTGCTTTCTTCCCTTCTAATCCTTCTAACTTTTCTTTCTTTCTACTTTCTGTCTTATTTGTTAATTTTTTGGCTATTGTTAAAAGCCGCCCCTCTTTCTCTGCCTAATTAATTCTACTATGTCTTTTTCCATTTCACATTATAAAATTTGACTTTTTATAAGGGTCTACCTCTTTTTAATTCAATGCCAATAATGGAATTTTTGTTCTTAGCCTTGAACTATTGGTGAAAATATTCTCAGCCAGATAAGAAGAAAAAAATGTTCTTTCCTGCCCCCGAAGCTGGGGACAAGAATGAATGTGTTTTATTAACATAAATTTGTCTTTGTAAATAACAATGATAATTTGTCAAACTCCTAGACTTCAAAGACTTTAGACAAGACCTTTTAAAATGACCCTTACCTGTAAAACATCTGTAATTTTGACCACTCATCTTTCTTAATAATTTAGTGCTATGGTGATAATATTAACATCTCCATCTACAGGAAGGTAAAATATTTTGTGAATATTTTATGTCAAATTAGAAAAGAATCATTAGCAATCCCCTTTTCTTACACACACAGAATAAAATGACTCTACTGGATTTTTATTAAACAACGTGTAAGAGACTGTTGGATGACTGATCCAAGCAAAGAATGGAGACACAAGGAGCTTAAAAATGAGCCCACAATAAAAATAATAATAAATTTTTAATTTAAAAAGTCAAGATAAATCTCTATTTGGGTGACTGCTGCCTCTGTGATCTTTCCCTAGCTAGTGCAAAACTGTATTGTTAAGGAATTATTTGTACTGAAAATCCAGAACTATTAGAAAGTAAGAAAACAGAATTTTATTTTGTTGTTGATTTTTGTTGAAAGGTTTTTGCCAGAAGTCACTGGTGGTATGGGTCTAGGTAGAGTCTTATCTGTGAGTGTACAGCAGTTCAATCAGAGCGGGCAGTCTCAAACTTAAGTGCATTGAAATCTCCTGGAGGGTTATTGCAATACAGATTCCTGGACCCCACATCCAGTTTCTGATTCAGTAGGTCTGGGTTCAAACCTGAGAATTTGCATTTGTAATACATTTTTAGGTGAGGTCGAAACTACTGGTCCAAAGACCACATTCTGAGAACCACCGATATAGGAGAACAATTGTAATTCCAGCATATGCCTTATCATTTTTTTCTGAGTTGATCAAGATATAATTATTTCAAGCTATAATTCAAAATGATTCTCCGTGAAAAATGAGGCTGAGATAGAGAGTATTCCCACCCTGCTGGTGGACACAAATGCAGAACAGAGGTTCCAACTGGTTGCTTTTCTTCAGTAACAGGGATCCACAACCTGCCATCTCAAGATTTTAATTTAAAAAGTGGGGAGGGAAGAGAAAGAAACACAGGGAAGCTGTGTGATTTTTTTTCCCCTCTTCCAGATACGTACATTTTCTCCTTACTTTTCCTTGGAAGGAAAGTGTTACTGTGCAATCTTCAGCTTTCCCAAGAAGTTAAAGATTTCTTCTTTATTTGAGTGTGAGATTTATTTCTCCTGTGTAAAAGCCCATGTGAACTGTGTGTTTAGGACTCTTATATGTATATTTGTGGGTGAGAATTACTTGTAATTTCTCTTTCTTCTAGTATCTTTGACCTGTTTTTAACAAATAGGTTATGTTTTTAACATAAAAGCCTCATAAAATGAGTAGGGGGTATATTCTCTTTTTATTTTCTGTAAGAACTTCTGCAGGATTAGAATTATTTTTTCTTTAAGTGTTTGGCACATCTTGCTGGTGTAGCAATCAGGGCTTGACTTTCCTTTGTGAGAAGACATACAGTAATTCAATTCCTTCTGTAGATGACTAAAATGAAAGATTCAATGTGACTGAAAAATGAGTTGTCATTATGTGGTACCCCCAACCAGCAGCTAGCTTCAGAAAGAAAGAGCAAAGCCCCTCTCCACCAATTGTCATTTCCTAAAGGAAGATCACTCTGGCTCAGGGCTCCTTCCCTTAAAGATGAGTCTAAGGGAGAAGAGGGAATGGCTCAGAGAAGACCTCTGAGTTACCTTGGGAGCAAAGGCACTAAGTGTTCAGTTCAGGAAGAGGGATCAGTGTTTTTCAAACTTTTTAAAAAATGTTTTATATATATATACATATATATATCCATATATATATATATGTACTTGCTAATTCACACACACACACACACACACACACACACAAATATATTTAACTGAAACAAACATTTACGAAACTATACTTACACTCACTATCCGTGATGCAGGCTGGTGTTTTCCATTCTATTTTATTCTATTCCATTCCACTACGTATACATTAAAATATTTGTTACAAAATATATATACATTTTATATATTACTATACTGTGTATTATATTTTTTAAGATAAAATATTTTATGTGTAAATAGTATATATATTTTTTAATATTTTTATTCCATTCCTTATATATCGTCTTCCAGGGTCGTCGATGAGGTTTGGAAGTGGATGTATGAGCTCGGCCAGTGCTGAGGATTCCCACGACCCCACATTTCCACATCCATGTTACCTGCGGTTTCAGGTTACTCTGTTCAGGGACAGATGACGTCCCTCTTCTTCACCTGCCTGTGGGGAAGATTCCAGGGTTAGTCAAGATTCGCATCTATCGTCAGCTGGAGTGGACTTAAATGCTAAGTTCCTGCTTCATGCTGTGGCATCTGGGAAACATGGTAGGGCTGCTAGAAATCCCCCCACCGCTCCTTTCACCGCCTAGCCGCAGAGGTGAGAATCGTGGTGAGAAGCCACCGGAGGTGGACCAAGAGAAGAGAAACTGCCTTTGAGAGGAAAATGCTGAAGCGGTAACAACACTTCACCTCCTCCACACACAACCTTCTTACGCCTCCCTCTTCCAACTCTGCCCCCTCCCCTTCTTTCCACTCTGTACCTCCTCTTCCACCCCTGTCCACCTCTCTCCTCCCCGCACCTTCCCTGCAGGCGAATAACTCGCTACGTAGCAGCTGCTCAGGGGCTCCGAGGGGCAGGCAGTTTGCCCAAGCTATGAGAGGTGGGAGTCGGGTCGCGGGAATTGCTCAGTGCGGGATACTTCTGGGTCGCCGCGCCCCTGCCTGGCGCCGCTGCCCGGCGGCTGGGGGCCGCGTGAGCATGCGGCCGGGGTTGGGCGGGAGCGGGAGAGGAGGAGTGTGGGGTCACAACGCTGCGACCCGGAACTGCGCAGACCACAAGGGAGAAGCTTGGGGGCGGTGCGCGAAGGCTGGGCGTCTCAGGTCACCATTGGGCCGCCCTAAGGGACTTCTGGGAACCGACTCCTCCCGGGGAGCGCGGAGAATAACCCAGCCGGCGTTTAAGCAGGATGGTGGGGCAGTGTTCCTCCGCCCTCACAGCGCCGAGCAATTATAGTCTCAGGGCCAGAGGTGGATAAGGCCGGACCCCTCGTTCTGGACCCAGCCAAGGCGGATCCGGGCGGTGGGTGATGAGTGGCGAGTCTTGCTTTTCCAGCGGCCGTCACTGAAATGCCTGCACCCGGGCCTGGAGACTTGGACAGAAATGGACACTGCGGCTCGAAACACCAGGCTCAGTGGAAGATGCCTGTTGTGCAAACTCCTGGAGCGCCTGCCTGGAGAAAGAGACATCCGCACGCTCTGCGAATACCTGAAGGATGCGCAAGAGACGCCTTTACTGGGTGAAATTCGGGACGGTCGTTATGTCCCCCAGGGATCACCCAGCTGGGGTAGTGAGGAAGGGGTGCAGACTTCTAGGCTAGATTCCTCTCTCGTTCCCCCCGTGGAGCCCTGGAGTGAGGTGAGGTGGGGAAGAACAGTGAGAATGGGTCTCGTCCCTGACGACGGAGGGAGGGGAGTCTGCCCAGACCTTTAGACCCTTTGCTTGAGGGAGATGTACTCTGCGTGTTCCTGTTCTGGCGGGATTATTTAAGGAATCCAGGTCCTTTGGGGAGGGTCCCAGGAGAATACTATCCCTTCAGATCTCACAGCGTTACTGTGGATGTAACTCATTCCTCTCAACCTGAGGTGGTCTCAATTTGTGGAACAGCTGTTTTGTCTCTCAGACACCACCCTCAGCCAGAGATGGGGTGCAGGGGGATTTGGGGGAAAGGAATCTCCTCTTAGACCAGAGAAGTCAGGAGCCATCCAAGGAACTTAAGCAGGACCAGGGTTCCAGACTAAAGAGTCATAAGTCCTCTCCTCTCCCCATCCTAAAGCCATCTTCCTATTCTTCCTATTCTTCATTCTGGTTATTAGAGTGGAGTTTGAATAATATAATTGAAAAACTTGAGTAGAAAGAGTGAGGATACCAGGTTTCTTTAGCTTGACTTGTGAGTTTCCCACTCTAAGTAGGTGAGATATACAATATCCTGTGACTCTTATGGCAGGCCATAGATGATCCTGTGTTATAAAGCAGGGGCCCCAACACCAGGGCGGTGGACTGGTACCGGTCTGTGGCCTGTTAAAAACTGGGCACACAGGAGGTGAGTGGCCAGTGAACAAGGAAGCTTCATTTGTATTTGCAGCCACTACCCAGCGCTGGCATCACCGCCTCAGCTCTACCTCAAATCATCAGGCATTAGATTCTCATAGGAGCACCGGTCCCTGGTGCCGAAAAATGTTGGGGCCCACTGAAGAGGATGGAAGGGAGTATGACCATCAGGCAGGAAAGTCTCAACCTGGTAAGGGGTAAGTGTGGCCAAGAAACCATATCCGAGGGAGACAGCATGATCATGTGAGTTTTACTGCTGCTTGGGTCAGGAGAGGTGAGGCAAGAACCTGGTAAAAACTCACACTGGTGGTCAGTCTAAGAGTCAGTCAAAATGGAGAATTGCAAAATCAGCAGTTCAGGTTTTCCAGGCGTCTTACTGCCCAGTGTCAGGCTTCTGGCAGGTATGACCAATCCCTGTGGGCTGAGTTCCGTGTGCCTGGTGTGCATTCGGATCACCAATGCATATTCATAGGGGCTGGGGAAACTGAGCCAGGAGCCTGGAGAGTGACCAGAAGAGCACTCAGACACCTGAGAAATGATTCCCTTATCTTCAAGAGATCTACTCCAAGAACTCTCTTCCATTTCCCAAAATTTTCACCAGTGATTCAATGGGAGGATACCAGGTCCCAGACTAGATTGAAAACAAACAGAAAAACTCTAGGTGAACATGTAGGTGTGTGTAACTGGTGCTATGCAGCTGTGTGATCTGTTAGTCAAAAGAGGTATATACCCCTATTTGTGTATATGAGGAGCAAATTTGAAGTCAAAGAAACTTGGCGTTGTCCCCAGATGTAGAGTTTGTTGGAGAAAAGCTGCTGCTCCAGGATAGACTTCGGGCAGAGCAATCGTCTAATGCCAAGCACTTATGTCAATTTTCCCCCATTGTTTCCAGATTCTACCTTGGGTCTGGCATTAAAATGTTTACACTACTTCAAATACAAGACTAATAGTTTACTCTAGGACCTCACGACCCCCACTTGTACCCTAGCCTCACTCAGGTCAGTTTCTTTTCACAGGTCATTTTCTCTTCACAGGTAGTAGAAGAGGGTAATATCTTCATCTTCAAGTAAATAAGGGAGAGCAATTTAAAACATTGGTTCTCTGCTGTGGGAAGAATTGATGAAAATTAAAGAACCTACTGAGCTAAAGGGAGCTTTGGAGTTTGGTGATTTGGGGTGTGGGGCAGGCCCTCCAGAATGCCAAGGGCTTCAAGACTAGTATATCTCTCCCTAAGTGTTTCCTTCCTCAATTTGAGAGGGCTTTCTAGCGTAGAACTGAAAAAATGTCTACTCCTTCGTGTCTCTGCTGACACCTGGATTCTCTTCTCCAGTTGTATGTCCGTGTTCCTATTAGTGTAACACAGGAGGGAGAAGACTATTTCAGTGGACTTCCCTTCACATCTTTCTAAAAGAAATGTGAAAAATTATATGCCTCCTCCCACAGGCTTAAATTGATCTGAAATTCTCAGCATTCGATTCAAATAGTTGCAAAGAATATAATTTCCAACATATATATATATATATAAACATGTTTAAATAAATGTTTAATCATTCTGTCACATGTTCAGAGGAATCTGAATACCATAATGTTTTGACACCTATAATTAAAATTTTAAATCCACGAACACCTCCTTAATGGCTGGAAATTTTACATTGCTCCTTTTTATTCCTTTGAATTTTTCATTTTACTCCCCCTGTAGCTTTTTTTTTAAGTTTTCAAACCTGGCTACATCCTAATATAATGCACTTTTATTCTTGGAAATCTTTTCTTGATCTATCTATTATGCTTCCTTGTAATAAACTATGTTCTTAAAATGAATTTATTTCCTGTTCTAAGTGTTTAAAAAGTCATATGTATTATTAAGATAATATTACAATTACTAGAGATACACAGTTGATCAAAACTATAAAAAACAGATTTTGGTAAATAAAATTATAAAAAGTGTAAATTTTTAAAAAGTAAAATTTAACTGAAAATGCATTTCCTACTGAGATGGATAGGGGCTTTATTTTCCCAACTTCATGTTGATGAAAGTTACTTATCATTATTATGAGGCTGGTTCTATATGATTTCTATTCCCTTTTTAAAGTTTTACCATGGAATAACTAAAGAATATTGTCCACGTAAATAAGCATGGGAACAGAATAAGTATGAGAATGGAAAGAATTTTGTTGTAGCAACTTCACACAATTTTTAAAATTTCTTCTTAGTTACATGCCAAAAATCACAGTGAGCTATTATTAAATATTATTTTTAATAGTCTCATAACTTGAGTTTAGAATTCTTCAATTTTGTTGAAGCAAAGAATTAGAAGCTACCTGATTCACAAAACTAGTTTTACACCTATATTAGGTTCTTTCATTTTCTTAATTCTTAGAAGTATACTCAAAAGGTTTTACCTATTCTTATGGAAAAAAAAAAAACAAATAATTATACCTGTTTGTGAATCTCAATTAGATGAAATGGGATAGAACAAAACAAACAAACCCTGAAATTGGAAATTAAAAATCAACATGCTTTGAATAGAGATCTTTTCTCATTTTTTATGTCATATAGAAGTACCTTTAAAAAGAATGACAAAGAGATGGACACTTTAAAATAATGTGTGTGTATAATTTCACTGTAGAAATGATTAATTTTATAATCATGCATTTGACAAATGTAGAACAGTGTGTCAACATCGAGGAAAGAGAAATTAATCCAAAATAAGTGAACCTAGACCTCTAAAGTTTAGGGCATTATATCCAAGAATGCTTTTAAGAACATTTTGTTCTATCCATACATAAGTGAATTTCTGCTTTTAAGAACACAATTTAATCTATTTAGTGGAAATTAACAGCAAAATGAAGAGAAGATATTAGGTCATCAATAAGTTTAAGTACAGAAATTCTATTACTGATTGCTATGTGTATTATTTACAGTAGAATCAACAAATTATTTCCTTCAGATTAATCTAAATCTAGTGAGTGCTCAATAAAAATAAATGAGCAGAGAAGTAATAGTATATCATAAACCTGTACCAAAGTAGAAAAATCTGTATATATGATTCAGTAATATTTGGTAAAAGTTAATGAAAATATTTCCCCTATGAGTCTGAGTAAGTTCAAGAAAATGTACATTAAAGTACTCCTAATATGCGTTTATTTTTACTCCAAATGTAATGTTGATATGTCAGTGAGAAATGTCGAGATTTTTGCCTCCACTAGCTTGAAATCAAGCAGAATAAGCAAGTGAAGTAAAGATGAGTCGTGAGTGAATGGGCCTAGTATTTCTTTACATGAGTTTTGTAAGTTTAGAACATTCTAATCCTAAAACAGATATGGGTTGGAACTGTGCCATGAGTTTGTCACCTGATTGAAATTTTTAAATGTTAGTATTTCTTGCCAATGCTAAAGAAGCCATTCATTTTTTACAATTATCAGGAAAGTTAGCCTCAAGGTCATCAGAAGAAAAATTTTCAGCATTCCAGCTTCTCCACCAAGAATTTATCTGAGTCCAGAACATTGTAATATAGTCCAAAACTCCCCCATTTCTTATGCTACATGTCACCTACAACAAAAGGATATTCAACCTGGAGTATTATTGACATTTGGAGTTGAATAATTCTTCATCGTGGGGGGCTGTCTTCTGCATTTTAAATGTTTAGCAGCATTTCCCACTTCTATCCACTAGATGCCAGTAGCACCAACCCTCAGTTGTGACAACCACAAATGTCTCCAGATATTGCCAGATGTCTCCTGGAAGGCAAAATGGTTGAGGATCATTGCCCTAGATAGGAATATACATGCAAGACAAAGAAAGATACAAAGCTGTGACTAAGAGAGCCTTTATAAACAGATTTTGAATTGTCCTTTTCTTTAGTACTGAGAAATATCTTATTCTTAGGTCAAAGCACCATATTATATTTGGGATAGGTAAGCAGTATGCCTTTTTTTGTAAAGTGGGAAAAATAATTGTGAAAGAGGAAGTGGGTATAGAGTACTGTAAGAGCAGTCATAAGCACATAACTTTAAAAAAAAAAAACTGCCTTACAACTGTCTTAAAGCATTTGCTTAAGCACATCATTTTAAAATTTGTGCCCATGGATGTTGGAGGTATAGATTCCCTTAAAAATTTCTGTACGTATAAATCCATTGGAAAGTTTTCTGATACCCCCAGAAATCCAAGAACCCCCTTTTGAAGACTACTACTCTTGGGGACTGGTACAAACACTGATACAAATACAGGGTCATGGTGGATAAAGCAGAGCAAATAAGTTCTATATGCAAGGAAAGAACCTCCGTTTTTTTCTCTAAGGTGAAACAAAGAAATATCAGTTCCCTAAAGTTAGACCAGTTACATATCCTGAACATTTAGGGAGTCTCGACACATATTGTCTAACTCTCACATGTATCAGAGTGATTCCTTCCTTGATATTAAGCGGGATATAATATGAAAGCAACCTCAGCATTTAGAAATTTTAAGTGTCGTGAATTGTTATGATGGTCCAATGAATATTATTAGCATATTTTGAATTCACATAGAAATATATTAGCTGTGTTATTAACTAGATTTAAATATTTTACAGTACCTTCAGCAGAAGGTGACACAAAAACTTTTAGAAATGTCAGCTCCTCCCCCTACCATTTTTATAACTGTCCACCCAGTTATGAGAGTCATTAAAAATGTTAGCAGACATCTCAGAAGTGAAACATATGGTCAGGTGCAGCGATAATCTAGGCGAAAGGTACCAGTCCTAGGTCCCCAAGTCAATTAGAGACTTTAGAAATTTACGTTGAGTTACTATTAAAGAAAAATATAATCACCAGTCACGTAAAGAATTTGTCAGAGAAATATGATGCCTTAACGTTTATCAGACACTGTAAGTAGAGTAACTTGAGGATTGCACATCATTTGCAATATTGAATATTTAAATTGTATTTTAATTTATTTGACCACTCATGACTACATTTATGCACTCTTAGACATTAATTTAAGGAATAAAAAAATTATCTGCTCTAGATCGGGCAAAATGATATAGATAATAAGAAGCTTTGTTCATTCCCTCTTGTGACCATAACAGCGGTATTACGGAAACACAGAGCAAATAGCAAGCAGAGTTACCTGGGTGTCTAGATGAACAGAAGCACTACAACTAGGGAGATAAATGAGACATCAGCCTGCAATGGTAGAAGGTAGGAGGGAGTAGGAGGGGGCGAAGACACAAGGCTGCCCAGTCCCCAGCGACTGAATGAGACAGAGGCTATATCAACAGCAGACGCCTCTTAAAGGGGCCACATCTGCAAGTGGACTTTGACAGTGATGGACTAGCTTGCTCTGAGCACCAGAGCCAAGTGGACTGCTCCAGGAGCACCAGGGACTCACAGGGGTACACTGAGTTGTCTGAGCAAGGGCCGGAGGCTAGGCTATCTCCCAAGCAGAAGTGCTGGCGATATCTATGGTTCCTCAGCTGAGCCCTTCTGCCTCCCAGTGTGTGGACATAGTATCACCATAGCTGAGACCTCATCAAACTGGATAACAGAGGTCTCTCTGCCCAGAGGATTCCCTGAAACTTTGCCTATCCCAACTTGCAGCCCTATCCAAGCCACATCCAGTTGTCCTCTGCGAGTCCTGTGTCCTTTGCTGAGCAGCTCCAAGACCCACACTTGTGGCAGCTGACCTCAGTTTCTGGTGTGGTCTTTTGAGGCAACTGGACACCTACTTCACAAATCCACACTAATAAGACCGGGAGACCTAGGAGCTTAGCTTAGTACCTAGAAACAGATATGGAAAGGCAGCCAAAATAAGATAAAGAAGCAGAAACCATATGACAGAACAGAACAGAGATCCAGATATAATGGAATCAAGCAAACTAACAGATACAAAGTTCAAAACACTGGTTATAAAAGTGCTCAATGAATTTAGGGGAAGTGTAGATGAATTCAGTGAGAACTTCAACAAAGAGATAAAAAACATAAAAATGGAAATGGAAATTATAAAAGGGAACCAGTCAGCAATGAAGAACACATTATCTGAGATGAAGAGTATATTAGAGGAAATCAACAGAGTGGATAAAGAAGAGGATTGGACCACCAATATAGAGGATGGGGAAGCCAAGGACACCCAATCAGAATGGCAAGAAAAAAGAAACCAAGACTATAATAATAATTTAAGGAAACTATGGGACACATCATAATTAAAATGCCAAAGGTTAAATACAAAGAAAGAATCTTAAAAGCAGCAAGAGAAAAGCGGTTAGTTACCTACAAGGGAGCAGCTGATTTATCAAAAGAAACTTTGCAGTACAGACGGGCTTGGCACAAAATACTCAATGTGATGAAAACCCAGGATCTACAATGAAGAATACTTTATCCAGCAAAGCTATCATTGAGAGTTCAAGAAGAGGTAAGGAGCTTCCCAGACAAAAATAAGCTAAAGGAATTCATCAACACCAAGTCGGTATTACAGGAAATGTTGGAGGGACTTCCTTAAGAAGAAAAAACATGTCTCAAAAACATGAATAAAGAATGGTAATAATGACATTCCTATCAACAAGTCCCTCAAATGGAAAAGAATTAAGTGCTCCAACGAAAACATAGGGTGGCTAAATGGATAAGAAAACAAGACCCCTACATGTGCTGCCTACAAGAGACGCAGTTCAGATTAAAAGACACACACAGACTAAAAGGAAAGGGATGGAGAAAAATATTACCTTGCTGGACCTAGAGGGTATTGTACTGAATGAAGTAAGTCAGATAAAGACAAATATCACATGATATCACCTACATGTGGAATCTAAAGAACAAAATAAACAACAACTAAAAAGTGGAAGCAAACTCATAGATACAGAGAATATTTTGAGGGCTACTAGATGGGAGAGGGGTTGGGGTGATGGTGGAAAAGAGCAAAGGAATTAAGAAGTACAAATAGTTACAAGATAGTCATGGAGATATAAAGTGTAGCATAAGGAAAATAGCTAACAATATGGTAATAAATGTGCAAGGGGTACTAGATTTAGTGGGGTGATCGCTTTGCAAGTTATGTGGATCTCTGATCACTATGCTGTACAAATGAAACTGGTGTATTATTGTATGTAAACTATAATCGAAAAAATTCATTGAATTGTACAATGTAAATATGAGCAACTGATTGTCTATTATATTTCAATAAAGCCAGAAAAAAAATTTTAATTGTCTGCTCTGCAAGGTAAGTGTATGAAATTCAGGACATTCCATTTGATATGGCATTTCAGTTTTAAAAGTCGTGTGCTATCAAACTTCTAACAAGATGTCCTTCAATAGGTAAATGATTAAACAAATTGGTACATTCATACAATGGAGTATTCAGCAATTTTTTTAAATGAGCTATGGAGTCATGAAAAGACATGAAGGAAACTTAAATGTATTTTGCTAAGTGAAAGAAGCCATCTGAAAAGGCTACATACTGCATGATTGCAACTATATGACATTCTGGAAAATGCAGAACTATGGAAACAGTAAAAAGCAGTGGCTTCCAGGGGTTCATAGGGAAACAAGGATGAATAGATGGACCTCAGAGTATATTTAGGGCAGTGAAACGATTCTGTATATACTGTACTATGATTACATGTCATTATACATTTGTTAAAACTCACAGAATATACCACACAAAGAGTGAAACATAATATAAACTATGGACTTTAGTTAATAATAATGTGTCAATATTTGTTCATAGATAGAGACAAATGTACCACACTAATGCAAGATGCTACTAATAGAGAAAACCAAGGGAAGGAGGAGTGAGAGGCATATGAAAACTCTGTGTTCTCACTCAATTTTTCTGTAAACCTAGAACCACTCAAAAAAAATAAAATCTTTTTTTTTAAATGGGGGCATGGTTTTATATAAACTAAAATGCTATACTTGTAATTTTTTTTTTATACATGGAGAAATCAGAGCAAGGACATTTTAAACTCAAAATACACAATACAATTTAATTTATGAAAGTGTTCACCCAGATCATTAATATTAAATAAACTTAGATTAAAATTAAGTTCTATGGATTTATTTTACTGAGTTTAAGTTCTTATTGCAGAAAGAGTTTTTAAATAATTTTTATGACCAATAATTCATGGTCTACGGTCGAGTTGCATACCTTTGATTTTTATTTTGTAACTTAGCAGAGATGCTGAGGCCGTTAAACCAGAATTATATTTTCCCCTTGATTATACAAAAAATTTTTAGAGTCAGAGGTATTTATATTAGAAAATAAGGCACTGTTTAAGCATGCATTAAAAACATTTTTATGTGGTTTTGTACCTTTTCATCTTACACTTGTCAGCACAATATTTACTTTGAATCAATGTTTTATAATAAATATATACTTTCTTAACTTAAAATCAATATTTCCAAGTAGATAATCATCAAAAGATTCCATCCTCTGAAGGCTAACTTCCTTAATTTACTTAACCTAATAGTGTAAGTTACAGATTGGAATTTTCCTGTGCATTCTCTTAAATACAGAATACAGTGAAACCCAAGTTCACAGATCCTATAATTTGATTTTTATCCCAGCCTGGAATTTTTCTTAAAAGTTATGAACATTTAAAGCATTAGGAACCTTGGTTTAATTTCTTTTTCCCGCCTGTGTGTAGTCGAGACTCCCATCTTGGATTTGTGTAAGTTAATAATAAGCTCTTGAAATCTATAAAAAACAGGAGCTCCATGAGAGACATTGTTTTTTATTTTCTAATACCTCCAGATGAAGACCTCATCCTGATTTAGGGGCACCTCCAAAAGGAGGCGCTTTTCCTTTGGTGTCCATGCTATAGTCACACCAGTCCTCAAGAAACAAGTAGCAGACTCCAGGCCTCTAAATTTCTTACTCTATAAACATACAAATTGATCTGTGTTTCCTCCAGTGGAAACTACACACCTGGTCATTTTCCCAGGGTCCTTCTATCAAGAAACGTGTGGCTTCTGCACCCAAACAGCTGGAGTTGGGAATTCTGGGTCCTCTTGGATACCTCACTTCTCAATTAACCCTTGTTTTCACACAGGAAGGGAAACAATTCTCATATCAAATAGTGGAAGAAATAATTAGGTTCGTGGGAAAGTTCAAAATTATTCAACAACCTCTTTCCATTTCATTTCCAATGAAAATGCAAACATGTGGCTTCCCTAAGCTTCTCAAGTACCAAGCATCTCCCACCTATCTATCCTCCAGAGGACAACAATTCTACAGTAACTTAGAATAAAGCAACAATGTCAGACTGCAGGTTCTGTATCTCAATGGTTCCCATACTGCTTCCTAGTTCTCTATCAATATGGGAAAACTGACTATCCATGACTTCAGTTCTCATAAAGAAAGATGTTTCATTGGAGTCTAAGATAAGGTTCATTATAAATCACAAAATCTTAGGTTGGCTAGAGGTGGGCCACAATTTTGGCTTGAAATTTCCCAGCAACCAACTTAAGAAGGTGTTAATAATGGCTATCATATTAAACAAATTTGAAGTATAACTAATATCATAAGACCCAAAATATATTTTGTAAGTCCCCCCCCCAAAAAATACTTGCAATTAAATGAATAACCTCCCAACAATATTGTTTTAGGAAACCAAACAGAGAGTTTCACATGTCTGTTTCTTATGGGATTGCTCAATGTAGGTAAATACCATTAAACCAAAAGGTAATTGTGTAACAAGAATTCTATAGAGAGCCAACATATTGTAGAATAAGTACAACAATAGAAAAAAAAAAGTAATCCAGAAAAATTAAGTGATTAATTCTTACTGGTATGAGTAAGGTTTTAAAAAAAACTTCCTTGAGAAAGAGACACCTGAATGGAATTTTGATAGATATAACTTGGAATTTTTCAAGTAGGCAGAAAGGAGATATGCCAGGCAGAGAAAACCATGTAAATGTAAAGGCAGGGAGTCATGAATCAGCATTTTTTTATATATATATAGAACTATAATCGCATCAGCTTTCTGGAGAATAAAGTGAAAGAGGGAAGAGTGGGAGGTGGGCAATGGTTAAGATCATATGCTATGTTAGAGATTTGACATTTATTGTAAAGCAAGTAAAATTACCAAAGTTCTATTCTGACTAAAGGCATAGAAATAGTAATGACGATGAGAGAATATAATTAAGGCTACCTAGGAGAAAGTATTTGCATTGACTATTGAGTAATAAAATGAAGTAGTCAAGAGAAAGGTAAGAATCTAGGGCGTGTCTAAAACTTCTGGTTCAGAGGGTAAATGACAGGAAGTCATTAAAATCTATTGGCCTATTGGCCTCTCTTGCACTTTGAAAGGATCTTTTACCATGCACAATTCTGTAACATCATGCATTGGTCATTAGAAAATGTCAGTTCACTGAATTATGTAGATATTTAAAAGGTTAACATACTTTATACAATATTAAAAATTGCATTTATTAATATTGCCT
The DNA here is from genome assembly GCF_000151845.1 of Pteropus vampyrus. Taxonomy (NCBI): domain Eukaryota; kingdom Metazoa; phylum Chordata; class Mammalia; order Chiroptera; family Pteropodidae; genus Pteropus; species Pteropus vampyrus. The sequence continues at coordinate 283,137 of NW_011889006.1, forward strand.
CTAATCTCATCAAAAACGTTTTAAAGTATCACACAGTAGCAGATACAAGCTTTACAAAATTCTAAATTTCACTCGAAAGCTTAAATTTTATCATTGGCAACAGATACAGTCATTTTCCTTAAGTGACAGTCTTAAATGCCTGCGAAATACCCAAGTCTGAGTAACCAGTTTTCTGTCAGTTGTTTGTTTTTTCCAAGTGAAAAGAAAAAAATGTGTTCCAGGAAAAAAGTAGCTAGTTCTGCTTGCAACTCAAAATGTTTTTCCTAGCAACAACCACCACATTTCAGTATGCAGCAGAAGTGCTTTCTGGGTACTTCCCATTTCATCACAGAATATTTCTTCAAATGTACTCAAGAGTTGAGACTTAATAAAAATAATAATTTTTAGTGCTTCATCAAGGACATTCTCTAATGAAACTGACTATGAAAACTGTGACTATGTGGTCGTAAAGAATACAGTGACCACTAATACGGTTTGATGTCATTCCCTTGATTTGTGCTAAGGCACCAGTTGTATTAGCCACTATTATTTTTGCACATCAGTACAAATGTCAACACAGTTGTTGCAGGAGAAATCATGAGATTCAGAAAAGGTTATACAACTGCTAATGTTTCAGCACTCCTATATCTGTTGCCAAGCATCCACACAGAAGATCTTCAATGATTAGTGGATGCTGAAGCCAAATGAGTGTAAGCAAAACAGCACGTCCAGGCACATCTAGAGATCAGGCCATTTGTAAGGAAAAGGTACAGTTTTTCAGATGCTCTATTAACTATTTATGTTTGCAATTATAGCTTTAATTTGACAAGTTACCGTATCTTCAGAAAGTAGCAGTACTGTGCTCTCCTATCCTGACTTTTCATCCAGCAACATTCAGCAGTGCAACCGTATAAGCCTTTATTAGTTTCTCTGCTATTGTGTGAGCTCCTCCAGACAATGCAATGTAATAATTTATCCTGTAGGAGGCTTCCAAGGAGTTGGTCATATCTACTATAAAATATTTAATTCCATTTTCTTTGAACCCTGAATGATTGGTTCCAAAATGATGTTGCAACTTAATTGGAACCATATTCATTTTTGAAAATGTTCTCTTGCATAAGACACAGTAAGATAAATTATTAACATCTATAAAGTTGAAAAAAAGGTAGATTTTGATTTTTTTTTCATATTTCAAGTTTTGCCCAATTTCTTTGGAACATATTCTACCTTTCCATGAGTTAGCAAACTTGCTGATACATCAGTTTTATCTTTTTCAGTATCTTCAGACATAGGCAACATAGATATGGGTTGACAAAATGTGTCTTCTAATCTCCCTTTTTAAGCCAACAATCAATTCTTAAATACAAGAAAATGTATTATAAATAAATTTTCTTTTACCTTAGATTAGATTAGAAAAGAATACATTTCATATAAAATTTCAAAAATTAAAAACATTTTTAAAAATATTTTCATATTGTTATGAAACAAGATTAACTCGATTCTTGTGTTTCTGTATAAAAGCAGGAAAACTTTGGGATTTAAAAATAATGATTTCTTGGAAGATAATGAGACTACTAAAGCAGATATAAGAAAGCTGGTTAGAGCACAATAGAAGCACTGAGAACAAATTCAGTGAATTTCTGAAAATGCACATATTTATGCCTTAACCACATTATCTTAGAAAATTCTAGACAATCGATACACAGCACACAATCCATTCATTGTTAGAGCAATGATGGCATCACGTGTCATTGTAGCTGTTGCAGAACTCTACTGTCCATTCATGAGAATGAATCTTAGTATTATACATAGCTTGATCTTTTGAGATCTCTAAAAGGATCCCAGGGATCTCTCTTCCCCAGGGGCCCTTTGACTATACTTTGAGAACTGCTGGACAAGTTGGTTAATGGTGCTAAAAAAAAATTGCTATCTCCATGCGGTGGGGGTTTGTGGGGGTTTGTGGGAGTGAGGATCTGATTCCTACCTTACACCATCACAAAAATAAATTTCAAATGAATTAAAGTTCTGAGTGTGAAAAAGTGAAGCTCTTGGAAAAAAGTATAGAAAAATAACTGTATTATCTTAGAGTAGATAGCCTGACAATACCAAGTGCTGATAAAGAGATCTGGAGAAATGGGAACTTATATACATTCTTGGCAGAAAGGTTAATCAGTTTTCCTGCTTATTTCAACTACCTGTTTCACCTATGTGATGTTGAATAAATTGAAGTTGCAAATATCCTACAACCCAACAATGCTATTGTACTTATATGCCCCAGAGCCCTAAAGAATCCCTCATATATGTGCACAAGGAAGTATGCATAAGGGATAAGGGATGTTTGTTGCAGCTTATTTATATTTATAGTCAAGGTATGTTTATCAGTAGGTAAACAAGTAAATTAAATTATGTTTTATTAATATAATATAATATTGTATAACCATAAACTAAATGTATATATTTCACAAGAACAATTCTCAAAACATAGTGAATGATATACAGTAACTTTAAACAAGTAGTTGCATTGAAGAGGAAAAGAGGTGCAAACAGCACAATATATTTGAGTAATGGGTACATGGCTATTCCCAGTATTTTCTTTATGTTAGAAATGTTGAATATTAATTGTAACCACATAAAATGGTTCTTCTTACTGCCAATTATAGGATATAATCAAACTTCCTGATCAAACTTCTTATTCTCATAAGCCATTTACAGGTAATAGAATAAGTTTTAATTAATTCTATCAAGTTCTAACAGAAGCAGGTATTATCAATTATGTCTAGTTCTTTGGGCAAATAACAACCGACTTTGTTTCTATGCTTAGCATTTTTTGAAATCCATTAGTTTGCCAATCTCTTTATGATTTTTTAATTTATTTTATTGTTAAGTAATTTAAAGAGAAAGGCTAATGAACATCCATTACACAAATACCCAGACTTATTAAATCTTAATTTTTTGCCTTATTTGTCTCAAATCTTTTTAAAAGAAATCAAAGACTATAATACATAGATGCCCCTGAACTCTTCCATTTTCTTTTCTCCTTCCCCAGATGTAACTGCCCAGTATAAACTCAGTCTTATCATTACTATGCATGTTTTTAATACTTTTACTAAACATTTATGAATACTAAAATATTATAAAGTATCATTTTATAAAGTTTTAAGTTTTATAAAATGTTATATATGTGTGTCTCCTGCAATTTTGGCTCCTTCAATGTATTTTTTTAGTTTTATTCATGTTGATGGATATAGCCCTAGTTCCTTCATTTAAAGTGCTATATTGTGTACTGTTGTATGACTTTACTCTAATTTATTAATCCTTTTCAATACTGATGGACTTTAGGTTGGTTTCGGATTGTTTTGTGTGTGTGTGTTTTTGATTGACTTGCTTTTGTTTGGTTTCATTAGCTTTTGCTGCAATGAACATTTCTGTACATGTTAATTTGAGCATATTTGTGAGAGTTTCATTTTTGTTATAAATTTCTCTCAAACTTCAGAAATAACTTAGAAACTATTATTATCAATAGTGAAGAAAAATTAATCTGAACTTCAACAATTCTTTTAGTGTTATTCCATTTTTTCCTATTTCAAGTAAAAAATCTTTCACCCCATTTACTTCTATCTATTTGTAAATCTATCCCTCATTATATCTAGGCTGGAATAATAATCATCCTTTTAAACAATAATAATTTCATAATACTTGTTTTTCTGTAGAGAAACATAAAAGTGATTATTCCATCTTATCTTGATACTTGCCCTATATTTCTTGAATTTTTGATAATGAGTATATATCAATTCTTATAAAAACACTAAATTGTTTTAAAAATTAAATCCAACAGTTCGAATTAGGACAAATCACATTGTGACTAACTAGGCAGAACTCTTAAGTCATGGAAAGGGAAAATTGGAAATTCAAAAGGATAGACAAAATATAGGAATTTTCTGGACCTTGGAACCAACAACAATTCCAAAATGTTGTTGCCATGCCTCTCCAAAATTCTAGGAAAATAGATAAGAAAAGAATTCTAGGAACTCCTAGTAACTGCTCCAGAAGGAAGACAAAGGTTTGAATAATTTCTAGATAGCAAAGAGAGACTTGTTACTTAAAAAACAAAACAAACAAAAACTGTAATAACTCCTTCTGAAAAAGAATAATCACACAACATAATTTGTTATATAGTAAAATAACTACCCCTGAGTAGTGGTGTGGCATTACACAAGCTTTTTCTAGTTTCTCTAAGCTCTAGCTTTTCCTTTTCTTTGATAGAAGGGTGAGACCATGTCTGAGGTGTCTTCCAGATATAAATCAGTATTTAACTATTCAACTCAGACATCCCCATTGGTTTGCTTAAAGAATAATTTTGGCCATTTATAGAAAGCTTTGTTTCACCAAAATAATAATAATAATAATAATAATTCACTAAATGTTAATTTGTGTTAACTTTATTAAATGGGTTGTCATGCAGTTACTTTAAAAGCTGAGATTTTCAAGTATATTTTAACTATTTAAAAGACATTATCAGGTATCCGCCATGAGCCTGATGCTATTCATGGTACCAGAGATACAAGCGTGAACAACACAGATGCAGTTTTTTTTCCCATAAAGCTTATGGTTGAATTAATCTTATTTAAAATATGATTCATATTTAAAATATGATATAAGACTTTTAGGAATACAGCCAATCCATAAATTAATAAAGAAAAGTGTTTCCAATATCAAGAGTCACTGACAAACAGAAATAAATTAACGTATGAAGAACTAAATTATAAACTTTTTTTTTGAGTAGACAAAGCAAACAAGCATATACTGTATGATTCTTAAGTAAATCACTGGCTAATTGTAGCCTGTAGATGTCAGCAAAGACCCAACCTAAGGCAGAAAAACATTTGCCAGAGGAAGCAGTGTTTAAATGTCTATCCTGTGTTTCTTTCCCTTCTGTATATTCATTTTTGTTCTGTGTTCTCTTTGTCTCCATCATAATGGCCTATGACACGTACCTAAAGCAAATGTTTCATGTTATTTGATCTATTTACAGAATATATTTTGTTTTCTGAGTTTTATTAAATTTATTTACCAGTTCTGGTAGTCTAGGTTTGCTTTGATTTCTCTCGAATATAAAGTACCTTTTATCCGTAACATAAAATTTAGTGCTTGATGATCTGCAAGCATGAACTCTTTTCTGGAGCACTGGTTTCCACATAGAGTGTGCACGCTGCACAGAATGCACAAAAAATTCTTCAACATATGGGAAGAAAATATTAAAATTTCCATTTATATTCATTTGGCAACTTTTAAACTTTCTATTTGTGTGCACTATAGTGTGTATAATAAAATCATATTACTAGTACATGTGCATAATTTATGATAATTTATGAATAAATAAACACTTACATAAGTGCTCAAATATTATTTTACTGAGAGAGCTTGGTCCATTCAGGCTGCTATTACATAAATGCCAGAGACAGGGTAGCTTATAAATTGCAAAAATTTACTTCTCACAGTTCTGGAGGCTGGGAGTTCCAAGATCAAGGTGTCAGTATGGTCTCATTCTGATATAGACCTTCTTTCTGGTTCATAGCTGACACCTTCTCATTGTGTCCTCACATGGTGGAAAGAGCAAGGCAGCTCTGTGGCGTCTCCTTTATAAGAGCACGAATCCCATCATGAGGGCTCCACTTTTATGACCTAAGCACTTCCCAAAGACCCCATCTCCCAATACCACCACATTAGGCATTAGGGTTTCAACATAAGAATTTCGGGAAAAGGGACACAAATATTTAGACCATAGCAAGGGCTTTAATGTTTTTTATTTTTTTAATTTTTTGATATTACTTTTAATTAATTTATTTTTTATTATGGTGACATTGGTTAACGAAATCTAGTAAGTTTCAGGTGTACAATTCAACAGTTAGACATATATATATATTGCATTGTGTGTTCACTGTCCATAGTTAGATTTCTTTCTGCCACCAGAAATTTGACCCTTACACCCCATCTAACTCCCTCCTTCCCTTCCCCTCCCCACCTCTGGTAACCACTAGTCTATTGTCCATGTCTATGAGTCTCTATTTCTTTCTCCTGTTTATATGTTGCTTTTATGTTTATATCCCACATATAAGTGATATCATGTGGTTTTCAACTTTTTCTGTCTGGCTTATTTCACTTAGGATTATCTCAACCTCCATCCATGTTGTCATAAATGGCAGTATTTCATCTCTTCTTATGGCTGAGTAATATTCCATTGTATATATGTACCACAGCTTCTTTTTCAATCATCTATCGTAGGACACTTCGGTTGCTTCTATGTCCTGGCCACTGTGAATAATGCTGCTATGAACATCGGTGTGCAAATATCTTTTCAGATATGAGTTTTCAAGTCTTTGGGGTAAATACCCAGTAGAGAGATTGCTGGATCATATGGTAGATCAATTCGCAGTTTTTTGAAGAACCTCCATACTGTTTTCCATAGTGGCTGTACCGATTTGCAGTCCCACCAGTAGTGTATGAGGGTTCCTTTTTCTCCACATCCTCTCCAGTACTTGTTATTACTCGTCCTGTGATTATAGCTATTCTAACAGGTGTGATATGGTATCTCGTTGTGGTTTTGATTTGCATTTCTCTAATAGCTAGCGATGTTGAGCATCCTTTCATATATTTGTTGGCCATTTGTATGTCTTCTTGGGAGAAGTGTTCAGGTCCTCTGCCCTTTTTTTACATTGGATTGTTTGCTTTTTTTGTTGTTATTGAGTGGTATGAGTTCTTTGTATATTTTAGATATTAGGCCCTTATTGGAGGCGTTGCTTGTAAATATCTTCTTCCATTCAGATTATTCTCTCTTTACCTTGTTGACGGCTTCTTTTACTGTGCAGTAGCTTTTTAGTTTGAAGTAGTTCTATTCATTTATTTTTGCTTTTACTTCCCTTGTCTTTGGGATCAAATTCATAAAATCTTCTTTAAGTCCAAGGTCCATAAGTTTAGTTCCTATGTTTTCTTCTATGTAATTTATTGTTTCAGGTCTTATATTCAGGTCCTTCATCCACTTTGTTAATTTTGGTGTGTGATGATAGACAACAGTCTAGTTTCATTCTTTTGCAGGTGGCTTTCCAGTTTTTCCAGCACCATTTATTGAAAAGGCTTTCCTTTCTCCACTGTTTTTGGCTTTTTTTGTCAAAAATTATTTGCCCATATAACATGGATTTACTTCTGGAATCTCAATTCTGTTCCACTGATCCGCGTGTCTGTTTTACTGCCAAAAACATGCCGTTTTGATTATTGTCGCTTTGTAGTATAATTTGAAGTCAGTCAGAGTGATGCCTCCAGACTCGTTCTTTTTTCTCAAGATGGATTTGGCGATTTATGGCCTTTTGTGCTTCCATACAAATCTGATAATTTTTTGTTCTATTTCTTTAAAAAATGCCAATGGGATTTTGATGGGGATTGCATTAAATCTGTGTAATGCCTTAGGTAATAAGGTCATTTTAACCATGTTGATTCTTCCAATCCAAGAACACAGATTATCTTTCCATTTCTCTGTGTCTTTTTCAATTTCTTTTAATAGGGTCTTATAGTTTTCATTACATAGGTCCTTCACATGTTTTGTTACATTTATTCCTAGGTATTTTATCCTTTTTGTTGCAATTGCAAAAGGAATTATTTTTTCCACTTCTTTTTCTGACAATTCATTATTAGAGTATAAGAGCGCTATGGATTTTTGAAGATTGATTTTGTATCCGGAGACTTTACTGTATTAGTTCATTGTTTCCAGTAGTGTTCTTGTGCAGTCTTTAGGGTTTTCTATATAGAGAATCATGTCGTCCACAAATAGAGAGAGTATGACTTCTTCAATTCCTATTTGGATGCTGCTTCTATCTTTCTCTTGTCTAGGACCTCCAATGTTATATTGAATAACAGTGGTGATAGTGGACAGCCTTATCTTGTTCTTGATCTTAGAGGAAAGGTTTTTAGTTTTTCCCCATTAAGTATAATGTTGGCTGAGGGTTTGTCATATATGGCCTTTATTATGTTAAGGTACTTTCCTTCTATACTGATTTTGTTAAGTGTTTTGATCATAAATGGATGCTGTATCTTTTCATGGCTTTTTCTGCACCTATTGATATGATAATATGATTCTTATTTTCTAACTTGTTTATGTGGTGTATGACGTTAATCAATTTGCATATGTTGAACCATCCCTATGTCCCTGGGATGAAGCCCACTTGATTGTGCTGTATAATCTTTTTAATATGTTGCTGTATTCAGTTTGCTAGTATCTTATTTAGGATTTTGCATCTGTGTTCATGAGAGATATTGGTCTGTACTTCTCTTTTTTTGTGTTATCTTTACCAGGTTTTGGTATCAGGGTAATATTGGGCTCATAAAATTCATTAGGAAGTATTGCCTCCTCTTCGATTTTTTGGAAGAGTTTGAGGAGAATAGGTATTAAATCTTCTCTGAATGTTTGGTAGAATACACTGGTGAAGCCATCTGATCCTGGACATTTACTTTTTGGTAGGTTTTTGATGTTTTCATTTCAATACTGCTGATTGGTCTATTTAGATTTTCCAGTTCTTCTTGATTCAGTCTAGGAAGACTGTATCTTTCTAGGTACTTGTACATTTCTTCAAGGTTAATAAATCTGGTGTTATATACTTTTTCATAGTATTCTTGTATGTCCTTTGTATTTCTGCAGTGTCTGTCATTAATTTCCCCTCTTTCATCTCTGATTTTGTTTATTTGTGTCCTTTCTCTTTTTTCTTTAGTCAGTCTAGCCAGGGGTTTGTCAATTTTATTAACCTTCTCCAAGAAACAGCTTTGTTGCATTTATTTTTTCTATTGTTTTGTTTGTTTGTTTGTTTTCAATTTCATTTATTTCTGCTCTAATTTTGATTATTTCTTTCCTTCTGCTGATTTCAAGCTTTGTTTTTTCTTCCTTTTCGAGTTTTTTAAGATGAAATGTTAGGTTGTTTGTTAGGTTGTTTATTTGGGCTCGTTTTTATTTTTGGAGATAGGCCTGTAATGATATGAACTTTCCTCTTATGACCACTTTTGCCCTGTCCCAAAAGTTTTGATATGTTGTACTATCATTATCATTCATTTCTATGTATCTCTTGATCTCTCTTTTTTATTTCTTCTCTGACCCAGTGTTTCTTTAGTAGCATGTTGTTTAATTGTGGTTCTTTCTGCTTTCTTTTTACAATTCATCTCTAGTTTCAAAGCATTATGATCAGAGAATATGGTTGGTATGATTTCAACCCTCTTATATTTGTTGAGGTTATCTCTGTGTCCCAGTATGTGGTCAATACTTGAGAATGTTCTATGTGCACTAGAGAAGAATGTATAAGCAGTTGTTTTGGGAAGAAAGGCTCTGTAAATGTGAATTATGTCCAGTTGATCGAATGTGTCATTTAAGGATGTTATTTCCTTACTGATTTGCTGTTTGGATGATCTGTCCATATCCGACAGTGGGGTATTTCGGTCCCCTACTATGAGAGTGTTTTGGTCTATTTCTCCCTTTAGTTCTGTTACTAATTGCTTTATATATTTCAGGGCTCCTGATTTGGTGCATAGATATTAATAAGTGTTATGTCTTCTTGGTATATGATTCTCTTTATCATTATGAAGTGTCTCTTAGTATTAGTATCTTTCTTTACATTTTTTATTTTGAAGTCTATTTCATCCAATATTAGTATCATTACTCCCACTTTTCTTGGAATGCCATTTGCTTGAAATATCATTTCCACCCTTTCACTTTGAGTCTATATCTGTCTTAGGGACTGAGATGTGTCTCCTGGAAGCAGCATATGTTTGGGTTTTGTTTTATGATCTAATCTCAACTCTGTGCCTTTTTATTGATGAGTTCAGTCCATTTACATTTAGGGTGATTATTGAAATATGAGATTTTTTTATAGACATTTTACCTTTTGCTTTCTGGTAGCTTGGTATTT
>NW_011889006.1:295001-303363 GCF_000151845.1 Pteropus vampyrus
TCCACCGTCCCCAGTTCTCTGCTTTCTTCCCTGATCCCTGGGCACTGTCGCTGCAGTGGAGCTCACAGCTCTCTCAGGCAGGGCTGTTCAGGGAACTCACTGCACCTTTTTCCTTCCCCCTCTTCCTGCAAAGAGCTCTAGCTGCCAGTGGCAGTGTCTTTGTTTCCCCCAGTCTACCACCTGATGCCTACAGTTCTGACCTTTGGTAGCCCTTATTCTCAGATCCCTCTTTCAGACGTGCTTATGTGCAGGTTGGGTGTTTTTTGTTGAGTTTTAGATGTTCGGCTTATTGTTATTTCAAGGGGAGAGATCTGGGGACATCTCTCACTTTGCCATGCTTCTGAAGTTTGGCTTTATACTTTTTTGAAAAAGCTTGAACACCACAGTTCAAATGTGGACCTACATAAGTGGAGTATATGCTTTTCCAGAGTATGATGGTGTCTTACCTCTCTTACTCGGTCCCAAGGACTTTGTGTGTATAAATGTTGATTTGAACTCCATTGGCATACAGTGCAGTTCCTCAGACCATCAATCTAGTGGCCACCCTTTGAACATGCTTTGGAAACAGTTTTATGAAAGCTAAGGATGTCTTAAAAATGTTTAATTAAAAATTAAGACGAAAAGGGAAAACAAAGATATTTTTCTCTGCACCAGCAGAAAGAAGACTTAGTGAAAAATAAACTTGAACAGTAAATGTAAAAGGTACAAACTTCCAGTTATAATATAAGTAAGTCATTAGAATATAACATACAGCATGGTGAGTATAGTTAATAATACTGTATTGCATACTTAAAAATTGCCAGATAAGTAAATCTTAAACATACTCATCACAAGAAAAAAAAATGTAACTATGTATAGTGACAGATATTAACTAGACTTATTGTGGTGACCATTTTGCAATATATACAATTATCAAATTATTATATTGTGTACCTGAAGCTAATATGTCATATGTCAATTATACCTCAATAAAAAAATAGTAAATGTAGAAGTAATACTGAGAGATGGAAGAGCAACTGGGAAGTATTAAATAAAGTCCTCACCAGCATCCTCAAACCAAAGAAATGTCCAATTGCCTAAATTAATTAATATTTGGTATAATTTTTTACTGACAAGAATAACTCATAATTAATTTAACTTGCTTACCCATGCTCCTTAAACCTTGGTGTACATAAGAATTACTAGGAACTGGGCTTAAATGCAAATTCTCAGGATCTAGCCCCAAGGAATCTAATTCTGCAAGTCTAGGGCAGTCCAGAAATCAGCATTTTCAAATACCTCAGAATATTCTAATGCTGTGTATTTGTGACACAACTTAGAGGTAAGTGTCCTGATAAACATGTTTTGTATTGCCACCAGCCATGAGAATTTAATCAAAGAAACAGATCTAAGAGCCTATCTACCAGATCATTACTCTAGCCATCGCTTACTGCCAAATGCGATCAGAAGTGTGATACAGCAGTCCAGGTTCCTCCTTTGGAAGTGATCATAGTCCCAGCTAGGAAGTGGTCTAGATTCTTCAGGACTGGATATGGACTGTGATCCTGATATCCCAGGCCTATCGCCGCTCCTTTGTATGCCAGCCGACACTTTATGATATTTACCTGATAAACTGTTGCTCAGTCCTGAGCCTCCTTGCCTCCTGACCTATCCCAAGTAGCCTGGCTGCTCTTCCTTCATTCATTAGTTGGACAAATTTCTGGCTCTCTTGTATTCCCCAGCATATGTGAGCACAAGGAATCCTGGAGCAAGGTGAGATGCCCCAGTGTGAAAGTAGCAGAAACTCATTCCTCCTACGGCCTCTAGTAGAACATACCCTAAATCTCTCCCAAAAATGCCCTTCGCCTATATTTTCTCTTTCAGTGGATTAAACCACTGTTCACTCATTGTCCAAACCAAAAAATTGGGCCCAATCAATGTTCAAGTCCTATCAGGTCTTTTGCTTTGAGTCATTTTATTGACTTTATTTCCTTTGCTTCTAAATAATGGCATACATTGAGTACAGTTGTGGGTTCAAAATTAGAGAAATGGATTTTAAAGGCATCTTTTTGTAGGTCCAATAAAACCCATGATAAATTAGAGGAGAGAAAATAGAGAAAAAATAGTGTCAAGTAAAAAAATGTCCATGAAGGTACTTTGGAAAATTAAAAGTGTTACATGAATGTAATGTTCTATTATTAACTATGATTTTATTTTTGTTCCAATTCTATCCAGAAAAATTTGGGTACAATGACAAAATTTTAAGATTTTAGTCAATGAATACTATATGGTCTTCTACTTACTACTGGTTTATTTACCTAAATTTCAGCAATAAAGAGAAACTCATTTTATAGGAAAAAAAAAAAAACTTCAATGCCCATTCTGTACAACTCTGTTGAGGTCTTGGGTTCAGATTAACATACACACTCAAAAGACAGTAATGAATAATGAATTGGAACCTGGAATCTAGTTTACTTAGCTTGGTAGAAGGATGTAGGACATGAAACATAGCTTGTCGGCTTGGCATTAAACACATCTTCACAGGAGTCTTTATAATAGTCTAGGTATTGCTTCTCAACCTTCTTATCTCCTGAGAATATGTTTGGTTGTAATAGACAAGACCAAAAAGGTAGATGAGAACTGTCCTAGAATAGGATCTCACATATGACAGGAAACCACCTGTGAGTGTGAATTCCAAACCAAGGTCATGTTCAGTTTCAAGAAACACCATACATGGAATTGAAGGTTTGTGTTTCCCAACAGGTTTGTATACATTTCTTACCTTATAGGCCCACAAATTCTAATGCCTACTCAGTCTTACTCGTGCAGATATAGTTCATTGAACAGGGGTCTTTTCTATAGTTTAAAATGTTGCTCTATAATACAGCGTTGACAGTCCACATTTATCTAAACCCATTGCATTCCAAAGAAACTATAAGGATAAGGTAAACTTGAGTTTATTTTCTCACGGGGGGAAAAAAACTGGCTTAATGCTTGGACCCACCAACAAACCTGATTTGCTCCCACTCAAGAGCTCATTCTAGTTAGGATACAGCCTGTTGATAGCACTTCAGTGACAGCAGCTACTGAGCATTGAAGGGAGAAAAAATTGGGATGGGTGCCTAGAAAAAGAAAAATCCTTTATCTTTTTTAACCTTCAAACCTAAAAGGCACAACCAATTTGATAAGCATTTGCTGTATACTTAGTGCCAAATATTGCCACATAGATAGATTCATTTGCCATCCCAGTAAAGATCAACTAGGAATAGAAGCCAATGAGAAGACAGGAACAGGACCAGCTGGAGACAGCTGCAGCAAACTGCTCTGAAGATAATGATTATCAGTACTAGGGTGGCCTAAAAGAGCTAATCTGAAAGAATTCATAAATAATATGGATGCTTCTAAATTAGAGAAAAGGAAGACACAGCCTAATACATCTTAAAGACCCCAAGGTTAATACCACCCAGTCAGTGTTATGTAGCCCCATCACACAGTCTCCCTGAAAACTAACCAATATCCTCCTGGAAAGAACTTGCTGAAAGCATTCCTCCTGGATTCTGTGAAGTAAAATACCCTCTCAAGGTGACCCCAACATAAGCTCAATGGAGTACACAATAAGTGCTCAATACAAGTATATCTCTCTTGTACTTATTGTCACATACACCCTTACCTCATGAATCTTCACATCTCTTTTCCCTCCTTTACCTGGAGCATAGACACACCAGAATTCCCACTCACAATTCCATTCAGCACCAGGAAAAGAGAACTTTGAAACAGGCACAAGAGTACATAGTTTGGGGCCAAACTAAGACTCCAGGGATCAGGAAGCTTCCAGCAAGAGCTGTTGGGTGTCACCTGTCATTCTGTCCTTTGAGAACCAGAAATAAAGCTTCCAGTTCCTGCTGAGATGGCAAATAGTTAGGTCTTACAAATTAATTTTGGTAAGGCTACAGAAGCAAAAAGAAGTGAGGATTTGAGGGAACTAGCAACAATGAAAACAACAAATACAAAGTGTTTAGAACTTGTCAGGAGGGACAAATTTGCTGTTTTGAACTGATGTCTGTATAGGGAGTGGGGAGATCTATATCCTCGGATGGAAGCAACAGTGGGAGGACAGGCTGCAGGAAGATCATTTAAATTCTACCCTTATCCTTCACAAATGCCTTGGGACGATCATTCACACAAAAATGGGAATCATAACAGCACTAGAGCCTTGCTAGGTAAAGGAGCTGATGGAGCTTTGGGCTATGTGAGCTTTGAGCTATTCACTTCTCCACTACTTTCCACCACTGCCCCCAACTCTCAGAGCTGGTGCATAGCAACATAGAGAGCCTGCTTGCTCCCAGTTGTGCCTTTCCTAAAAGCTGGCTGATAAAGTAATTGCAAATAGGGAGATCCGGTGTTTTTGAATGCTCTACCAGGGCTGAACCTGGAAGGACACAGACCTCAGAGCCTGATCTCATCTCTTTCCCATTCCACATTACCCCACAAATGAGCTGTTGCCCCCATGGAGACATGAGCTTGCAGATCTACAGAATTAGACAGCTACGAGTAAAACCACTACAAAACATAGATTATAAATTGAACACCATGTGCTATCTAATGCAGGATTGTGAAAAAGAAGAACCAAGAACAAAACATAGATTATAAATTGAACACCATGTGCTATCTAATGCAGGATTGTGAAAAAGAAGAACCAAGAAGAATCAAGAACTTAAAATAAGATGGCAAATACACTTAACAAGATAATAGAAGGTATCAATAACAGAAAACAAAACCAATAATTCATAAAAATAAAGAGATAATATTAAATATTAAAACTCTAACAGCATAAATGATAACTACTATAAATGGAACAAGTAGCAGGTTGGATAGAGCTGAAGAATAATTAGTGAGGTGGAAAATAAGATGAAAGTCTGGAAGAGAGCATGAAAGAATAAAGACATCAAAAATATAAAAGAGAGTTCAGCAAAATAGAGGATATAAATAAAAGTGTTGACATCTGGATAATGAGAGGTCTGTCAGTGAGAGAGAAAAAGAGAAGAATAAATATTTTAGGAAATAATGAATAATGAATTTATCAATATTACAGAAAGATAGACCTCAGCACAAAGGGCTCAAAGAGTACCAAACAGGAGCAATAAGAAAAACTCTACACTGAGGTTCATTATAATGAGACAAAGAAATGTGCAGAAAGCTCACAGAAAGAAAAAACAGATCACTTACAACAGTCAGATTGACATCAGACTTTTCAACAGCATTAATGGATGCAAAAAGAAAATAAAGTAATAATTTATAGTAGTGAAAGAAAATAAGCTTGAGCCTAGAATTTTATATATGTCTAAGTTGCATTTCAAGTGAAATGGCATAATAAATATATTCTTATGCCTACAAAGCCTTAGAACCCAAAGACCCATATTATAACCACTCTTGGAGGAAGTACTCAAATAGAGTCAAATCAAAGAACTTACAACAAGAAACATAGGAATAAGGGTGATTTGTCAACAAATCCAGGACTATGTTAAAGTAAAGAAAAGGAGTGTGTGTGTGTGTGTGTGTGTGTGTGTGTGTGTGTGTGTACCTTCAGATTTTAAAATCTAGAAAATATCCACTTGGCGGAGGGATTAGCATTTAGGTTAAAGAAGGAAAAAAATCAAAAGGGTAGGCAATGGGTATATTAAATTAACTCAGTTGTGATAAACAGTTCATAATGTATACATATATTAAATCATCACATTATATACCTTTTTAAAAGTCGCATTGCACAACTTAAATACATACAATTTCTGTATGTCATTCATCAATAAAGCTGGAAACAAATTTTTAAATAAATATATTTTTACAAGAAAATCAAAAGGACATACGAATATGCTAAAGAATTTGGGAGCAAGATATAAATATTAACATATCTAAGAAATAAATAAAGGTAAGCACACATAAGTATATGTCTTAAATTAAAAGCAACCATCATAAGAACATAATCAGTATATATAACTATTAATCCAGTAGAAAAAATAATCAGTCTATAAAACGGAAAGCAAGAAAAAAGAAGAAACAATATACAATAAATATAAAATGTAAAATGAGTTTCCAGAATAAGTCAATGCATCAGCAGTTACCAATTAAAAGACATAATAGAGGAAATACAAAGACCAAACCATGTGTTATTTATAATAAATACACTTAAAGTAGAAAGACTCACAAAGGTTGAAATTAAAAGGAGGAACAAAGGTTCACCAGGTGGCAAATATGACCTAAAACAAAGTTGGGCGAGAGATAAAAAAAAAAAAAAAAATGGCATAGATGATAAAGGCTCTGTTCATCCCTCTGGTGACCAAATCAAAGTTGTGACAGAAACAAAAAGTAGCAGCAAGGAAAAAATCACCTGGGATCTAGAGGAACAAGCCATACCACTAGGGAGAAATCCAAGAAAGCACCCTACAAGGGCAGAAGTTAAAAAGGGGCGAGGACGCAGGGCTGCCCGGTCTCCAGTGGCTGAATGAGTCAGAGGCAGCGGTGGCAGTGGCAGATGCCTCTTAAAGGGGCCACCATTGTCCATGAGTGGATTTCACAGTGACGGACCTGCTCACTCTGAGCACCAGTGCCAATTCGGCTACACGCAGGGATCATCAGGGATTTTCAGGGAAACACTATTGGAGTGAGGGCTGAGGTGAGACCCACTCTCTACAGAAGTGCCGGTGGTATCCATTGTTCCCTGTTGAGGCCTCCCCCCTACCAGTGTATGGGACACAGCACCGCCAAAGCCGTGAGATCATCAAACTGGATAACAGAGGTTGCTTCACCCAGAGGATTCCCTGGAACCCCTCTTCCCCCAACTCCAGGCCCCACCCAAAACCACATCCTGATGTAGCCTCAGAAAGTCAGGTGCTCCTTGCTGAGCAGCATATAGACTCACACTGGAGGCAGCTGGTCTGGGTTTCTGGTGTGGCAGTTTGAGTCAACTGTAAGCACGGCATCTGTGGATTGCTTGCTGAATCTTAACAGGTGGCCCCAGAGGGGTAGAGGCTTGAGCTAAGTTTGGCCTGCAGCTGAACCTTTCTCAGGACTGTGCAACTGGACACCTACTTCACAAATCCACACTAATAAGACCGGGAGACTTAGGAGTTTTGCTTAATACATAGAAACAGATACGAAAAGGCAGCCAACATGAGAAGACAAAGAAGCACAAACCATATGACAGAACAGAACAGAGATCCAGATATAATGGAGTCAAGCAAACTAACAGATACAAAGTTCAAAACACTGGCTATAAAGAAGCGCAATGAACTTTTGGGAAGTGTAAATAAATTCAGAGAACTTCAACAAAGAGATAAAAAACATAAAAATGGAAATGAGAAGTATATTAAATGGAATAAACAAAGGAACAAACAAAGTGAACAAAGAAAGAGATCAAATGCCCTACCTAGAGGACAGGAAAGCCAAGGACACGCAATCAGAATGACAAGGGATGAGATGCAAAGACTATAAAAATAACTTAAGGAGCATAAGGGACACTATTAAGGGTCCAAATATCCACCTGATTGGTGTAACTGAAGAAAATCAAGATGTTGAGCAGCTGTTTGAAGAAATAATGATGGAAAACTTTCCTAACCTGGTGAAAGTAATGGACATAAAACTCCAGAAAGCTCAGTGAATTCCAAAAATCAGGGATCCAAAGAGGCCCACACCAAGACACATCGTAATTAAAATGCCAAAGGTTAAATACAAAGAGAGAATCTTAAAAGCAGCAAGAGAAAAACAGATAGTTACGTATAACGGAACACCCATAAGACTGGCAGATGATTTCTCAAAAGAAACTATGCAGGACAGAAAGAGGCTTGGCAAAAAAATATTTGACAGGATGAAGACCCAGGATCTACAACCAAGAATACTTTATCCAGCAAAGCTATCATTTAGAGTTGGAGAAATAAAGAGCTTCCTAGACAAAAATAAACTAAAGAAATTTATCAATACCAAGCCAGTATTACAGGAAATGTTGGAGGGACCTCTTTAAGAAGAAAAAACATGTATCAAAAAGAGGAAGAAAGAATGGTAACAACTACATTTCTATCAATAAGTACCTTAAATGGAAAAGAATTAAGTGCTCTAACCAAAAGATAGAGTAGGTGAAAGGATAAGAAAACATATGCTGCCTACAAAAAACTCACTTCAGATTAAA
The DNA here is from genome assembly GCF_000151845.1 of Pteropus vampyrus. Taxonomy (NCBI): domain Eukaryota; kingdom Metazoa; phylum Chordata; class Mammalia; order Chiroptera; family Pteropodidae; genus Pteropus; species Pteropus vampyrus. Next base: position 303,160 of record NW_011889006.1, read on the forward strand.
AGACACACACAAACTAAAAGGAAGAGGATGGAAAAGATATTGCTTTGATGGACCTAGAAGGTATTTAAGTCAAACAGAGAAAGATAAACACTATGATTTCACTTATATGTGGAATCTAAGAAATAAAAAAAAATTAATCAAAAACAGACTCACAAATATAGTGGACAATTTGCTGACAGACAGAGGGATAAGAGGGTCTGGGGG
>NW_011889006.1:304683-309822 GCF_000151845.1 Pteropus vampyrus
TTTGAGTCAACTGTAAGCACGGCATCTGTGGATTGCTTGCTGAATCTTAACAGGTGGCCCCAGAGGGGTAGAGGCTTGAGCTAAGTTTGGCCTGCAGCTGAACCTTTCTCAGGACTGTGCAACTGGACACCTACTTCACAAATCCACACTAATAAGACCGGGAGACTTAGGAGTTTTGCTTAATACATAGAAACAGATACGAAAAGGCAGCCAACATGAGAAGACAAAGAAGCACAAACCATATGACAGAACAGAACAGAGATCCAGATATAATGGAGTCAAGCAAACTAACAGATACAAAGTTCAAAACACTGGCTATAAAGAAGCGCAATGAACTTTTGGGAAGTGTAAATAAATTCAGAGAACTTCAACAAAGAGATAAAAAACATAAAAATGGAAATGAGAAGTATATTAAATGGAATAAACAAAGGAACAAACAAAGTGAACAAAGAAAGAGATCAAATGCCCTACCTAGAGGACAGGAAAGCCAAGGACACGCAATCAGAATGACAAGGGATGAGATGCAAAGACTATAAAAATAACTTAAGGAGCATAAGGGACACTATTAAGGGTCCAAATATCCACCTGATTGGTGTAACTGAAGAAAATCAAGATGTTGAGCAGCTGTTTGAAGAAATAATGATGGAAAACTTTCCTAACCTGGTGAAAGTAATGGACATAAAACTCCAGAAAGCTCAGTGAATTCCAAAAATCAGGGATCCAAAGAGGCCCACACCAAGACACATCGTAATTAAAATGCCAAAGGTTAAATACAAAGAGAGAATCTTAAAAGCAGCAAGAGAAAAACAGATAGTTACGTATAACGGAACACCCATAAGACTGGCAGATGATTTCTCAAAAGAAACTATGCAGGACAGAAAGAGGCTTGGCAAAAAAATATTTGACAGGATGAAGACCCAGGATCTACAACCAAGAATACTTTATCCAGCAAAGCTATCATTTAGAGTTGGAGAAATAAAGAGCTTCCTAGACAAAAATAAACTAAAGAAATTTATCAATACCAAGCCAGTATTACAGGAAATGTTGGAGGGACCTCTTTAAGAAGAAAAAACATGTATCAAAAAGAGGAAGAAAGAATGGTAACAACTACATTTCTATCAATAAGTACCTTAAATGGAAAAGAATTAAGTGCTCTAACCAAAAGATAGAGTAGGTGAAAGGATAAGAAAACATATGCTGCCTACAAAAAACTCACTTCAGATTAAAAGACACACACAAACTAAAAGGAAGAGGATGGAAAAGATATTGCTTTGATGGACCTAGAAGGTATTTAAGTCAAACAGAGAAAGATAAACACTATGATTTCACTTATATGTGGAATCTAAGAAATAAAAAAAAATTAATCAAAAACAGACTCACAAATATAGTGGACAATTTGCTGACAGACAGAGGGATAAGAGGGTCTGGGGGACTGGGAGAATGAGGTGAAGAGTTAAAGAAGTACAAATTAGTAGCTGATGGAAGGTCACGGGGATGGGGAGAACAGCATAGAGAATGCAGTTAGCATTAATACGTTGGCTAGGTGGAGGGTCAGGGGAAGGAGGGAGCAACTGAGGGGATCATTTTATGAACTATATAGATGTCTAACCAATGTACTGTATACTTGAAACTATTAAAATAAATAGATATTTTTTAAAAGGTTGTGCAACAATCAATAATATGTAACAAAATAGAATTTGAGGTTTAAATAAAATAAAGGACAAAAGAAAATATTTTTATATAATTTAAAAGAAATAGGAGAGCAAGAACATATAGTAATCATAAATACATATAACATTGATTATACAACAGCATAATTTATAAAGCAATAGCTAAAAGAACTACAGGTAGAAGTTTGTTTGTTTGTTTTTTAATTGCAGTTGGTGATTTTAACAATCCTCTCAAAAACTGGTAGGTAGACAGAAAAATAAGCAGAGATTTTGAAGAACAGAACGATAAAATTATTTAAGCTCAAGTATATTAATTGAGCCTCAATAAATGAGAAACTGAAGAACTCCTCCAGATTAAAAATAACTAAAGAAACAAGACAGCTTACTGAAATGCATAATTTTGGATTGCAAGGCAGAAGGTAGGGGGAGGTGGGGGATCCAAGGATCTTTACTGAGAAAATTAGCAAAATTTGAACATATACTGTAGATTAGATAATAGTATTATATGAATGTTAAATTCCCTAAATATTACCATTCTCCTGTGCTTACATAAAAGAATATACTAGTTCTTAAGAAATGCACTGGTATACTTAGCAGTAAAGGGGCATGACGTCTACAACTTAATCTAAATTGATTAGGAACAAACATTAGAGAGAGACAGAAACAGAAAAAAAAAGGAAGCAAAATGTTAACAATTGTTGAATCTAGACAAAGTGTCATAGGAATTCTTTGTACTATTCTTATAACTTCTCTGTAAATTTGAAATTATTACATGGTAATAAGTTTTAAATTTTCATAAATAACAGTTAAAATAAAAATTATAAAGAATATTAAAAAATTAGAACTGAATAGAAATTAAAACACTACATATCAAAATTTGTTGGATATGATTAAAGCAGAATTTCAAGGAAAATTTTTACCTTTAAATATACTTACCAAGAGAAAAAAAAGTAAATAAAATAAGCTAAGCATTCAACTCAAAAGTTAGGTTAAAAGGAACAGAATAAGTCCCCAAAAAGAAGGAAGGACATAATAAATACAAAGATAGAGATCAATGAAATAGAGAACTAAAAGCAATAAAATATTTAATGAAAATAAAAGCTGGCCTTTGAAAAGATACATGTATATGTTGTTCCAGAAAAGAGAATAAAGAACAAAATCTGCCCAGTTCATTGCACGGAGGAAATTTTGTTACAAAAATAAATAGGGAAATACAGGAAAAGCAAGTTTTATATCCATGCTTTAGAAAAGTAAATACAACACTCTAGTAAAATATTAACTAAATGAAACCAAAAGTAAATATGTAACTATAAGACGATGAAATAGGGTTTATCCCAGGAAGGCAAAGATATTTCACGTCAAAAAAAAAAAAATCTCTCAATATAACTCACCATTATTAAGAGATTAAGAGGGAAAATACATATAATTAAATAAATCAATGTTGGAAAACTATTTTTAAAATTTCAATATCTATTTATGTTTGTTTGTTTAACTCTTAGAAATCTAGAAATAAAAGGAAATCTACTTAATTTAGTAAAGGTTGTACATAAAAAACCATAGCAAGGACTTCTGCTTTTGGAAAGATGGAATAGACATACTTTTTCCTACCCTTCTCACTAAGTACAATTAAAACCCTGGACATTATATGTGAAACAAACTTAAGAAGACACTGAAAGGTAGAGGTAAGAAAGCAGACCATCTGAGATGCCAGGACCTGAGGAGTGACACCATGGTGAGTTCACCAGGCTTTCTTTTTGACTCACACGTATTCTAGATTTGCAAGTGAAGAAACTGGAAACTTGGATAGGCCAATTGGCAAAACCAAAACCAAAAAAAAAAGCCCCAACAAAAGTCTGATATTAATAGCCAAAAGACCAGGACAGAGGCAGCCTATCAAGAAAGAAATCTTTCCAGAAATAACTGTTTTATTCCAGGCAAACACCATGGAAATAACTGTGGCCCCACTCCCACTCACATCAGAAAGACCAAATGAGAGCCTAGACTTCCACCCTCTTGAAGCCATTAAGAGGCACCCAACATCACATTGCAGTGATGTTCAAGTAGACCAATTAGGAAGCCGAGAATTTCATTTCTTCAGACCAGTGTTGAGACCCGCCTCCCAAGATATCAGTGGAGATGGGGGGAGATCTGCCACATCTGCCCACCAATAATGATAATGGCTAAAATAAGTTCTCTAAACCGGATGAAATTGACAAAATAGGAACCTTGGAACATCATGAAAGAAAAAAGAACAAAGTAAGCAAAAAATATGGATAAATACAATACATTTATCTTCTCTTGAGTTTTCTAAATTATGTTTAATGGTTGAAACAAAAATTATAACTGTCTGGTATGGTTCTAAATTAATGTAATACCTAGAACAACCATTAAAATAGTTACACAAAGATATATGCTCAAAAACACTGTAGATATATAAAAATTGAATTATAAAAAATTGTTCAAATAAGCCATAGAAAGGCAGAAGTAAACAGAGAAATGAAAACAAAGAGGACAAACAAAACAAAAAATAAAATGGCTGAAATAAGCCCTACCATATTACTATGGACTGAATTATGTTCCCCCAAAATTCATATATTGAAACCCTAACACCTAATGTATATGGAGATAAGGCCTTAATGAAATTAATTAAGGTTAAATGAGGTCATAAGGGTGGGGCCCTGATCTGGTAGGATTAGTGTCCTCACAAGAGGAAGAGAGATCAGACTATTATCTCTCTCTCTCTCTCTCTCTCTCTCTCTCCTTCTCCCTCTCCCTCTCCCAAACTCCTCCACAAGAGAAAACAACCAGAAGGCAGCCATTTGCAAGCCAGAAAGAGAGCTCTCACCAGAAACCTATTATACTGGCACTCTGATCTCAGACTTCCAGCCTCCGGAACCATAAGTAAATGAATCCAATCTATGATATTTTGTTCTGGCAGGCCAAGTAGACTAATACACATATCAATAATTACATTAAATATAAGTGGTCTAAATGTAAATCAATTAAAAGAGAGATTGGTAGTTTTAAAAGGTGAATGAATCAAAGATATGCTATCTATAAGGAACTCAATTCAAATATAACAATACAGATGGTTAAAAGTAAAAGGATGGGAAAAAATATACCATGTAATCATTAATCAAAGCAAAACACGAGTGAGTATACTACCATCAGATAAAACAAATTTAGAATAAAGAAAATCATCAGAGACAGATTGGAACATTTTATAACAATTTATTGTTTTAAGGGTCGATCTGCCAAGAAGATGTAGTAATCCTAAATGTTTATACACAAAACAAGAGTTGCAATATATGTGAAGCAAAAACTGATAAAACTGAAAAGAAAAATAGATGAATCTACAATTCTAGTTGGAGACTTCGACATAACTCTCTCAAAAATTAATAAAACAATTAGGCAGAAAATTAGCAAGGAGATAGAAGAACTCAGCAATACCATCAACCAATAGGATCTA
>NW_011889006.1:310862-311326 GCF_000151845.1 Pteropus vampyrus
GTGAGTATACTACCATCAGATAAAACAAATTTAGAATAAAGAAAATCATCAGAGACAGATTGGAACATTTTATAACAATTTATTGTTTTAAGGGTTGATCTGCCAAGAAGATGTAGTAATCCTAAATGTTTATACACAAAACAAGAGTTGCAAAATATGTGAAGCAAAAACTGATAAAACTGAAAAGAAAAATAGATGAATCTACAATTATAGTTGGAGACTTCGACATAACTCTCTCAAAAATTAATAAAACAATTAGGCAGAAAATTAGCAAGGAGATAGAAGAACTCGGCAATACCATCAACCAATAGGATCTAATCCACACTTATGAGACACTCTACTAAACACAGGTACACATTCTTTTCAAGAGTGCATGGAACATATATCAAGATGGGATATCTCTGGGGCCATAAATTTAAAAGAATTGAAATCACACAGCATGTGTTCTTTGACCACAATGAAAT
>NW_011889006.1:311376-315340 GCF_000151845.1 Pteropus vampyrus
AGTAATCCTAAATGTTTATACACAAAACAAGAGTTGCAATATATGTGAAGCAAAAACTGATAAAACTGAAAAGAAAAATAGATGAATCTACAATTCTAGTTGGAGACTTCGACATAACTCTCTCAAAAATTAATAAAACAATTAGGCAGAAAATTAGCAAGGAGATAGAAGAACTCAGCAATACCATCAACCAATAGGATCTAATCCACACTTATGAGACACTCTACTAAACACAGGTACACATTCTTTTCAAGTGTGCATGGAACATATATCAAGATGGGATATCTCTGGGGCCATAAATTTAAAAGAATTGAAATCACACAGCATGTGTTCTTTGACCACAATGAAATCAAACTAGAACTCAGTCACAGAAAGTTAAAAGGAAAATCTCCAAACACTTAGAAACTAAGCAATAATTTTTAAATAATCCACAAGTCAAAAAGTAAGTCTCAAGCCAAATTTAAAAATACACTAAAATGAATAAAAATAAAAATAGAATATATCAAAATTTATGGGTATATTAAAACAGTGCTGAGAGGGAAATTTATAGCATTAAATGCATACATTAAAAGTATCAATAATCTAAGCTCTACCTCAAGAACCTAGAAAAAGATCAAAATGAACCTGAAGCAAGCAGAAGAAAAGAAATAATAAAGATAACAGCAGAAATCAATGAAACTGGAAACAAAAACAATGGAGAAAACCAATAAAACAAGAGCTGGTTCTTTGAAAAGATCAACAAATTGATGAACCACTACAAGACGAATGAAAAAAATGAGAAGAAATTATCAACATCAATAATAAAACAGGGAGAAGAGGGGAAAATGGCATAGATGATAGAGGCTTTGTTCATTTCTCTTGTGACCACATTGAAGTTGTGATGGAAACACGGTGCAAACAGCAAGTAGAGTCACCTGGGGTCTGGATGAACAAGCCCTACAACTAGGGAGAGATATAAGAAATCACCCTGCAACAATAGAAGGTAAAAGGGGGAGAAGACACAAGGCTGCCCGGTCCCAAGTGGCTGAGTGAGACAGAGGCTACAGCAACAGAAGACACCTCTTAAAGGGGCTGAGTCCTCAAGCAGACTTTGTCAATGATGGACTCACTCGCTCTGAGCACCAGCACTGGGTAGGCTGCTCAGGGGGTACCAGGGACTTAATGAATTGTTGCAGCAAGGGCAGAAGGCAAGGCTTTCTCCAGGGCAAAAGATTCAGCAGTATCCGTTGTTCCTCCATTGAGCCCTCCCCACTCCCAGTGTGCAGACCCAGAGCTGCCATAACTGAGATGTCATCACATTGGATAACAAAGGTCGTTCTGCCCAGAGGATTCCCTGAAACTCTACCTCCCCCAACTCCTGGTCCCACACAAGCCACATCCAGTTCTTTCCTTGGAGAATCCAGTACTCTTTGCTAAGTCAACTCTAAGACTCACACATGCAGCAGCTGGCCTCAGTTTCTGGTGTGGTTTCTTGAGGCAACTAAAAGCACAGCATCTGTGGATTGCTTGCTGAATCTTAAAAGGTGGCCCTGGAGAGACACAGGCTGGAGCTAAACTTGGCCTTCATCTGAACCTCTCTCAGGACTATGCCTCTGGACACCTACAACACAAAGTCACACTAAAAAGACCGGAGGACTTAGGAGCTTTGCTTAGTACATAGAAACAGACACAGAAAGGCAGCCAGAATGGGAAGGCAAAGAAGCAGAAACCATATGAGAGAACAGAACAGAGATCCAGGAATAATGGACTCAAGCAATCTAACAGATGCAGAGTTCAAAACACTGGTTATAAAGATGCTCAGTGAACTTAGGGGAAGAGTAGATGAACTCAGGGAGAACTTTAACGAAAAGCTAAAAACATACAAATGAAAATGGAAATTATAAAAGGAAACCAGTCAGAAATAAAGAACACATTATCTGAGATGAAGAATATATTAGAGGGAATCAACGGAGTGGATAAAGAAGATCGAATCACCGATATAGAGGATGGAGAAGCCAAAGACACTCAATTAGAATGGCAAGAAAAAAAGAAGCCAAGACTATAATAATAACTTAAGAAGAATATGGGACACAATTAAATGTAAAAATATCCATGTTGTCTGGGTACCTGAAGGAAAACAAGAAATTGAAGAGCTATTTGAAGAAATAATGATGAAAAACTTCCTTCACCTGATGAAAGAAATAGACATAAAACCCCAGGAAGTTCAGAGAGTCCCAAAAACCAGGAACCCAAAGAGACCCACACCAAGATACATCATAATTAAAATGCCAAAGGTTAAATACGAAGACAGAATCTTAAAAGCAGCAAGAGAAAATCAGTTAGTTACCTATAAGGGAGTGCCCATAAGACTGGCAGCTGATTTTTCAAAAGAAACTATGCAGGACAGAAGGTCTTGGCACAATATAGTCAACATGATGAAAACACAGAATCTACAACCAAGAATACTTTATCCGGCAAAGCTATCATTTAGAGTTGAAGGAGAGATAAAGAGCTCTCCAGACAAAAATGATCTAAATGAATTTATCAACGCCAAGCCAGTATTACAGGAAATGTTGGAGGGACTTTTTAAGAAGAAAAAACATGTCTCAAAAACATGAATAAAGAATGATAATAATGACATTCCTATCAACAATTACCTCAAATAGAAAAGAATTAAGTGCTCCAACAAAAACGTAGGGTAACTGAATGGATAAGAAAACAAGACCTCTACATATGCTGCCTACAAGAGACTCAGTTCAGATTAAAAGACACACACAGACTAAAAGGAAGGGGATGGAAAAAGATATTACCTTGCTGGACCTAAAGGGTATTGTACTGAATGAAGTAAGTCAGATAAAGACAAATATCACATGATTTCACCTACATGTGGAATCTAAAGAACAAAATAAACAACAACAACAATAAAAATGGAAACAAACTCATAGACAGAGAGAATATTTTGAGGGCTACTAGATGGGAGGGAAGTTGGGGTGATGGTGAAGAAGGGCAAAGGCATTAAGAAGTACAAATGGATAGTTACAAAATAGACATGGAGATAAAAGTGCAGCATAAGGAAAATAACTAACAATGTAGTAATAAATATGTAAGAGGCAAGAGGGGTACTAGATTTAGTGGGGCAATAGCTTTGTGAGTTATATAGATCTCTAAACACTATGCTGTATAACTGAAACTAATATATTATTGTATACCAACTATAATTGGAAAAAAACTCATTGAATTGTACAATGTAAATATGAGCAACTAATTGCCTATTATATTTCAATAAAGCCAGGAGAAAATAATAATATAATAATAATAATAACAGGATTATCACTGCAGACATCAAAAGATAATAAGAAAATACTACAAATAACCCTATGAACTTAAGTTTGACATTTTAAACAAATGTATTGCTTCCTCAAAAAAGACAAATTACTACAACTAAACCAAATATGAAATAGATAATTTGAATAGCCCTATAACTATTAAGGTATTGAATTTGAAATTTAAAATCCCAAAAGAACATCTTTGGGCAGACAGTTAATTGGAGAATTCTACCAAAGAGTTAAAAAAGAATTAACACCAATTCTATACAATGTCTTCCAGAAGAAGAAGAGGAAACATTTTCCGATACATTTTATGAAACTAATATTACTCTGGTATCAAAACCAGATGAAAAAAAAAAGCTACATACTTATATTCTCCATTAATATAAGCACAAAAATCCTCAACAAATTATTAGCAAATACAATTCAACAATATATAAAAAACAGTATACACTATGACTATTGAGGTTTTTTCAGGGATGCAAGGCTGATTCAATATTCAAAAATCAATCAGTATAATCTGTCATATTATCAGGCTAAAGAAGAAAATGACTACATCAACCAATGCAGAAAAAGCATTTGATTACATTTAACACTTATTCATGATAAAAACTCAGAAAAAAATAAGAATAAATGGAACTTCTCAACTTGATAAAAAG
>NW_011889006.1:315390-315719 GCF_000151845.1 Pteropus vampyrus
ATGCAGAAAAAGCATTTGATTACATTTAACACTTATTCATGATAAAAACTCAGAAAAAAATAAGAATAAATGGAACTTCTCAACTTGATAAAAAGTATCTAAAAAAAATAATAAATAAACCCTAGAGCAAACATTATATTTAACGATGAAATGCTAAGCCCTAAGACCAGGTACAAGATTTGCTCTCCACAATCGACATTCTTATTCAGCATCATGTTAGAAGTTCTAGCCAGTACAATAATGGAAGGAAAGGAAAGGAAAGGAAAGGAAAGGAAAGGAAAGGAAAGGAAAGGAAAGGAAAGGAAAGGAAAGGAAAGGAAAGGAAAGGA
>NW_011889006.1:316394-318107 GCF_000151845.1 Pteropus vampyrus
CCATGAAACATCTCTCTTTCAGTATTATTTTCATGCTACTCTAGTAGATTGATAGTCTTTGGAAACAAATAACATCATTCTATTTATAGCATTCTGTTTTTAGTAGTGGTATTTACATTTACAAAATATAGTGATTCTTGATCACTGAAAATGTCAAATCCTAGAAAATGTAGTATTCCTACATGTGATGTTAACATGATGTTTTTGAACAGTTGTTATCTGAAGATTCATCGATGAAACCAATTTTTCCAAAATAGACTATTTTGAATAGTGCTTTGGAAGACTATATGGTCAGGCCTCTGCCCAATTCAGAATCTGATGGAAATAGCCCTAAATCAGCTGACTCGGGTCGAGCTCTGAAACGGTCAACTCATGTTATGATTTTACGTCAAAGGTATGACTTTACCAGCACACCTGGCAGAAAAGTTGATGTCAGTGATACCAATGATCCACTGCAGTATTTTGAACTTTTCTTTACTGAGGAATTAGTTTCAAAAATTACCAGGGAAATGGATGCCCAAGTGCCTTGTTGGCTTCAAAGCCACCTGGTCCGAAAGGATTTTTGTGACTGGATAAATAGAAAGACACTGACAATGACAAACTAAAAGTCTTTTTTGCAGCAATGCTACTCCAAGGTGTTGTGCAGCAATGCTACTCCAAGGTGTTGTGCAGAAATTTGGTCGACAAGGCCTCTTTTGGATACACGTCATCTCAGGCAAATTATGACTCGTGAAAGATTTTTACTTTTGCTTTGGTGCCTGTATTTTGTCAACGATTCTTCCATATCTGCTAGTCAATCAAAGGCCCAGATTTAATTGCCAAAGATCAAACCTGTGTCCAACTTTCTTGTAAATAAGTATTCAACTGCATATACTCCAAACAGAAACATTGCAGTGATGAATCACTGATGCTGTTCAAGGGGCTGTTAGCTATGAAGCAGTAGATCTTGACAAAATGAGCATGATTTGGCCTTAAGCTATATGTATGTTGTAAAAGTAAATCTGGTTACGTGGGGACTGCACTTGTTTACACAGGGCCGAGTATGAATTTGAAAGATTCAGCTGATGGTCAGAAATCGTTGTGCATTGTTCTTACATTGGTCAATGACCTTCTTGGTCAAGGATATTGTGTCTTCCTCGATAACTTCCTTGATAACATCTCCCATGCTTGTCAGAGAATTACATCAAAACAGGACTGATGCAGTTGGAACAGCTCATTTGAATAGAAAATACATGCCAAATGATCTGAAAAAAAAAAAGGATTGCAAAGGGGACGACTATAGCCAGATTCTGTGGTGAACTTATGGCACTGAAATGGTGTGACAAGAAGGAGGTGACAATGTTGTCAAAATTCTACAATGATACTGTGATTGAAGTAGACAACAGAAATGGAAAGAAAACCAAGAATGTGTTATTGTGAATTATAACAAGAATATGGGAGCAGTGGACTAGGCTGATCGGATGCTCACAGCAAAAAGCACAAGGCTCGGTATGAGAAATTCTTTTGTCACCTTCTAAACATTACAATGCTGAACTCCTACATCCTGTTCAAGAAGGACAATCTGAGCACACCATCAGCCATGTAAACTTCAGACTGACGTTGATTGAAAGAATGCTGAAAAAGCATCACAAGCCAGGCAGCAAGGTCTTTGAGGTCTTCCATGCTCTGATGATGTCACACCTCTTCGCCTGTCTGGAAGATATTTCCCTAACA
>NW_011889006.1:319711-326120 GCF_000151845.1 Pteropus vampyrus
GGATGTATAGTATAGCATAGGAAATATAGTCAATAATATTGTAATAATTATTTTGATGTCAAATGGGCGCTAGATTTATTGGGGTGATCACTTTGAAAGTTATATAAATACCTGATCGCTATGTTGTATACCTGAAACTCATATAATATTGTATGTCAACTGTAATTGAAAAATTAAAAAATATATATATATTAAAGAAAGATGGATTATGGACTTAAATGTAAAATATTTTTACAATTTTTAAATAGAAGAAAACCTTCAGAATGTAGAACTAGGCAAAGAACTCTTAGAGTTGACACCAAAAGCATGATTCATAAAAAGTAAAACCAATAAATTGAATCTCATCAAAATTAAAATCTTTTTGCTCTGCGATTTTTCCACACCCATATTTATAGCAGCACTATTCACAATAGCCAAGACGTGAAACAACACAAGTGTCCATCAATGGATGACTGGATAAACAAAATGTAGTATATACATACAATGGAATACTATTCAGCCTCAAGAAAGGAAGGAAATCCTATCACATGCTATAATGTAGATAAACTTTAAGGACATTATGCTAGGTGAAAGAAGCCAAGACAAAAAGACAAATACTGTATGATTGCACTTATATGAAGTAAATAAAGTAGTCTAATTCATAGAAACAGAACGTAGCATGGTGGTTACTGGGGGCTGAGTAGAAGGGAAATTAGGGAGTTGTTTAATGGGTACAGAGGTTCATTTATGCATGATAAAAAAGTTCTGGAGATTTGTTGCACAACAATGTGAATATACCTGACACTACTGAAATGTACACTCAACGGGCCTGGTTAGTACTTGGATGGGATACCACCTAGGAAGACCAGGTGCTATAGGCGTAAAAAATAAAAATAAAAAATAAGGGATTGTAAGCTGACAAAGTCCTTGCAATCTGTGAGGTCAACCAAGACATTCCTTGTCTTAAAAAAAAGAAAAAGAAAAGAAAAGAAAAAGAAAAAAAAGAAAATGGCTACGATGGTAAATTTATGTGTTCTTTTACCACAATTTTTTAAAACTTGGTTACGTTTCTCTATACCAGAAATAACCGTTCCAAAATAAAAATACAATAAGATACTAATCAAAATCACAGCAAAAGCTATAAAATGTCTAAGAACTAACTGAACATAAGGGTGCATGTGTCTTTTCAAATTAGTGTTCTCATTTTCTTTGGATAAATACCCAGAAGTGAAATTGCTGGGTTATATGATATATTTATTTTTAGTTTTTTGAGGAATCTCCACACTGTTTTCTATAGGGGCTGAACCAGTTTGCAGTCCCCCAACAGTGCACAAGTGTTTTCTTTTCTCCACATCCTCACTAACACTTGTCATTTGTTGACTTTTTGATAATAGCCATTTTGGCTGGTTTGAGGTGATATCTCACTGTGGTTTTGATTTGCAGTTCCCTGATGATTAGTGATGTTGAGCATCTTTTCATATGTCTATTGGCCATCTGTATGTCTTCTTTAAAGAAATGTCTTTTCATGCCCTCTGACCACCTTTTAATAGAATTGTTTATTTTTTTGTTATTGAGTTGTATGAGTTTCTTATATATTTTAGACAACAACCCCTTATCAGATATATCATTTGCGAATATATTCTTCCATCTGGTGGTTTTTTTTGTTTTGTCGAACGTTTCCTTTATTGTGCAGAAGCTTTTTAGTTTGTTTAAGGCCTATTTATTTATTTATTTTTGTTTTCATTTCTCTCACTCAAGGGGACATATCCAAAAAGATATTACTCAGACTGATGTCAAATTATTTACTTTATGTTTTCTTCCAGGAATTTTATGGTTTCACTCCTATATCTATTGCAGCATTATTTTTAATAATCAACATATGGAAGCAACCTGTGTGTCCATCAATAGATGAATGGATAAAGAAGATGTGCGATTAGAGACAGGGGGAGAGAGAGAGAGAGAGAGAGAGAGAGAGAGAGAGAGAGAAGGAGATACAATGGAATACTATGCAGCAACAAAAAATAATGAAATTTTGCCATATGTGACATGAATGGATATAGAAGATATTATAATAAGTGAAATAAGTCAGGTAGATAAAGAAAAATACTGTATGGTTTCACTTATATATGGAATCTAAAAAACAAAAACAAAACAGACTCATAGAAACAGAAATCAAAGGGATGGTTACCAGAAGGGAGGGGGTGGGGGATGGGTGAAAAGGAGAAAGGGAATATAGTCAATGATATTGTGATAAGTTTGCAGGGTGACAGATGATTACTAGAATTAGCAGGGTATAAGAATGTTGAATCACGATATTGTACACCTGAAAATAACATAACCAATATAATATTGTATACTAACTATACTTAAAGAAAAGCATTAACTGAGCCTACACAGGCACACTATGAAAAAGTGAACTTTAAAAAACATAACAAAGAGCAAACAAAATGATTTGAATAAATAGGAAAATACCCTCTGCTTTTGCATGGGATGATTCAATAGTAAGAAATCAATTATCCCCAAATTGCTCTATAAATCCAACATAACTTCATTACAATTCAAGTTTAATTTTAAGGAACTCAATAAACTTACTGTAAAATATGTATGAAAAATAAAGATCCACAAAGAGTTACATAAACCTTGTTGGAAGAGAGGAGAGCTAGAAGTTAGTATTCCTCCAGGTCCCCCAGCAGGAAACTATAAACTTAGTCTTCTCCTGTTACTGAGGTCTTGTCCCTGTCCAGGGCCAAAGGAATCCCAAGTTTTGTACCATTTTCCTCCCAACTTTGACTTTTTTCCTTCATATTGTGAATGTGCCAACTGTCCTCATCTGTCCTTCTGGATCCATACTTCACCCTGTTGACTGCCCTGGATGCCAATGTGTATGACATCACAGGCTCCCAAGCTCTGTGGCTTCCTCTTGCTTTCAGCCTTGGCCCAAGAGCAGAAGGAGGAGGAAAGTGAGGTCAGGGTTTTTGTTTCCTCAGCTCTCTCCCTGCGAGGCCATCTTGGGCTGGCTGTGTCCCCTGACTGAAGGGCACTGTTTCTGGCAAGGTGGCAACTTGCTCTGCTCCTGAGTTCTGATAATACCTCCAGTCCCTTGCCCCTTCAGCCTTTGGGGTAGTGACAGCTCAGCGGCTGCTAGCTCCAGGTTATTGTACTATCCTTCATTCACTCCTTTATAAATACTTCCTTGTAAATAAACTCTCCTTGAACTATCTTGTTTTGAGGATGTCATCCGTTTTCTACTGAGGCCTTGTACAATGAAAGCCATTTATTTGTTCATTCCCTGCCCCAAACTAGTCTGGCCAGGGGCTCTGGGAAGCCTCATGTGCAATGGGAAAGTGGGAGAGGAAGGGTCAAGAGACCCTGTCTGGGAGCAGTCTCTATGGGTTGGGGCCTCTCCACTCTCTGCAGCCCCTGGGGACTGGCTTGGCAAAGGGGCGGCAGAGAACACCAAGGAAGAGTCCCCCATACCCTGCTTCAAGGCCCTTTGAGGGCTCTTGGGAATGGCAGGCACTCCATCCAAAACCCAAGTGGAGATGGAGTTAGACTCCACCCTCATTTGTCATCCAATTACCCCGATTTTACTTTGGAAACAAAATTACTTGAAAAGATGGTCTAAATACAATTTTCCTAAATTAACATTGATATTAAATACCAATCCTTATCTGTTACTTTCACATGAATTTGTATATGAATAAGGAAACAGAGAGAACCTGGAACACAGAGTGTGCTCTTCCTCAAGCTTGAAGTTAACACATTTCTCTAAAGTACTGGTATCTCCACCAAGAGTTGAAGGAACTCCCTGTACTGTGCGTGCCCTCGTGGACACAGAGCTAATTATTTTATGGGTAGAGAATTGGACTAGATGGCCTTTAAAGTCAATTCCAGCTCCAAGTTCAGCTTTTAAAACAAATAAGACATTGAAGGAAATCATTTGTCATGCCATTTGGATTAGATATAACCCAAAGCCTAACTCTCTCCCTCTCCCCCATCCTCCTCCTCTTCCTTTCTCCCCCTCTCCTCCTCTCCTCCACCTCTCTCTTTCTCTCTTCAACCTCCCACACACTCCTCTCTGGCACTTCATTTTATTTAACATTTTACTTTCTTCACACAGTCCTGGAGCTGGCCCAGCATTACCCCTCTTTTACCCTCTTTCCAGGCATCCCTCAATCCCCTGTGTAACAACATGTACGTCCTCCCTTTTCTCCCTATTGTGATCTGGTTTCCTGGATCCCAGGAGACTTACATGACACTTATCCCTGCTCCCCATAAGGATGGGAACAGCCTTCCTTATCAAACAAAAACCTACAAGGTTAGGGCAGAGAAAAGCCTGCACAGAAATCTCCAGAAGGAAACAGGAAACTGTCCAACTAGCTGACTCTCCTTTCTTCCCCTGGGGGTTCTGTCACTTTGATTCTCACTGCTGTGACCAGACCCAGGCCCTTCAGATGTGTAGCTTCTTCTTCAAAACTGGCCAGGCATAAAGACCCAAAGTCCCACCCATGGACTGGACTAGAATTTCAAATGGAATTTGCTTTCTCAAACAAACAAACGAACAAATAAAAAACAAGAGCAGTGAATGGAAAAATAAAAATGAAAGAATTTGACAAGACTTCAAACAGGAAATTATTAAAGAAAACACCTAGTCAAGTAGAAGTGGAAGATTATTTGCATGAGGCACAATCTAACTAATTAAATGCTATATAAAAACTTAAAAAAACTGAAATGAAACTAATAAAATGTATAGAAATTAATTTCTCAGCCTATATTTACCAATTTGCACAACACAGCACTCTTTCTCTTCCTACCTTATATGGCCTTGCTCAGAGATTAACCATTTTGAATTTGTGAGTACTTTCCCTTCCCATTGACTTCTTCAGTAAACTCCCTCCAGAAGAGATGCCCTGATCACAAGGATCATTCTGAGTAAACCATAAATGCAAAGATCAATTTATTTATTGGACACTTACTGAGCACTTACTTTGGACATCAAGTCTGTATGAACAGTGCTACTCCAACTCTTATCCAGGCCCCCATCAGCATAGAAACTGTCCAAAGATGAAGGGCGCTAGCCCCATGACCAACCCTCTCACCCACAAACATGGATAGCAGCACATAGATTCTATACAGTTGTCTGCCCCTTACTCCCAGCTCATCGAATTCTGATTGCATGTATTCCTATGTAGATACCTCCACACAAACATGCCTCCATAACCCCTTGTCCTCCCTCCACAATCTTCTGTTAGGCTAAGCTCCTCCAGTACTTGTCTTCATTTCTGGTTTCTTTTCTTTGTCTGAAGTCCGGTATTCAACTCTAATTCCAAAAACAGTTCCACAGCCCAGCTTTCTGTGTCCAGCAGGTGTCGCCCTTCACTGGAAGCAAACAGCACCGACAGTATGAAATCTAACCCGACAGTGGATGCCTATTGGGTTTGGGGTAGGAGGGATTGGAAGACGGTGGCTCTGAAGAGGGGTATGCTCACCAGCATGAGGGGCCTCAGAATAAAGCAGTCTAGTTATTTCCGGCTCAGGTAGACAAATATCCTATAAAGAATTTGTTCTTTGATCTTAGACGAGTTATTTAACCTCTCTGAACCTCACTTTCTTCATCTGTGACATAGAGGGAAACAATCTGTATCTTATGGGGTTGTTGGGAGATACAAACATAAAGCACTTAGCCCAGTACTTAGGTCGTGATGAGCACTCAAGCTCTGTTCCCTTCCCCACTAAGGGTATGGAATAAATAACCCTCTAGAATTCAGATCTGAAGTTAAGTCTGCCTCCTGAATCCTGACTATCTGAGGGTCTATGTCAGGGTTATGATGAGGATCAAATGAAATAGTACATGTAAAGCACCTGGTATAATGCCCAGCCCAAAAAGTTGAGTAACTGATATTAATAGCTCATGTCACTATTGTGGGCTTGTTATGTGCCACACAGTGTTCTTAGCCATTTACAAGTTCTTACTCATTTAATCCTCATAAGGTCCCTTACGAGCTAAGTAAAATAAATTGTTAATCCCTTCCTCTACCTTACTCTGTGACTCCATACCACTGCAGTTTAATTTCTTCTCATGAATTAAAAAATTTTTAAAAAAATGCACCAAATTCTGTCATCTCTAGATGAGAAAATGGGAGAAGGCACTGACTCATCCACCCCAGGAGAAAAAAATCAGGCCCAGCCCCTATCTCTACTCACAGTCCCTCCCCAGCACCTTGGAATAAAGCATGGAAAAGCGATACTTCCACCAAAGTTTATTCCTCAGAGATGATCACCAGCAACTCACAGCCCTCTGTGGAGGCCCCAGGAGGGCCTTTAACTCCTTTCCCCAAATTATGTTCACCCCAGAAACATAGCCTCAGACAATAACTTGTTTACAGAATATTCTCAAGAATGAGATCTCCCAAGTTACTAAGGTTTCCAT
>NW_011889006.1:327099-376070 GCF_000151845.1 Pteropus vampyrus
CTTCCAGAGTAACGCCAGGAGACCCCTCTGCCCAGAGTTAGCACCCTACCTTCTAGTTCCTCTCTAATATGGTGGGGCCTCTGAAGGCATCTTACTTTCTTCCTCTACCCTAAAGGTACCCCCACCAAAGAATAAAAGGTTCCTCATTCCCTTCTCCATTGACCCTGTGGTGACATGTTTGCTCTCTACTTGTTCTACCTAGGCATTTTCTTATTAAAATGTCTTTCCACCTTTCCTAACTTCCAATGGTTCTATTCTGTGAGCTGTGTGTCCTATGTGTCTCCTATCTGTCCACGTCTTATGTGCCTCCAACCTGTCCACATCCAGATTTCTTACGTGTCCTTCTAGAACCTGTTTCCATCCCACTTCACAGTCCCCTATTTTCTAGAGCTGGCCCTACTCTAAATTCTGTCCCACCTGGATTCCATTCCCATGCTAAAATGAACAGTCCACCACCAAAGGAAACTCCTCATGCAAGCTGTGAGGGAGACTTTCCCAGGAGAGCTCAGGTGAGCCTGTGAGTTCCTCTCTCTGCTCCTCATACCCTTCTCAGCTACCCAGCAAGATATAACACTCTCCACAGGGGGAAGGCTGGTCTCAGCGGCCAGTCTGGGATCCTGTTCCCCGGCCCTTTGTAGACAGATTGCCTAGCCCACGACCTCAGATATTTTCCCTTCCTCTTCCTCATTTCTTCCTCTTCTCTTTCTCAAGAATCCTCAAATCTGTATGCAACTTCTCTCAGTTCCTTTAACTACTTCTAATCCTGGGGTTCAAATAATCGTCTTTGTTCAATAGCCCTCACGCATGCACAGCAAATGTCTACCAGCCATGGCTTTTCCTCCCCGATACAGCAGCAGCCCAAATTCAGTATTACTCCCATAGCAAGAGAGTCCCCTTTCTTCTGCAACCTTCTTTATTTCTCCAATTCCCACTCCTGATCTGACAACAGAATAGTTGAAATCTGAGGATCCTGGAATATTGCATCGCAATTTTTGGTTCTGAAATCTACTTCCTCTTTTCAGGACAGTCATGCTCCCCTCTCACCCTCAGACAAGCACACCACATCAACCACACCACCATAGCAACAACAATAATAACTAATTTTCCAGTTTTGCATCCCATTGCCCCATTTCTGGTCAAAAACTCTTCATAAATTTCTCCAGACCCATTTGTCATTTTCACTGTCTCCCTCCCTACCATATACCATGGACCTCTCCACATCTTACTCTCTCTGCCAAAAAAATGGTGTTCCTTTTCAACCACTCACTTGCAATAGCTCTCTGCTTTAACCCTACTTTCATCCACCTGCCTTGCACTCACTCCAGTCCTGAAGGATGGGGTCGGGAGCCCCAATATGTTCCACCACACAGGTGTAGACATCCCCGAAAGAGGGGGTTGTGGCTAAATAAGAGATGGTCTGGTATGTCCAGTCTCCATTGGGCTGGGCAGTCTTATGGGCGCTGCCATGAGGGAGGACAAGCTTCCCGTTCTTCCTCCACGTGATGGTCACATCCATTGGATAGAAGCCCCACACATAGCAGGCCAGCATCACGGGCTCCCTTGTGTTAAAAGGAGTGGTTTTGGCTACTTGCACAGATGGTGGCCCTGCATAGGAGGAAAACATAGTCATGAAGGAGGGCTTTTTCACCAACCTGACTTCTTTCCTACATCAGTTCTTCGTGGATTTTACCTTCCATACATTCTATGTCACCACACATCCTTTTGAAAATAAGGAATTAGAATTTACTCCTGCTTAACTCTTTCTTTTCTCCCATTCCTTCATTACCCGTTCCTTTTATTTTTTTTCTCCTCCAAAATGATGTTTGATCATAATAAGAATAAGCCAGGTCTGAACTGCAAGCTGTTCCAGAAGTCACTGTATTTATTTCAATTACATAAGCTAACAGCAGTCCAGAGTTGTAAGCTGGGGTTTATGTAAAGGTAAGAAAATCCTCTGTCCTCGAATTTCCTTTAACAAATAAATGTGCTAAATAAAACTTTTTTTTCCCTCAAAGAGTTTAAGTAAATAAGCCTAACTCAGGACTCTCTTAAATTTGGATTAGTGTAGTCCAAATTAATGAGATTATTAGTATTGCCATTTTCACTAGCTTATTCTCCTAGGTGACCCTCCTGCTTGCCTCAGTCTTGGTGCTTTTCAAACAAAATCTTAAATAAAAAAAAATTTTTTTAAAACTTGGTTAAAATGCAGATTTCCTAGCCTTTGTCCTCAGATATTTTCATTCAATGGATCTGCAGTGGCACTCATGGGCTCGCATTTTTAACAAGCACTTTCCCCAGGCACTTCTGAGAAAGGCGGTTCAGAAGTCACATCTGAAGACACACTACTCTGTCCTGTAGAGATCTTCAAGTTTTCTTTTACCAGTCTCAAGTCACTCTCAATGCAAGGGATCAAGGGTGAGAAAGCATACATCATCAGAGGCTTTCCAAATATTCCTGTGCTGAGGCCCATCCCAGACCAAGAATATCAGAATCTGGTACAAAAAGACGTAACCATTTGGGTAAAGCCATTCTGGTTATTCTGACACACCCCTGGTAGAACTGGGATCTGCATCCTTAGATGCCCTGCCTGAGAAGAAAACACGTGGACTCTCCCCTGAAGAGCTCCTCATGGGCTCACCTATTACTTCTTATTCCTGCTCCACCCTCACCAACCACCTTATTTCCCCTTAGGGGTCAACCCTTCCTCTTTCTACATCCAGGTCCACCATTTTTTGCTTCTTTTTCTGCCCCAAATCTTGAACCTCTTGCCTGCTGAGATATCCTCCCTGGCCTCCCCTGTCTTAACTATGTTTTCTAATAGCCCCTCTGTATCCTCTCTCCTTACGTGTCCTGTGGGTCAGTGATCCCCAGAAGGGCTTTGTGTGTGTGGCACAGTTCTGGAGCCCCTCAGTCAAGCGCTGGAGCAGGTTTTCCTGCTGATTGAGGTAACTCGAGAGGTAAGTGGCCAAGACATTCAGTGCCCCAAATTCACAAGGGGCCATTCTGTGCTCCTCTGGATCCCAGCAGGTCAGCAAATCTTTGTTGAAGGATATACAATATGTGAAATCCTGTGGAGTCCCATCATCATCCAACAGACAGGTGCTTTCCACATGGGCCACAAAGCCATCTGCAGGAGCCAGAGAAGGGGGCAGGTCAAAGGCCAGGCTCAGATACACCCAGTGAGTGGGGCACAGGTTTCCCACCTCAAGCAGCATCTATTGACCAAGCTTATGTACTGGAGTCCCTAAGAGCCCCGATTGATGGAATAGGTGGTAGTAGCAAAGATGTTTTAGATCCTGTTTCGTCTGTATGTGAGACTAAGTGTGGGGACAGGAGTGGCCTGAGATTATTTGCATGTTTAAACACGGTGATTTAACCAGGACAAGGCCTTCAATAAGGCACATTATTGAGTGAGAAAAGGGGTAAAGTAAAAGAGCCAGCCTTGTCTTGTGCTGGATATGTTATTAAATATTCACTCCATATACATTTATGGAGCACTCACTATGTGCCGGGCACTGTGCTCGGAGTTGGGGATGCAGTAAACAAGACAGATGAGGTCCTTGCCTACATCCCAGCAGGAAATCTATATCACACAAATAATTATACAGCTTAATCACTATTAAAATTGCTACAAAGGTACAGTACACGTGCTATAGGAGTAAGTAATTGGGAGACAAACTAGTCTTGGCTGTCTAAATCCAATAACAAAACTGAACCCCCTCACCCCGAAACAGGAGCGGAGGAAGGGAGGGTCCCAGGAAGGAATATCCTTACCTGCTCCGGTGCAGCCTAGGCCAAGGCCCAGCAGCAGCTGCAAGAGTATGGTCATGGTCTGCTGTGGGAAGGCACAGGCAATTCGGTCCCCTGGACCAGCTCCTCCAGGGGCCTTGAAACCTTGCCTGCTCCAGAAACCCCAGTCTGGGTAGATGATCTTCAGACCTTGAGCGGAATATGGTATTACCCGGGCCCCTTGATCCCTATTAAATGAGTGATTTAGAGCTACCCGCCCCTAGGTACTAAATTTGTTCTACCAACTCATATAAGCCCTGTTCAAAACTGAGGGTTATCTGATTGGCTAAGGAACCAGGGCAAACAAAGAGACAAATTGTTGAGTGCCTCAGCCTAGCGTCATCAGTTACTAAGTAAATCTCATCCTGCCCTAGGCTTTAAACTTCTGGTTTCCTTCTTAACTCTTCCTGTGGGTGGATTTCCCTGGGTCAGTGGAGAGAATACTCCCAGTACTCCTAGGATGCATGTGGCCAGGTCTGCTGCTTGTTTAACTGTTTCCTCTCAATGTCTTCCCCAAAGACTGAGCCTAGATAACCTCTTTTGTTCCTTAAAGGGAGTTATTTAGGAAGATATTACATAACCCTTGTTCTGCCCTATCACCCAGAAAACAAAGGACACGGGGCCCTTCTGGGGCAGGTGGCAGAGGCAAGGCTGCTGAGAAGGAAAGAATCACAGGGAGAGTGCAAGGTTCTCTCTGGCCTCAAGGCAAGATAGCAGCTAAGGAAAGTAGCTCCACCTCAAAGGTCAAGGACATCCCTCAGAGGCCTGAACATCCCTCCGTGGGCCTCCAGTTCTTTTGTTTGAGCTTCATTTCCTCCTTTCTGCTTTCTGGAGCCAGGGCACCCTATCCTCCTACACTCCGAGCCATCTCAGGGCAGACCGCAGAGTGACTCCACTTACACTCCTTGATAAATAGCTGGTGATGGGCCAGTGCCCAAAGCTCACCTGTCTCCACCAAACTTGAAACTCCCTTGTGTGTTTCCTTCCACTGGTCCCCTCTGACCCTGGGTAGGTCCCTGCATTATGAAGCCACCAGAAAAATAAGATAAAGCTTTCCTACTTTTCTCTCCTTGGACAAGACAGAGTTAAACGAAAGGATTAGGAGGGAGCCCATTGTCTCATAATTATCTGTCCTCCCCCAAAGTTCCTGACTCCCTAAAATTTCTGATCTTTAAAGAAAATGGAAGGGGAAAAGAAAACACGCACCAAAAGATGAATATCAGAAACAAAAGATTTGTTTTGTGTAACTGAGCTTAACTGAGGCTGTGCCTATGTTTCCAAGCCACCCTCGGCCCCATCCTAGTTATAAGATTGTTTTCTAATTCCTCTCATAAACCATCAAGTATGTTGGAGTGGGCAGAAAATGGGGTAGGGAGTCCAAAATTTGTTGAGCTTCTACTTTGTGACAGATATGTGCTATGTAGGCCCTTTACATGCTGTCTCATTCAATCTTAAAAGATCTGTTAATTGTCCTCATTTTACAGTTTTGGAAACAGGTCCAAAGATACACACCCAAGGTCTAGAGGTACACACTCACACACACTTGAGCATGCCCAAACACTCACTACCTCCTGGGATTGAGATGACCCACATTAAGGTAGCTAGTGGTGGTTTCTGCTGAAAAAAGGAGAAAGGGAAGAGTCATCTGATCCATCCAAGTCTTCCTGTTCTCAGGATTTCTTCCGCTCTTAGAACCAGAATCTCTTCCACTTTCTCTTTAAACAGTTCAAACTGTGAATTCTCCTATGTGTGCATGCGTACACACACACACACACACACACACGCACGCACGCATTCTGCCTAGCATCCTCCTCCTCCCCCTAGGTAGGAGGGAACCTGACCTTGCAGGGCCTAGGTCTTGCGATCCTTTTCAATGTTTACAAAGCCTGCCCTGGCACCAGGATGTTCCCTCTGTGGTCCTGTGCCCACACTGGTGTGGCCCTCCACCAGTGTGCTAAGGCTGAGTAGTGTTCCCTCTCATGCCTCGGTCTCTGCTCTGGCCGCCAAAGGAGATGTGAAACCTTCTGTAAGGCCGTGGCAGGAAATGTAGATTTCGCTTCTCTATTAATGAGAAAGCTGAGGGTGATTTTTAGAATAAAGCAGGACAGAAAAATCCAGAGACCTGTGTTGAGTGAAGTTCCCTTCTTCTTCTTAACAGTACTTTTTTTTTTTTTACAGACATAGCTCTGTCCCCCACCTCCAGTCAATCCCAAAGAATATTTTAACTGCCCTGTCTATTGTTGGTGATTTTATAACTATTTATGTAGCAGCACTAGGACTGAAGAAGTTAGGGAATCCCAGTCAGCTTTCCACACACTGTTCCAATCTTACTGCTACTATGCAAGAGCCCAAAAGTGAGTCCTCCCCTTTCCCACTGCCTCTTCTCCCAGCCCGGCCACCTCATGTCAGAAGTGGACTAACTACGGTGTTATGTGCAAAGCACTACAAGGAAACCCAGAGCTAAGAGATATGAACTCTGACCCCACATCATTTGTCATTCTCTCATAGGTCAGTTGGGGAAAGAGAATAAACATCTATAAAGAGAAGAGTTTATGTTCAAGCAAATAAGTAATAAGGCCAGTGGACTTAAAAGAGAAAAAAAGAAGTCATCGTTGGCATGGTGGATAGGAAGTCCTCTTTATGGAGGGGGCCTGGAGGCAAGCCTTCAGTTCTGGGCTGGATTCATGTCAGGAAAGAGGAAGGCAGCTGGCATTGCAGTTCTGGAATATAGCTCCACTAGCTAGGCAATGTTATGAGGTGCTGTCAGAGGTCTACCAGGAGCCTGAGCCAGCTAAAACAAAAATGAACTACATCACTGGCATCGCACATTGAAGGGAGTCACAAATACGGTCTCATGCTTTTCCTGAGAGTATGGCCATAATAATAAATCTCTTCCTAACATCGCTCCCGGTAAGTTCTCAGGTTCTCCTTCTGGACAGATGGTTTTAATTCAAGCTTCTACTTTGTAACCTCGAAAATTGCTCAACCTATCAATCATTTGTAACTTAAAACCAATAGCATGAAACGACATTTCTGACTTCCTTCAATGTCTTTTCAAAACTACACACACCTACACCCTGCCAGGATTACATTACTTCCTAGTCTGTCTAACCTCACCCCATCCCCCACCTCACCTCTCTCCTCCCACTCCCTCTTCCTTATCAGAATTCACTGCTCTAGACTCTGACATTTGGGTTACAGTTGCTATAACTAGTTTATGATCCTTATATTCTACAACCAAATTACTTGAACTTCTTACATAAGATTACTGTATAGAATATATTAGAAATTCCCACAAATTTACAAGAAAAAGACAAGAAAATGCAATTTTTAAAAAAGACAAAAGATATGACTCAGCAATTCACAGAGAAGGAACCCTGGGAAAAGATGTCCAGCCTCAACAGTAATGAAAGGAAAATTAAAACAAGATACTACTTTACATCCACCATATTGCCAATATTTAAAAGTCAAATAATTTCAAGTGTTAATGATGATAAAGGAAAATGAGAACTACCTTGCTCTTTTGGTGAGAGTATAAATTGTTTATGATCCTTGAATTACAGAAATTACAAACTACAAGGGTAGAAAAAATTAACATATGAAACAAGGCAGGATATCCTTGAGAGTAAAGTCTGTGTTGAGTGCTACCAAGGAGTTGAGAGCTTAATCTTGGAAGAGTTCAATAAAGACTAATTAGGACTGCAGGATCCGGGATAGGTTCACGAAAGAGGTCAAACTTGGGTTTGCTCTACAGTGTTAAGATGGGAACAAGCAGAGCAGAATAAAGAAGGTATTCCAATGAGAGGAAAAATCCTGGGCAAATGCCCTAAAGTGAAGAAAGACATGATATTGTCATGGAAGAGGGTGAAAACTGATTCACTGAAGAGTAAGACTCCCACTGGGAAGAGTGCATAGTATTTTTTATTAGAAGGGGACACCAGAGTAAAGAGGGTCTTGAATGCTTCTCTAGTATTTTAAGTGACAGTCTAATAGAATGCTCAATCAGAGAGCATCTAACCTAAGCTGATCATTTTACAGATGAGGAATTTGAGGCCCAGAGAGGGGATGTGACTTGTCTAAGGTCACATGGCATAACAAAAGCAGCTTTAAGGCTCAACTGGCAGGAATTCTTGCATAAGTTAGAAAATAGAGAGATAGAAATCAAGAAGAAGTAGAAAGCAATAACATGTAGAATGGTAAAGTGAAAAGAAAAAGAAAAACATCTCAAAGGGAGAAAATACAACTGAGGGTAGATTCAAAGTAGATTCCAGAAAAGAGAAAGAAGTCAATGATGCTGCAGAGCTCCCCTATGAAAATCCTTGTTCTAAGTATGCTATAGATATTGACTTAATTAAGTTTCACAACAACTCTGTTAAGGTGGGCACTATTGTTATCACCTTCCTATTTCAGAAAATGATAAGACATGGGGAGGTTAAGTAACTTGCCCAAAGGTACACAGCTAAATTTGACAATCACGATTGAATTCCCAGCAGTCTGGTGCTATAGCCCATATTCTTAACCAGTATACACACTGCTCTCAGAAATGAGGTGGTTCACAGAAGTACCAACTCCTGGAAAGAACTGAATATCTTCCCTTAGATTAGATTCTGGTACAGTGCAAAGAACAGAGACTCCCTCACCAATACCAAAATAATTTCACTCTTAACCTTAATGCCACCTCCTCCCCCAAAGCAACTCCCAGACCCTAAAGAAAGCAAGAAGCAAAACACATGCAAAATAATTTATCCCCAGTACTCATGTACCCCTTCCCCCACTATCCACCCCACAGCTTGCCTTGGACGATCCACTCAGGCCAAAGAACGGATCATTTAGAAGGACATGTGAATTCTGGGCCCTTCCAGGCTGCTCAAACTTCACCTCAGGAGTTTTCTCATACTGTCTGACATGATATGACTAAGTTAGTATAGCATCTGAAGGCTTATTTTTCCCCACTCCTGAGCTCCTGTTTCCCTAGCTATATGGAAGGTTAAAGAAAGTTATACATTTCTCAAAGCAGCCTATGCTAGACATAAACATTTTCACACACAGTAAAGAAAGTACAAAAATAAATAAATAAAACCCACGAGCTGTTCCCTTCACCATTTTGTGAGCAGATTTTCAGAAAGTAGCTCTACCTTCATTTCCCACATATTTTGCACAAACTGATAGGAGTAAAAGCCATTGTGTAGTGCTGAGACCAGGGAACGGGAGGCAACTGAGGAGTTAGGGGTTTTCCCATTTCCCTCCCTAATGAGGGCAAGCTGTTGTCAGGTTAAGGTATGTTGAATTTGAAATGACAACCCACTCAATTTGAGATATCCAGAAACAAATAGCACGAGTTAAAAAAGAAGCCACACGGATATGAAGTAATGAGATTTATTACCTTGACGTGAGAAGGGATGTGGTCATGATAGGAAGCCCACTCTGGGTTCCCCTGGATATAAGCCATGGGACAGCAGAGCCTCAGTTGAGAAACACGTATACACATAAACGCATGTGTGCGCGCGCGCGCACACACACACACACACACACACACATGGAGTCCCAAGGCCTTCTGCTCTGAGAAGAAGCAATCTTGAGCAGGAGATGAGAAACCTGAGCACCCTCTGCTAGGATGGCCAAAGTTGCTGGCATCAGACTCTGGCCAGGAAGACTCAGTCTGAGGAGAAAGGATGGAGAAAAGCCATCAGGGGGATCCCACTCCTCCCCAAAGACCCCTCCCTGCCTGCAGCACACACTACAGAAGTTGATCTCTCCTTGTCCCCAAATCATCTCCAAGCGCTCTTCCTATAGCGCCCCATATCATTCCTCTCCCACTCAAAGCCATTCCTGTGACCCTTACCTGTATGTGTGTAACTGGGACCCCAACAAGGATGCCCCACAGTGCCCAATACATGACTCCCCACTCAAGGACCTGAGGATCGCTATAAGTTCTCCTCATGCCACAGGATAATTCTGGCACACCCACACATGCACCACTGTATAGCTCCCACGGCCCACTCAGACCCTCCATATGCCCCAACATACCACCTGAGCAAGGCTTTCGGAAGTAGATAATGAGGACCAAGCCAACTATGATGCCCAGCACACCCAGGCCAAAGGCCACGCCGCACAGCACATTCTCCAGAAGATCTGAGGGCAGTGCGTTCTGGGGCACTGGAGAAAAACAAGAGCAGCTTGTTTTTCGGGGGTGGGGAGGGGAGCCCCCCCACTCAGGGGAGTTATGTGGGTATCTGGGATGATAAAGGAGAAACCGAGGCACAGAAGACTGAGGTTGGCTCAGAGTGAGAATGGACTAAACAAGGTCCAAGTAGAGGTCCAAGAAGGCGCTCCCATGGGTCTATCCCCTTTTATCCCCAAAATGAACCAGGATTCCAAGGAGATGGGTCTCACCCCAATAGGCAATTGCTGTGTGGCTGTTTATTTCATGAGTCACGATGCAGGAGAAAATGTCAGAGGGTGCCGGTGTGAAGTTTAAGTAAGAAAAGGCCTGAAAGCTGAGTCCATTAATGGCTGAGACATAAGTGGGTCCGACTCCTTCCACAGGGGCTGAATGATGCTGCCAGTTCACTGTCAATGCGGGCGGGAAGAGATTACTGACAAAACAGACCAGTGTGTTGGGCTTGCCAAACTCCAGTGGCTTCAGAGTGAACACCTCAGCAACAGGAATCCCTGGTGGGGAGATTGAGAAGTGAAGGAAAGAAGGGACTAGTTTTGATGGTAACCCAGTGTTTAGAAGGGACATGGCATACAGAGGGATGGGCAGAGACAGTGTCAGTGGGGTTGGGCTTTGTGGGGAGAGATGAAGGAGGTGCTGGGGTTCTGAAGGGGTCTTCTTCCAGGCAAGAACCAGAGCTGGACTTACAGGAAGGGCCAGATCCAAGCCACTCTGGACCCATCCACCCTGACTTCCTGCAGGACTTCCTGTCTAGACCTCACAATGGCATCTAATCACACGCTGTCTTATTAAAACACAGGCACATCATCAGACGCTTCCATTCTTCTATTCTATCTTGCTGAGCATAGTAAAACAAACACTAATATTCTGTCAGTATCAATTGCTCCCTGCTGAATTCATCAAGTTAAATGAATAGTTTTGACTGCCTCTACATCCTAGGCACTTGCGTTCTGCCCCACAGCAAAAACAGAGTGCAGCCCAAGGCTTGTAGAAAACTAAAGGTCCTAGAGGAGGACCAGGAGGCACCAGAGGCAGGGAGCTATGTGAAGGGGAATAATTCAGTCTACAGATTAATGAGGTTAAGAATGCAGCTCCAACCCCAACTCCCCCAAAAAACCCCTGACCTCTAGACACTGGGATTTGCCCTTCAAGTTTTGGGCCGATTTCATGGATCATGGCTTGGCAGAATCCTTTGTCAAAGAAAATGGTGGAAACATCTTCAGACTTCTGAGCCCAGTCAGCAAATTCAGGCAGGCGAGGCACTCGAATGTTCTGGGAAAAGTCGAAGGAGAAAAGCTGGTCCTCGTCGTAGCTCTCAGAGAGTCCCACACTGGGACTCGCGTTCTGACAGTACATCGTGTGCAGGAATGTGTGGTTTTGCAGATCATCCTGCCATCTTGGAGTAGGAGCTGCAAAGGAGACAGGGTAGAGTTCAGGCAGGTAGGAGCCTCCTCTTCCTCCTCCTTAGCTTAGAAAACAGCCAGGCCTGCTGGAAGGAGAGTGGTAGGGGTGAAGTATAACCCCCTCTAGTGTCTGTTACTTAGGCTCTCCCACCCAGAAGGAGCGAAAAAGAAATTATAGTATCTCTCCAAACTACCTCTGCCCATAAAAAGGCCAGTTGTCTAAAGTTGTAAAAAGTAGAAATGGTCTACTCTCTAAAGTGACAGATTCAGAGTCATAATGGTATTGTGTGTCTGCGCACTGCACAAAGGCACCCAGCCAAAGAGGTAGTTGGAAGCTGAAATCTACCCTGCATTCTGCTCACCAAGCCATGCATCCTGGCACAGGGCTGCATCTGTCCAAAGGGGAGACCTTTGTCTAATTCACAGAAGACCACCACACTGATTTGCAAAGGGCCTGGATGGGTTCTCCAGTCTCAGAAGGGAGGGCAAAGGAATGGTCATGGCCTCCCCAAGCTATAGATGACACTGTCCCCTCCTATGCCCAGACACACATGGTAAACTGAAAAACCAGTCTCCAGGCTTCTTTTCAGCCACTATACTGGCACCAGGCAGGCCCCTCTAAAAACATCTTCTCCTCTCTCAACCTTCCAGCCCTTGCAATGACAGGACTAGGGGAAGTGACCCCATAGCTGCAAGAAATAATTCTTATTCTCTGAAACTTCTGGCAGGAAGTTCCAGCCAATAGGAAATCTTCTACCCAATACTCAATACCTAGAATAATAGAGTAAGAGGGATCTTCCAGATTTTTCTTCCATTCTGCCCCATCCTTTTCAGATAAGGAAATTAAGGACCAATAAAGGTAAGAGACTTTTCAAGAATCACAAGGTGAGTTGATGACAGAGTGTAGAATAGACTCTTGAGTAGAACAGTACAAATAATATTTGCTTTGCTCAAATCCCAGCTCTACCACTTTCCAACTGTGTGAACTTGCACAAGTTACTTAAACTCTGAGTTTCATCTTCTTCATCTGTAAAACTGATGTAATCTCTTAGAGAGATTCTTAAATATATAAAGCACCCTGACATTGTTGGCTGTCCATTCATAGTAGCTCCTTTCCCCAATTCTGCTAGTTTCCACTATCCCACCGTATTTCCCGCCACAACACAGAGGGCTCTCTTCTTTAAACGCTCTGGGTTGGCTCCTTAGGCTCTAGCCTCATTAGAATTGAAGTAAAGGGGAGGCACTGTCATACCTTGGGGGGCGGTCCAGGAGTGAGGCAGCAGCCACAGAAGGGGTAGCAGCCATAGCAGCGCAGCTCCCTGGCTCAGTTCATAATCCATAGCTTTATCCACACAGTGGTCTAGGAGCTACCAACCAGCTGACCCAGGTCCCTAAACTCCCTCCCCAGAGCACTGTTCTGCCGGATCGCTTCCAATAGTGTCCTTGCCATTTTGGCTCAACCAATCACAAAAATGAAAGGTTTAACATCATCAGTCACTGGGGAGAAAAGCCTGGGGCAAGCAACCTCCTGAAGACGGCTCTTTCACCAGGCCAGAGTTGGGTGTGTAACTGGGATGGGTTAAGTGTAGAGGAATATCTGCCTCCTGGCGGGGATCCCTGAAGTCAGCTTCAGCCTGTAATCCAACCCACAGACTCTTCAGAGCAGCGCCACCCTGTGCCAGAATGCTGCAGTGGGGAAGCACCTCTTCTTACAGCAAGCCCCAGGGATTTCCTCCCTCCTGGCCCCTTCCTCTTTCTCAGAGAGCTATTCTGCTTCAGGCATTAGCTCTAATTTGTTCTGCATAACTATAGTGAAAATGTAATAAGTGCTA
Source organism: Pteropus vampyrus (assembly GCF_000151845.1). Classification (NCBI taxonomy): domain Eukaryota; kingdom Metazoa; phylum Chordata; class Mammalia; order Chiroptera; family Pteropodidae; genus Pteropus; species Pteropus vampyrus. The sequence continues at coordinate 340,302 of NW_011889006.1, forward strand.
AATATTCCTACCTTCAAAGAGCTTAAAGTCAAGTGGTGGTGGTGGCAGGGGGAGTCAAAGAATAAATACACAGCAACGTAATGTATTCAAATAAGAATGTGCCAAGTGTTTTCGGAAGTAGTAATTTCATGAAGGTGAAGGAAGAGGTAAGACATTATCAGGAAGGCTTCCAAGAGTCTTGAAGGAAAAACAATTTGACCAGCAGAACATGGGAGAAGAGAAAGGCATTCCAGGTCAAAGGGCAGGCAAATGTGTAAAACTCAAAGCCATTCAGAGCTCCTTCCTTTGGAGACCTCTGTGAAGTTGGATATGAATGTTGTGGAGACGGCTCATGTTTTCCTGTTTTGTAATGGGAGCAGGGAGGGAGTGTCAAGATGAGCTAGAAATTTAGGCAAGAACCAGATCACATAAGTCCTGTTATGCTATAAGGAGGGTATGGCTTTTACTTAGCAGATGATGAAGATATTAAAACCAAGGACCACACAACCATTTCAATACTTCTTAAAAGAACTGTTCCGATATTTTGAAGAATGGACTGGAGCTTAGAAAGAATTGAGGCAAAATTGCTGGTCAACAGTCTGTGGTATGTATCAAAAAAAAGTTGTGCACGCACACATACACACACACACACACACACACACACACACACACACACACTTCCCTCTTGTAGTAATACAGCAAAAATTTAGGTGAGAAATGATAAGATCCCGAATTAAGTCATGAGCAGAGGAGATGGGGGAATTGAAAATTGAGGTAATTGAGATGTAGAGTCTACAGGGCTTGGCTACTGATTAGATGTGGGAAGGTGAGATGGAGGGGCCAGGATAACATTCAGGATTCTAGATTGGGCAGCTGGATGGGTGGTCAGTGATGAACTGAATTGAAATACAAAAGAATGCCATAGAAGCAGGTTTGATGAAGAAGAGAATTCATTCATTCAGTTTTGTACATGTTGACTTTCTGATGCCCATGGAACAGCCAAGCAGGAGGTGTGATGTATATAGGTATGGATTTCAGCTGTGGGCTGAAGAACCTTTACTTAAGAGTCATCAGCACAAATGTTGAGGCATAGGTGGCAGATAAGATCACCCAAGTGAACTGTGCAGATAAGCGAGAAGTGACACAAGGACATAAATCTAAGTGAGTTCAAACCCCAAATCTCATACCAGTCAGGATCCAGGATCCAATCAGGAATTTATAACCACTGGAGATATTTCAGTCTGAGAGAACTCGTGACAAAAGTGTTAAAAAGGCATGAGTGTAAAAGTGAAAAGGAGAGTGGCTACAGGTGCAAATAGAAAAGAGGAATACCTGGAAATCAGAAGCTGCTATTGCCCCTGAGCTGGAATCCATGTCCATACCTGCTGTTACCCTGAGAGAGACGCTGTTATAGTTAGTTCTCAATCTACTGAAAAGGCACCCCCTCTAAAAAGGCTGGGTCATTTAGAAGGTGCTTCATCTGACCAGGAGGCTAGAGTCCAGAATCACCTGGTTCTCACTGCTGCTATAGCAACCAGCAATTGCCACTGCTAGAAACTAAAGCAGGAAGCTTCTTGGTTTCTCCTGCCTTCTGACCTCCTGCTTCCTATTGAGAGAATCAAACAAGAAGCCAAATAACTGGCCAGGAAGGCTGGTAAGTACAGACCTTGCAGACTCCTAGGCTGAGTAGTCCAGAACACAGTAGAGGAAGATGAGCCAGGTACTGACACTAGGCCAAAACACTGAAATGTACTAATTTGTAAGAATCTGGTGGCACCAGCAGCAACCAGCTAGAATAACAAGGCAGAAGCAGATTCAGAGAAACAGAGGTGTTCCATGAAGAAGGGCAAAGTCAGCCTTACCAAGTGCTACTTAGAAATCAAGGAAGGACTGGAGAGTGTCCTTAGATTTAGTAATTATGAGATGGTTGACAAATTTATTGAGAGCAGTTTCAGTGTTGTAGTGGGAGTCGACTCCAGATTGTGGTGGGCTGAGGAGCAAGTGGGAAGTGAGGAAGAAACTGTCAGCGTATATGCTGCAAGTTTGATAGAGTAGAAGAGAAAGACATAAGGGGTGGGGGAAGATGCAGTGAGAAAGAACGAATGTGGCAATTAAGTAATCTTAGAAATTAATCTTTGTGAATATAATTCATATTTGAGACTTTCAAAAGCCATATTCCTTTTCGAAAAACAAATAATAGCAATAACAGCACAAAACAAAAACCCCATGAACTCTGAAACACTAGTGTAGGGGAAGGAGGGGTGAGCAGAGTGTCAGGGTAGAAGCAGAGTTGGAAATCATTGTGTTACCCTCTAAAAACCAGAGGAACATTTTCCTAATGTCCCTCCCTTTGTGGACTAACCCATCAGTTGTTCCTGCAGTGGGAAGATTCAGGCCTCTAGGAAAGTAGAAAGGAAGGCTGTGACATTACCAGGACTGAAGGAGGTAATATATGGCAGCAGTCCCCAATATTTTTGGCACCAGGGACCGGTGCTCCTATGAGAATCTAATGCCTGATGATCTGAGGTGGAGCTGAGGCGGTGATGCTAGCACTGGGGAGCTGATGAAAATGCAGATGAAGCTTCACTGCCGGCTCATCCACCACTCACCTCCTGCTTGTGGTCCAGTTCCTAACAGGCCACGGTCCACGGCCCGGGGTTGGAGACCCCTGTTATATGGCACACAGCCACCCAGGGTGGCACCAAACTTTTGCCATTAAGGACCAGATAGTATATATTTTAGGCTTTGTTGACCACTCAGTACTCAGCCTGGCTCAAAAACAGCCACGGGCAACACGTAAATGAAAGAGCATGAGTGTGCTCCCAGTTTCTTCCTAGCTTTCCTTCTCCCTTCTTGGGCATCTCCTTCTCAATCTCATTCCTGTACTACCTTCTTTCAGCTACTTTTTAAATATTGGTGCTCCTTGGAGTTTTGTTCTTAACCTTATTTTTATTTAAGGACACTGAAATTTAAATCTCATACAATTTTTGTGGGTCGCAAAATATCATTCTTTTGCCTTTTTAACCATTTAAAAACATAAAAACCTTTCTTAGTTCTCCAGCCATATAAAAAACAATGGGCTGGATTTTGCTCACAGACCATAGTTTGCTGAACACTGTTCTATAAATGTGGTCAGAATTAGGATGGGGGACCCCAAGTAAACCCACCCTCCAAAGGGCCTTGTTCATCCTTGGGGATGACTATTGATTAATGAATACATTGTGCCTCAGATACAACAGATTGTTTGGAAGGAGGTCTGGGCGGGAAATAGGAGGAGGAAGAGGACTAGGTGGGCGGGCTAGGAATGGGAATAGCAGATGCTGCAATTACTCCAGGTGGAAGGAATGAGGCAAAGGGGGTCGAGTTCTCCACAAAGAGTAGAGGGTAGACAAGACCAGCATGAGGAGAAATATAACCACCATCATCAGGACAAGAGTGAGGTGTGATTAACTCCTTTCTCTCTTGGTGTAAATGGTAACAAGTTCAAACACTTACAACTAGCCTTCCTTATGTAATCCTTTCTGTCAGCACCTTCCAACAACCTCCATCATAGATTATCTCAAAATATTCTCTAATCAGTTTGGGGAAGTGATGATCCCAGTAACTGTCTACTTTGTTCTTTAGATATGTATACCTCTGAAAATAATGGCACACCACCATAAACCCTGTAGGCCATGGCATTCTAACACTCATCTCTAGTACTGCCTCCATTCTTTCCCCCTGGCAGAGCCAAATTTTCTGAAAAAGGCGTGACAAACGTCTCTCCACTTTCATACTTGCCATTTAATCCCTAACCCTCAACAATGAAATTATCACTAGTTTTTCTGTGTCACTAAATGGACTCTTTGCAGTCTCTGCAATATTTGACACTTCCTAAACAGCCTATTTGGCATCCCCGATGGCACTCTCTCCTAGTCACTCCTCCCATTTCTCTGGCTCCTCTTCTTAGTCTCCTTTGTGGACTCCTTCCTTTCCAATAACTACCCTTTAAGTGTTGGTGCTCCCTAGAGTTTTGTCCTCAACCTTTCTCTCCTTACACTATACATGTCCTGGACAGCATTTACTCCTGCATGCCTTCAGTTACCACCAATCTGCTGACATCACCCAAATTTACCCCTTCAGCTCAGCTCTTGGTCTGAGTTCCACACCATCCTTATACCCAACTTCCTTTGGGCAGCTCTACTTGGATGTTACGCAACAGCAGTTCTCACAAAAGTCTCTTTTGTATTCTCCAAAAGTCTCCCTCAAGACATTTTTTTAATGTATTTATTTTAAAATTTATTTCAACATGAGAAATATGCAGCAAACATATTTACATGATAATTATTATGCAACACTTTATTATATTTATTATATTTAATAAGGTTATTTTGCTTGTAAGCAATAGAAACCAATTCTGGCTAACTTAACTTTTAAAATGGCAATTTATTAGAAGGATACTGAGCTAGCTCATAAAACCAGAAGAGTGGAATAAGCAAGCCTCAGGAAGGGGATCCACAGGGGCTCTGAAGCAGGGGTTGAGTTGCCATTAAAATGCCTCGTTCAAAGGCCTCCAGCCTCTATCTTTCAAGTTTCATACTACTGGGAAAGACAATCTGACTGGCTGTTTGTATTAGGTGTGTACCTCCAAATCAATTAGCTATGGCCAGGCACAATATCACTTCTATGCATTAGAGTTATTTCCAAAGAAGGAAGAATCATCATGAACCAAACAACCACCTCAATACAGCTTTCTTCAACTTATGGCATCCCAGACAATTAATTACATGAGATCATCTAAGGAAAAAAAACGGGATTAAATGTGCATTAATGCTCAGATAGCATTTCCCAATTAACTACCTGGGTAATATATGTCATTTACTTGATAATCTCTGGTCTTTCACAAGTTTTACCATAAATTCAAAATATAATCTATATGATTCAGTTATTAATTAAAATATTTATTCCACTAACTTTGCATTTATGACTAAAAGAATTTTTTTAAAAATTTACTACGAAAAATTTCAAATATACACAAAAGAATCTAATAAACCCCCATGTACTCATAAGTTTCAACAATTTTCAACATTCTAAAATGGTAGATGATTAACTTTTAAGATAACTACAATACTATCACAATTAAATTAAAAACAATCACTTAACTTCACGTAACCCAATCTGTGTTCATTTCTCTCAGCTATCTCAAAAATATCTAAAAGATGTTTTAAATGGAAAGCAATGTCTTGTGGTTTTCAAACTGTGCTTTCGTTTTTAAAAAATTTTCTGAAAAAAAATTTTGTTTTATATTTTGTCTCAAACTATAAAATGGTTCAATAATGTATTCTAGTAGGCAATTAAGTTGAGAAATTACTATCTTGAATGCATCTCCATTTCAAAACTAAACTCATCACCTACCTTTACCAACATGTTTCACCTCTTGTATTCAAAGATCTCAATAACTGAACTGTCCAGCCAATTATCTGAGCTACAAATATGAGTCAACCTTGACAACTTCATCTTCTTCAAACTTTCTCATCCAATTGTTTACCAAGTCCTATCAATTCTACCTCTTTACTATCTTTTGAATCTGTCCTCCCTTTTCTTTCCATTCCCACTGGTTCAGGCCTTCATTTGTTTCCTGGATTACTGAAACTTTCTTATAATTGATCTGTCTCCAATCTTATTTATTTTCCAGTGCTACTAAAGAGATATTTCTATTATGCATATTTGGTCACATCATACTTTTGTATGAAAACCTTCATTGGTTTTCTGTGATCTGGACCCTACTTACATATTGCTTTGAGATGAAATCTCACCTTCCTCATGAAGCCCTCTTGGAACTGAGCAGAGATTAGCATCTTAAGTATACTTCCACAGTACCCTGTGCTTGCCATTACCATCATTTTTATTATTCTTTTCTATTTATATGTCTGCTTCACAGTTACTTTACCCCCACTGCAAGATCTTTAAGAGATCATGTCCTATTCTTTTTACATTCTCAGCATCCACCAAGAAGGCCCACCAGCAAGTGACTATTCATTGGACGAATAAATGGGCTGCTAATTCCTGAAGATGTTGAAGCTGAGCCTGAAAGCCTTCAAGCTTTAGATAAATGAATGATAGATTATCCTTTCTAAAAGAGTTCAACAGTAAATCTTAACAAGCATGTCTCTGGGCTACTCTACAAACAGCTTCACCCCTACTGCCTGTACTGTGCACCCCACCATGCTTCCCAATTGCCACTTTCTTCCTACCTGCTTCGACCTCCTACTTCAGAGAGCAAACCTAGCCCTAACCAGCTCCCACATTTACCTTCATTCCCAGCTCAGTATCTCTTCATATCCATATTCATTCTTCCCTGTTAGCTACATTACTAGGATGTAGCAATCCTCTCAACTGCTCTACGAGGTTGGAGTTTATCATCCCCAATATATAAACAAAAAAACTGTGACTCAAAGAGGTTCATTCATTTATTTAGCAAACATTTATTGACCATCTTCTATGTACCTGGCAGTATGCTGGGTACCGGACACCTAACATCATCAAACTTATAATCTAATGAAAATAAGGTGACATTAAATAAGTAAACATACAAATCTACATAAGCAGTATAAAAGGTACTATGAAGGAAAAGAACTAAGATTCCCTATGTGAGACTAACTGGAGTTGGTCTCCAGTTTGGGGGATGGGATCTGAAGGATGAGTAGATGTTAGCCAGGCACAGTGGGAAGAGGGTACCAACAGAGAGAACAGCATGTGTAAGACCCTGAAGCAAGAAACGGGCTGGCTGACCAGTGTGGCTGGAGCAACGTTAGTGAGTAGGAGAGGACAGCAGATGAGGCCAGAGACAGGAAGAAGCAAAACCATGTGGGACCTTGTGGACCACAGGGAGTTTTGAGTTCTCTTCTAAGTGCAATTAGTTCTGCTGCTGCAAATATTTTATTCATTCTCATCTCATGGGTGAATGTGTGCTAAGATTGCTAGCTGACCAACCTCCAGTCTCTCCAAAGCCAATCCATGGCACACTCTGTTGCCAAGTAAATCTTCCTACAAAGGCAGCTCTCACTTTCTCAAACACGAAACTTAAGTAGTCCCCTCCTTTCTACTATATTGTCTGAATTACTTAGTCTGGGTCCCTCATACGCTTGATTTGTATCCCCAGATGACAAACTGACCTCCAACTATCAATAGTGATCCCCATACCAACTACTGAGTGTTTCTCCTTTCTTCATTCTCTTATACCTATCTGTGGGATCTCACTTCCTCATCAATCAGAACAGCAGTTCTTAATCTGTAGTCCACATGCCATAAAACTCAGGGGTCCATGAACTTAAACGGAATAAAAAAAAGCTACCTTAATTTTCAATAACATCTAATAACTGAAATTGTTTTATGGATGTAGAAAACAAATCTTTGTAGTACTAGCAGTACCTTAATGTTATCAATAGAAATCATCAATTAATATTTCCATGTCGCATATATAGACATCTCATAATATCTCTACTTTACAATTATGGGAGTTGTTAGACCTGCCAATAAATCATTTTAATGTATTAGTTAAGAAACAGTGTTTATAAGGAAACACATAGTACTAGACCATGACACATTTCTTTAAATATTTTGATAATTGTATGTTTTATTTATGCATTTACAAATATCGTTGTTGGACAAAGTCCAAAGGCGCCACCAAACTGCTAAAGATGTCCACGACACAAACTTAAAAACTCCTGATTAGTCATTTATTCAACAAACGTGAAATCTTCACCGGAGCCCTCTCTTGTTCTGGCTTACTCGCATTATATTGTTCTGCTTTTCCTTCTTGTTTGATGCTCTTCCATTGGTTCCACTCCTATTCTTGCCCCCTGTATGGGGATCTAACCCAAAGCTCAATCCATGACCCACAATTAAATTGTTTTATACTTCCTCCTTTATAAATCTCAGCTACTTGTATGACTGATTCAAATACTGCCTCAAAGACTCCCAAATCTCTCTCTCCTAATCTTTCTCCAATTTCAATCCTAGATCTTAAATTACCTGCTGTTCTTAGCAACCAGAATAACATACCATCCAGAGCAGACCACCTGGGTTCAAATTCCAGCTTGGTCACTTAACTAAAAGTGTGACCATGGGTAAATTATTTAACTTCTTGCTTCAGTCGCTTCATTTGAAAAATGGGGGTGATAACAACAGTATCTACTTTAAGCACTTAAAACGGGGCCTGGCACATTTCAAGTACTCAATAAATGTTAGCTATCACCAGTCTCATCTCCTTTCAACCCCTGACATTTTTACTTGGTGTTTATTAACAGGTATAGTGCTAACCACTAGGGATATGAAGATAAGAGTTCCTATCTGATGACATAATCTCAATCAAGTCATTGCTCAAAAACTTTCAGTGGCTCCCCACTGAGTCCAAACTTAACAGCACTAGAAATTTTTCACAATATTGCCTCAAACAACTTTATTTTCCAGTCTTCTTTCCTCCTGCTCTATTTCTTGTAGCTTACATTCTATTATGGCCAGATTGGACTGCTCTGCTCTCTGTAAAAATAACCTGTTGTTCTGCTTCTTTCCTCACATTATTCCAATGTCTCAAATACATACGTGACAGCAATTATGTCTTACTATGACTATTTCCCCAATACTATGAATGGTGCCCTGTAAACATATACATTACCATCTTACCTAAGTCACATATTTTCTCAAGCATCAATTTCCTTCAACATTCACTCACTTTGTGAATACTTCACATTGGCCAGGTGTTGTATATAACATGGCCCTGTTCTCAAGATCAAAGTCTAATAAGGGAAAGAAACATGTTATCACATAAATGCCATTCGCTGTGAAAGCTGCAATTATAAGAGGAACACCAAGGAGTGAGCAGTCAGCTCAATTTGGGAGGAAGAGTAGGCTTTTCAGATGATGTTTTGGGGGTTTAAATGGATTGGGGAAAAGCCTATTCCATGTTAGACTGCTGTATGTATAAAATACAGAGGCATAAAACAATGGTGTGTCTAGGGAACAGATCATTATGGCTGGAGTATAGGGCACAAAAAGTGTCTAGGAGAGGTAGGCAGACCTTTCTGTCAAGCACAAGAATTTGGACATAGGGAAGGAGGAATTAAATAGTAGCACATGGCTAGAATTGTATTTTGGAAAGCTCACTCCTGGGAGTATTGTAGCAGAGGCAAAGAGGAAAATCCAGAGCAGCACTACTCAACAGAACTTTTTGCAGTGATGGAAATGTTTTAATTTGTGCTAATATGATGGCCATTAGCCACACGTGGCTGAAAACTTCAAATGTGGCTAGTGCAACTGAGGAACAATTTAAATACAATTTAAAATTGTATTTAATATTAATTTGAATAGCCACATGTAGCTAGTGGCTACTGTATTAAACAGTGCAGCTTTAGTGATAGGGAAAATCAGTTAGGAAGCTGTTGATGTAGCTCAGGTGACAGAACACGGACAAAGTGTAATTCAACGGACATTTTAGAGGCAAAATAAGTCTAGTGAACATAAAGTTTTGAGAAACAGCAATCAAGAATGGGCTCTCAGATTCCAGGCTTTGTGATTGAATAGCTGCCATTAGCCAGGATAATACAGGAGCAAGTCTGATATGCATAGATTGCATCATTTTGAACAGGTTCAAAAGTCTGAGGGTTACCCAAGTAGTAACATTTAGTAGCAAGTTTAACTCAGTAGAGTTTCTGAATTAAAGATACAGATTTAGGGCTTTGAGTCATTGAGTGAGATTATTTAGAAAAGATGAACAGAACTAGAAGCAAACCAAGGCAAAATCCTGGCAAACATCAACATTAGGAAAGAACTAAAGGAGAGTCCATGAAGGGGACTGGAGAGGAACAGCTGGACAAGTAGAGAATGAAACAAGTGACACTAGTCACAGAAATCAAGGGTGTAGAGAATTTCGGGAAGAAAGCATGACCAAGTGTCAAATGCCTCAGGTCAAATAAGGTGAGAAATGAAAAGTGCTTCCTGCTTTTGCCAATTAGGAGGTCCTTGGTGACATTTGCTAAAACAGTTTCAGTAGCAGAAATGGGCTAAGGAATGGGGATGGGGCAGAGAGAAGAATTTAGATAATTTCAGGTCTTGCCTGTGCAAAGGAGCTGAGAGGTAAATAAGCATGCCAATTTTGATAAGGTTATTTTCTTTCCTTTTTTTTTGACTGGGAAACTCGTAGCATGGAGTTCAAAATGCCAACTAGCATAAAATGGAGGGCAGCTAAAGAGTAATATATAAGGGTGACCAGGTCAAAAGGAATTTCCTTAAACAGAAGAGAAGACTTCCAGTACAATGGTAAAGGGATACATACATGATCCAGTTTATGAGGGGAAAAGCCGAGTTCTCCTGGAAGCTGGCCTTTCTGTTCTGTTGTTGGTGGTGATGGAGAAGGGACGGGAGGGGTAACGGACTACAGAATGTAAATTTGAACTGCACTCTGAAGGTCAAGGGAGAGATTACTGGCTATGAACAAGTAAAATGACTGCTTTAGGTGGCAACTCAATCACTGTAACCTCCCTAGTTTAGCTCTTTATGGATTTGATTCAAGATTGAGAGGGCAAAACCTTAGGAAAAACTATGTTTTAATTTACATGGTCGAGCATGAGATGAGTAAAGAAGTAAAAGTGATCAGAAGGCTGGTAAGTTTTGTAGAAGACAGAGAAGTCCAGAGACTAGCAGGTCTCACTGAAGAAACGAAGCTTGGGTAGGTTCAGGGGAAATGAGGTTTTAAAACTGTCTAAGACAAAGATGAAAAACAAAACGCCCACTTCTAGCGTCCGCACATCTCCCCGAGGCAAGAACCACGGGGGTGACAAACTACCTCTCCCGTGGTCGAACCTACACTACACTGGGAAGGGTTCCCACCCTGCAACCACCACCCCCCGCCCACCACATCTCCAGGTCCAGGACCCCTTCTACTTCACTGACAACAGCTCGGTGGCACCCATTTCCGCTGGACTCCGGCCAAGACGCGCCAAGCTGCACCTACATCTACGGAAAAGGAACCGAGTCAGGCCGCCCCGGGCCGCCCCGGGCGGACGCGGGCAGTTAAGGAAAGTGCAGTGGAGGCAGGACGTCCGCGCTCCGCTACCATTTTCGCCCCCATTTCCGCCCCACCCACCGCGCGCGCTCCCAGAGCCGCCGCGAGAGCTGCGGTGCCTGCCTGCACGCCTGCGCACTACCGCTCTCTCCGCGGCCTCCCGCTCTCCTTCTCCTCCCCCAATCGGTCGCACCCTTGCGCCTGCGCAGTGCAGGTTCCTGGGCTGCGGTAGCCATGCTGAACCCGTACGGAGAGGCGAGTGGGGGGGACAGGGTCGTTGACAGCGGGATAGGAAGCCGGGGATAAGGAAAAGCAGCAGTAATTAGAGCGCTCTGGGTCTCCGGAAATAGGCCTAGGTCATGCAGTTCCCTTGGCCCCTTGCGCGACCCCCAGGAACCTTCGAAAAACTGGCACCCATGGAGGTGGGGGAAGAGGGGCGGCTGCCACGTGACCCGGGTTAGCCAATCTGGATGTTGCTGACGTGGCCGCTAGGCCCTGGTGATTCCCCACCCCCCCCCGTTCCATCGGGAAGGGAGGGGCTGGGGGCTAAGCCCCCTCCCCCAACGCAGGTTCAGTTTCCTGGGGGGGGGGGTGACACCCCGGATTACATTCTCCCCCCGCACCAAGCCGAGGGGAACATTGGATCCCCCCGGAAGGTTCCAAGATCCAGGTAAGAAGGGGCCCTTGGATGGGGATGTTGTCATTTACGTGCTTAACCAATGGTGGGGACTCCGAGAGGGACGTTCTTGGGGTTCAGAGTAGAATCCTGAGGGTGGGAGGGTTTGTCCTTCAAATAGTTAATAGCCAATGGGAGCGTGAAGGGGAGCGAGCGGGAGAGGGCACCTCTGATGGGGGAGGGGAATGGCCAATCTCATGCCTCCTTACCTATTGGAGGGCAAAGGGGCGTGGGGGCAGTATGTCCCCCCCATTCCATTCGTCCCCTAGGGGGTACAAGATCCCGGAGAGAGGTGAGGTTTCCTTCGGAAGGCCGGAGGAAAGGCTGACCTTGTGGGTTGGGGAGTAGCAGTGGTGACTAGTTTCTACTTGTGGATGTGAAGGTTTAGAGCTGGCAACTCGGGGTGTGAACTGAGGTTATTCTCAGGCGCCCACTCCCTTTCTCCCCAGACCCTGGAAGAAGCATTTCTGTACTTCCTTTGTGTAAGCGGTCATCACATGGCATGCTGGAGGTTTACGCTTGGAGTCGCTTTTCGAATTTGTGTGCATTCACGTGGACACGGCCTATGAAGCCTTCCTCACAAAACTTCGTTGCCCTGTTGGGGTCTTAGCTGAGCACACATCTACCCCAGGCTGGGGAGTGCTTACAGGATGAAAGCTCAGGGTCCGCTTGGGAGCAGAAACCAGGCCCAAGGTGGGTGCTGGGAGGGTGGTAGAAAGCGTAATCTGAGACGAGGGGAATGAGGTTTAGTACCTGGAATGATCTCACAGTTCACAAGGTTTCGGGTTTCTCCAGGGTGGCGTTTTTTGCTTCTTTATCCCCTCCCCCATTCCTGAACAGCTCTTTCCTTGTGCACTGCCGGGGAGGGAACGGAAAGGAGGGGAGAGTTATTTTTCCAAATTACTGAGTAGCTGTAGCCTCTGACTCATGGTGGGAAGGGAGGGTTGGGAGAGAGCGTAGAACAGTGATTTTCCGGAATGTCGGGAAATAAGCCAGAGTAATGTCTGGCTGGCTACCCTTTCGCTTTCTAAGGCCCAGTATTTTCTCGCACTCCTAAATTTTTCTTTCTTGGCCGGCCTATGTGCAGGCTTGCGAGGCCCCGGATAGAGAAGAGCAGATTTGGGAGGCTGGGCAACTGGGGGGAGGGGAGGTCTCTGCGAAGTTGCTGTGTCATTGTCCTTCCTGCTGTAGCTACGCGCGGGCCCACATGTACTTTGGGGGCAGAGGCCTGATGCCGGGGCGGGGGGAGGGTGGATATTTGGGAGGGCGAACCTGCTTTCCCGGTGCGCACTTCCCCCCGCAGGGTTTGCCCGACCCAGAGGTCCTGGAGACGGGCAATTGACGTCCATTTTAGACGCAGTAACCGAGGCTAGGGACTTGAGCTACTGCGGAGTGAGGGAGGGTGACGGTAGGACCTTAAGGATCTAGATCCTCACGAGCCCTTCCAGGGGGAGGGGGTTCTTATACTCGTTTACAAAATTAATTTCTTTTCTGATGGATACAGTGTTTTCTTCCTTGGTGTCTAGAAAAAGGGAAATGGAGGGGGGAACCTTAGGATGAAACCCAACTGGGGGAAATTCTTTCACTCTCGTATATGGGGACGGGGAGCCCCAGAGATGGCTTTAGAGATCCTGACCTAGTTGTGCTCTGGTTCTTTTTTCATTTATAGTTTAATCCTATTCAGATAACCAGATTGTGGGAAAGACTCAGATTAGTGAGTTTGGGGGGGTGAAATTGAGCTCCTAAAATGGCTCCTGCTCCTCCTCGGAGGCGGACGGCCCGGGGGGAGGGGAGAAAGGGAGAGGAGGAGGGGGAGGGCTAGTGAGCTGCAGCGGCCGCCTCCTCCGCTTGCCCTCCTCCCTGGCGCTGACCGATGGACCAGCCGCACCGTGGGGAGGACTCCGGACCCCGGTGGGGGGATGGGGGGCCCTTTCGCCCCCACGGCGGAGGGACCTTAAGGGGGTTACGGGCATGCCCTCGGGAAGGGGGAGGCGGGGAGCGTGTGGAAAAGTCTGAGCTCCCCCTGTGTGTGTGTGTGTGTGTGTGTGGTCGGGGGGGGGGGTGTTCATACCGATTCGCCTCTCGCAGAACTTGAATTTTCTGCTGTGAGCTAGACAACCTGATGAAATTTGGGGAGAGGGTGGGTTTCATATGTAGGTGTGCTTGGAGATTTTGTTCCCATTTGAGGGCTGCCAAATTTTTGTCGAGCGGGCAGATGTTTGTATTGATAACTGAAGGTGTTGAGGAATTGGAGAGGAGGTTCAGGTGCAAGTTTTTGGAACGTATTCTAGATTTGTTTGGTTACCTTGATAGCAGCTTTGGGAAGTTAAAAGCGCGATTAAGAGTACTGTTTTGCCTCTGTCATTCGGTTGTTTGACCTGGGGAAGGACGGGTATGATTTTAAGACTCCGGCAAGCCAGTATCTTTTTGTGAAACATAGGGAAGTTAGATCCTGTCTTCGTTACATTCGGGAGCCTTAGCTGTTTGCCGGAGTGCCAGGCCGCGGCTTTTAAGATGGCGTCTTCTTCCTCGTTTTAGATTCTTCAGTGCAGCGGCCTCACCGCCTAGAACCACCACTCGCCAAGCGTCCTGCGGCCACACCCTAGCGGGCTGAAGTTGGCTACGCCCATAAGGTCCTCTCCAGTCTTGGCCAATGGAGGAGCTACGAATGGCACGACCTGCCCGAGCTTGGCAGTCGCCGGTCGCACCGGGCCTGGACGCCTGGGAAGACTTTGTTGAAAAGGGAGGTGGGGAGAGGGTGCACCTCTGCCAGCCTCCCTCTTTCCTTGGAGTCGCCGAACCACAGCGCAGCCAATTGGCTCAGAGATATGGCGGGTTGCCGCTTCCCAGTGGGCCTATGCAGTTCTCTTCTGCCTGGTGACTGACGCCTTGGAAATGGAGTGTGTGATATCATCGTCTCCGTTGGCCAATAGAAAGCGCTCCCGCGGAGAGGCGTTCCTCCCCCTTCGAATCGGCTTCTTCACGCGCGTGAGCGAGCGTGCACGCGCGGAGGGGGTGGGGGAAATCTCGAGCACGGTGGCGCGCATGAGCGGCGAAGCTCCTCCCCCCGCCTATATATAAAGGGCTGGCGCGGGGCTCGGCGGCGCCATTTCGCGCTGGAGTTGGAGCAGCCTCTAGAACGGCCTGGAGGATTCTGCCTACCGATACAGAGCCTTCGGGTCGTCGGGGCCCGCGGTTACAATCCACGTCCATCCGCTTGGAAATGGCCTTCGTCTCGGCCTATGACCGGTCCCGGCGGACAGTACAGACCCCGTAGAAGCCCCCGACGCTCCCCTTTTTCGGGCCCCGCCCAATCCTCGGAATCTGTCCACCCCCTCTACTCCGCCCTCAAGAGGATTTCAAAGATGGAGGCGGCGGCTCCCTAAACCACTTTTCGTGTTCATCCGCCTCCATCGAAGTCGAAACGGGACGTCGTCCGCTCCGGACGGTCCCAGCAGGAAGAGGGGATTCTTGCAGACTAACAACGGGCAGTATTGACGACGGTGTCTGGGATCGGGGGCCGCCTTAGGGTTTGAAGAGTCTCCCCCTTCTCTCGCCCGCTTCTGCTGAGGCCGCCGCCATTTTCTCGCTCTCCGTCGCTTGCGGAGCGCGCCAAGCTACCGGAGCTTTCCCTGAAGCAGCGGAGAAGACTACTTTCGTGCCAGCCCGGTTGGGGGGGTTGTTGCCTGGACAGCAAGGGCAGCGGGCCCCCCAACCCCACTTCCCGGGTTATGCTGGACCGGGCAGTAAGGGGAACCGAGGCCACCCGGACTTTCCGCGGCTGAGGGCAGCGCCGGTTCCCCGCGGTCAAGATGCTGCAAAACGTGACTCCCCACAACAAGTATGTCGCCGCTAGTGGGAAGGGGACGTTAGGGAGCTGCGGCACGGGGGTTTGGGATATCAGGTTCGGAGGGAATACGGGACCGAGTTGGGCGCGTTGCTGTTTTCGTGGCTCGACTGTTGACTCGGGGGCTCGCGGAGGGGGTTGAGCGACGGTTTTGGAATCGTGGTAGCGTCCCATATACAGTACGGAGGCAGCACAGGTCGATTACGTTACTTTCTCCGTGGTGGTTTAGTGTTAACCGACTCAGGCAGAGCTAGGTTGGTGGCGGAATGTAATGGGAAGGATGACATTGTTTGGGCAGCAGGTTTTAACAGGTCTGGTGTTTAGCGACGGTTTGTAATAGCCCTTTGGGGGTTTCGTAGCCATTTTTAGTGCCTTATAGGATTGCCATGGTGATAGAGCTTCAGGAACTGGCAACGGGAAGTTTCGGGGTAGGATAGAGGGGATATTGTATTAGCCTGTGTGTTTCTGGTGTCTACGGTAGGTCATTAAACCTTTGCTCGTCTTTTCAGTGTGACCGTGTCGGTTTTGTGTTGTCAAGACGAGTGTTTTTGACAGCATTGATAGTTTCATGTATGGTGGGAGGGTGGAGCTAAGGATTCTGTGGTCCAACTTTCTGATGATATAAACAGTGAGATTTCAGGGTAATGTCTTTAGTCTTAGGCCCTGGGAAACACCTGGCCCTGAGGAGCTCCACAGAATGTAAACTTGAAACCCTGTTGGCTGTCGTTCTCCAGGGTCGATGCTGCAGTGGGAACTTGTTGGCAGGGTGAGAGAGGGTGGTCTTACCACTTAGGGAATTTGCTGACCTTGACTAGACAACTCTTATTTGGAGAGTTCTTTGGAGAAAGGAGACTGAATTTGCAAATAATTTCTGGTGGCTGGCAGCTGAGTTATTCCAGACTGTGAAAAGTGCGACATGCTTCTTGACTTTTTTTTCTTTTTTTTTTAAGTTGGTGCGGTTTTCAGTTAGATTTCTGGTTCATTTTCTGCTTTGAAGTTAACTATTCAGAGCTTGTGGATGACGCTGACCTTTTCTGCTTAGATGGATTTACATGTATCATTAGCATTTTATGGTATTTTTCTCCTGCTTTGTTCCTTTCCTCTTGGCGTTGGCTTCCCTCGGGCTCAGCCACTATGGCAACCTCCAAGCCCCTAGTGAGGTCTTCAAGCTTGGGGTTTTGAGTTTCTCAGTTCCACCCATTTTATTTAAATCCCTTTTTCATGAGTGCGTGGTTTTCAGATGTTGTGTCCTATAAGAAACTTGCTGGGGGCTTTTTGTTTTCCGAAATCGAAAATAGGTCATGTTGCCTATTAGACTCCAGGAGGGTGAAGACCCTAGCTAGGTATACTAAAAATAAAGAGAGGGGGAGGGAAGACAAGAATAAAAGCTCTAGGTGTTTGAATACTTATAGTCAGTGTTTACTTTCATAAGATTGCCCATCTCTCAAGGCTCCCAATCCTGGATTTATTGGGCATATAGTATAAGTGTACTCATTAATTTTTACAAGATTATCACATTTAATTTTTTGCAGGCTCCCTGGGGAGGGGAATGCAGGGTTACTGGGGCTGGGCCCAGAGGCAGCAGCACCAGGGAAAAGGATTCGAAAGCCCTCTCTGTTGTATGAGGGATTTGAAAGCCCCACAATGGCTTCAGTGCCAGCTTTACAACTGACTCCTGCCAACCCACCACCCCCGGAGGTGTCCAATCCCAAAAAGCCAGGACGGGTTACCAACCAGCTGCAATACCTGCATAAGGTGGTGATGAAGGCTCTGTGGAAACATCAGTTTGCGTGGCCCTTCCGGCAGCCTGTGGATGCTGTCAAACTGGGTCTGCCGGTGAGTAGAGAGGTTGGAGTGGGGAGGTGTGGGAATGAACAAGAATGCGTGTGAGTGGAGGTGGGCAGTCTAGTGTAGGTGCTGCGGCCCCTTAGGGATTTCCCATCTCCCCTGTAGGGTAGATAGCCACCAGATTTCTGGATTCTTGGTCCTTTGCGATTGCTCCATCCGTTTGCTATCTTGGCATTTCTCATTGTGCCCTCCATGTGTCCTTCCTTAACTTTTGTGCCCTGGCTCCATTTTACAGATTCCCACCCCAGGTTGGGAGAGGACCACGGTGGCCAAAATTCTTAGCTTCTTCCTCTCCCTCATGCAGCCCATGGATAGCCATCCCCAGAGGTAATGTCACAGGATGGGAAAACCTTCCAGAGTGGGTGGGAGGTGGGTGGTTAGAGAAAGGCAGTAGGGGCCTCCTTGCTGAAAGTTAAGAATCCTTTTCCATTTTTTTTTTTTTTTCTGTCCTATAGTTTAATTGGGGCCGCAGTTTAGTGGGACTGTACTCCTTTGACACATAGGGGTTGTGTATGTGGTGAGTGTGTGTTGGGGTCGGTTTGGGAGAGAAAGCATTTATTTTTTAACCCCGAACCCAAGAATCCTTTTTTTAGGATTATCACAAAATTATAAAGCAGCCTATGGACATGGGTACTATTAAGAGGAGGCTTGAGAACAACTATTATTGGGCTGCCTCAGAGTGTATGCAGGATTTTAATACCATGTTCACCAACTGTTATATCTATAACAAGGTAAGTTTTTTTGTGTATGTTCATGAGTGCAAGGGGTCCCCAACCCCTGGGGTCCATGACTTGTTTGGAACCCAGGCTGCACAGCAGGTGGTGAGTGGTGGGTGAGCCAGCAGCAGAGCTTCATCTATGTTTTCAGCTGCTCCCCAGTGCTAGCGTCACGGCCTGAGCTCCACCTCAGATCAGGCATTAGATTGTCATATGAGCACTGGTCCCTGATTCCAAAAAGGTTGGGGACCTCTGCATCAGTAGATGGGCAGAGAGTGTGTCTGTCGTTGCTAGATGTTTTGCCTACTCAAAGTTTTAAGTTTTACCTTAGGAGATGGTTTCAGTAGTCAGGGTCTAGAAAATGAGTTCCAAAGGGTGCCATTGAATATAGTGACATGGCTTTTAAAAATCTAGCATTAAATGTTATTAAATAGAACACTTTATACTTGGTGTTGGCCCTGTTTCTTAGAAATTTTCAGAGACCTAAATAAAACAGGATCCATTTTCCTTGTCAGTCATGTTGCCTTGTTTCTGAATTTTCTTTGATGTGTTTTGAGGGATAGTTGGGAGAGAAAATGGGCATTAGTGGCCCAGTATAGGTAATTTTTAGTAGGTGATGATAGATTTATCTAAGGGAGTGGTGATGGATGATGCTTGGTGCTAGAAATTCCTTTGAGGAAAAATAGTTGGTTTATTTCTTCCTGGCATTTGAACCGTTTTGTTTGTTTCTTGTAGCCCACTGATGATATTGTCCTGATGGCACAAACACTGGAAAAGATATTCCTACAGAAAGTGGCATCAATGCCACAGGAGGAACAAGAGCTTGTGGTGACCATCCCTAAGAACAGCCACAAGAAAGGGGCCAAATTGGCAGGTGAGAAAGATGGAAGTTTTGCTAATGGGGAGACCAAAAGATGGGAAAGATGATCAAACTAATTTTTTTTTTCTTTTTCTAGCACTGCAGGGCAGTATTACCAGTGCCCATCAGGTGCCTGCTGTCTCTTCTGTATCTCACACAACCCTGTATACTCCACCTCCTGAGATACCTACCACTGTCCTCAACATTCCCCATCCATCAGTCATCTCTTCTCCCCTTCTCAAGTCCTTGCACTCTGCTGGACCCCCGCTCCTTGCTGTTTCTGCAGCTCCCCCAGCCCAGCCCCTTGCCAAGGTACAAATCTATGGATTCTTTTTGGGTTGTGGGGCAAGAAAGCTTGAATGAAGTAGACCTGGGATAAAAGGCTCCCATCTTGTTTTTCTTTGCAGAAAAAAGGGGTAAAGCGGAAAGCAGATACTACTACCCCTACACCTACAGCCATCCTGGCTCCTGGTTCCCCAGCTAGCCCCCCAGGGGGTCTTGAGCCTAAGGCAGCACGGCTTCCCCCTATGCGTAGAGAGAGTGGCCGCCCCATCAAGCCCCCACGCAAAGACTTGCCCGACTCTCAGCAGCAGCACCAGAGCTCCAAGAAAGGAAAGCTATCAGAACAGTTAAAACATTGCAATGGCATTTTGAAGGAGTTACTTTCTAAGAAGCATGCCGCCTATGCTTGGCCTTTCTATAAACCAGTGGACGCTTCTGCTCTTGGCCTACATGACTACCATGACATCATTAAGCACCCCATGGACCTCAGCACTGTCAAGGTACCCACTGCATGGGGCAGATGGGATGCTCAGGCAGCGATTGGAGCCTAGGGAATCAATAAAAGTCGCTTCTTACAGGCACACAGCAATCTTTTGATTCTTGATACTATACTTTTACAAAATAGTAGGGCAGGTGGCCACGTTCTTAATAAGAATCCCTAATTTCTGGAGTTTGAAACTGGTGGGGTTTGTCTTCAGAGCAACACTGCTCACGCTATTAAATTCTCCTTATTGGGAGTATTGGGTTTGGGGAGTTAAGGGTGGAATGATAGTCAGGGCCACCCACACTTCCCTATCACTTAGAAATGATTTTTTTCCTAGACACAGATATTTCTTCAACCCATACAAATTTCTTTGACTTCAAACTTGAACCCCAGGGCACAGATCCTTAAAGTCATCACTACTGTGCCCTCAAAAGAGAGCTACTCTTAAGGTGTCTGGGGTTGGCAGGGAAAGGTGAGTCTCCCTGCCTGTGCAGCTTCTGATGCTGCCTCCTTCTGCAGCGGAAGATGGAGAATCGTGATTACCGGGATGCACAGGAGTTTGCTGCTGATGTGCGGCTTATGTTTTCCAACTGCTATAAGTACAATCCCCCAGACCACGATGTCGTGGCCATGGCACGAAAGCTGCAGGTGAGTGTCAAGGTTGAAGTTTGAAGAATGAATGGGTCTGGGGAAAAAGATTTGTCATTGGTGCTGCACAGTCTCAATATGATTTCCTAGTCTTCACAGATGTAAATTGGAGCTAAACCACCAGGTGGCTAGGTATAATCTAGGCACTATTCCCTAGCGTGGTTTTGAGTCTGCCTCTTTTTCTAGGATGTATTTGAGTTCCGTTATGCCAAGATGCCAGATGAACCACTGGAACCAGGCCCTCTACCAGTCTCCACTGCTTTGCCTGCTGGCTTGGTCAAATCATCTTCAGAGTCATCTAGTGAGGAAAGTAGCAGTGAGAGCTCTTCGGAGGAAGAGGAGGAGGAAGATGAGGATGAAGAGGAAGAAGAGGAGAGTGAAAGCTCTGATTCTGAGGAAGAAAGGGCTCATCGCTTGGCAGAATTACAGGAACAGGTATTGTCATAAGTTACCAAGATACTTGTGTCCCGTTTTTTACCCTAACTTTTTTCTTATTTTTAAAATTTTTCTAGTTGATGGGTTTTTCCCATTTCACATCTTGATTCTTTTTTCTCTAGCTTCGGGCAGTACATGAACAACTGGCTGCCCTGTCCCAAGGCCCAATATCCAAGCCCAAGCGGAAGAGAGAGAAAAAAGAGAAAAAGAAGAAACGGAAGGCCGAGAAGCATCGAGGCCGAGCTGGGGTAGATGAAGATGAGAAGGGGCCTCGGGTGCCCCGCCCCTCTCAGCCCAAGAAGTCCAAGAAAGCAAGTGGCCCTGGGAGTGGCAGTGCTGCTACACTAGGCCCCCCTGGCTTTGGGCCTTCTGGAGGAAGTGGCACCAAGTGAGTTCTAACAGAGTAGGAGACAGAGACAAGCTTGGCTGTTTTCCAGGGAAGGATACTTTATCCCATTCCTTGCAAAGTTTTCTCTAAGCCAGGGGTCAGCAAATGTTTCCTATAAGTGGCCAGGTGACAGACATGGACTTTGAGTACCATAGGGTCTCTCAAAGCTATTCAGCTCTGCAGTACAGTGTAAAAGAAGGCATAGACATAAAGGACGTGAACATGATTATGGCTATGTTCCAATGAAACTTTGATTTACAAAAACAAGTGACAAGTCAGATTTGGCTCCAGGGCCATAGTTTGCCTACCCCTTTCTCTAAATCATTGAATCTATATTTCCCACCCCCCACCCCTTGTTTTCTGTGGCGGAATAGGTTAATAGTACCTTAGGGAACAGAAAGCTGTACTCAGATTATCCTACCTATATTTAATTCTCAAAGCCCAAACTAAATGTAAAATAATTGGCATGTAAGAATCTGCTTCCCTAATATAGTGTTCTAGCAGTCCATCTTTTGACTCACTCATTTGCCTTAATGGAAAAGCAAGCTTCACACCAGGCAGGAAATCCAAATTACTGGATTGAACAGTGGGAACATGGAGAGGTCAAGGAAGCTTCTCTAATTGAGCTTTCTTTTGACCATAGACTCCCCAAAAAGGCCACAAAGATGGTCCCACCTACCTTGCCTCCAGGCTACGATTCAGAAGAGGAGGAAGAAAGTAGGCCCATGAGTTATGATGAGAAACGGCAGTTGAGCCTGGACATCAACAAATTACCTGGAGAGAAGCTTGGTCGAGTTGTGCACATAATCCAAGCCAGGGAGCCCTCTTTACGTGACTCGAACCCAGAAGAGATTGAGATTGATTTTGAAACTCTCAAGCCGTCCACACTTAGAGAGCTTGAGCGCTATGTCCTTTCCTGCCTACGGAAGAAACCTCGGAAGCCCTACAGTAAGTGTGAATGACATGTCAGTTAATGCAGCAGTCTTCTGTGTGGTTCTGAGGACAATTTAGGAAAGTGTGGTAGGTTGTGCATGTTTTATGCACTCATGAACATCAGCTCCCAGGTAGTTGGCTTCTGATGTTCAAGGAAAGAACTTGGCAGTACCCCAGGGGGCAGTAAAACTAGGGCGTTTACAGCAGTCTTAGTCCTGATATGTTTCTTTTTTTAGCTATTAAGAAACCTGTAGGAAAGACAAAGGAGGAACTGGCTTTGGAGAAGAAGCGGGAATTAGAAAAGCGGTTACAAGATGTTAGTGGGCAGCTCAATTCCACCAAAAAACCCCCAAAGAAAGGTAAGTATCTTGTCCTATAAACCACTGCAAGTTCACCACATTCTGCCCTTTTGATTGCCTTTTTCTTAACAAATGGGCATCAGCTTTATACACTTTTAACAATGTTCAACTTTGTTCTGTGTTTTTAGCGAGTGAGAAAACAGAGTCATCATCGGCACAACAAGTGGCAGTGTCACGCCTCAGCGCTTCCAGCTCCAGCTCAGATTCTAGTTCCTCCTCTTCATCATCTTCCTCTTCTGACACCAGTGATTCAGACTCAGGCTAAGGGGCCAGGCCAGATGGGGCAGGAGGCTCCGCAGGACCGGACCCTTAGACTATCCTGCCCCACCCCTTTACCCCTTGCTGTGACACTTCCTCATCTCACCCTCCTCCCCCCACCGTAGGAGAGCTGGCTCTGCAGGGGGGAGGGATGCAGGGACATTTTACTGAAGGAGGGGACAAAATGGACAAAATAAGATTTGAGTTCCCAGCCCCAATGAGAGTGACCTCTTGGGCATAAAGACCGCATTCAAAATGGGGCAGGGGTACAGGGTCCAAGTGAGCAAAGACCCTGATAGGGAGTAACCTGAGGCCATAACTGCCCTGTTCACTTGTAAAGGCCCAGTTTTGAGGTTGGTCGATCTAATTTATTTTAAGCTAGGTAAAGGCCGAGGGATGTGGGACTCGTGGTCCCCTTGGCCTCCATGGGGAGGGAAGAGGGGGAGCTCATTTTTTATGTTGACTTTTTTTTCTACTCTTTTCCCTTTTTCTTCTCCATTTGGGGTCCCTGGGGGTTTCTGTCATCTCCCCATTTGGTCCCCTGGATTGTCTTTGTTGATTCTAACTTGTAAATAAAGAAAATATTATTCAAGCTTTGAGTCATCTTAACATGTTTCTGTGCTTCAAAAAGAGCATGATAGAATTATGAGGAAAGGATTCCTGAGGTAAGAATGGGCAGAACCATCCTGTAGTTGAATTGGATCTTAGTTCTTAAACCAGTAGGTTGTTGCCGTAGTGGTGAAAGTAACACATCTGTCCCTTGTAAAGTGAATCTTTCAAAATAAACTAGGTTCATGATTTGCTCTGATTTAGATGGAAAAAGCAAACCCTTTGGCTCATCCATGCCTTAAAAGGTTAGACTTTGAAGACAAGGTAGGCTTTCTGAGGTTTTCTGCAATGCTGGGTGGATATGTGGATTGTTTCTTGAACAAGAAATGAGAAAGGGTTGGAAGGTGGCCAACGGCTGGTACTTCTTGCATTGGGCATCTTCCTTGAGAAGGCAGTCGTGCCTACTTTTATAATTTACTGCGGTGGCTTCAAGTTCTAGGTTGACAGGACCCCTACATGGCTTATTAACCTGTTTCCCATTTAGGAAAAAAATGTAGCTTGCTGCCAGCGTTTATGTAAACTCAGGTTGAAGCAAGTCTTGACTGGTTTTCAATGTGAAGAGAAAAGAATAAAAGCTGTTCTTGGAGTTATTCCTAAACAACTTGGTCTCTCTAAAGTGACACAAATCAGACTAATCAAATGAATCTGGGTAACGATTGTTGAAGAATGATGATAACATCACGTTAGGAATGCTACATTTTCTAGGATTTGACATTTTCGGTGAGAATTGTATTTGTATTTTGTAAAGGGAAATACCACTAAAAATGGAATGCTATAAATGTCATTTGTTCCCAGAGATGATCCATATGCTAGAGCAATGCAAAAATAATAAAAGCAAGATATTTCATGAGAAACTTCCTGGGTAAGGTTAGGACTGTAAGTTATCTGTAAGCACAGCTGCAAGTGCTGCCAGCGAGTATTATCAGGGCAAACCGGACAAACCTATTGGTCAATAGAATGTCAGTTCAGAGCATTCCAGCAATTCTTAAATTCAGATCACAAAAAACTGGTGTCCACAACTGTCTTGCTAAGGAGAAGAGCTATGTATGTAGTTCAGGAAGCTGGAACCCGGTTCTGGAATTTAGGACTTGCTGACTATAAAAATAAACCATAGGAAACCTGAACTTCGAAATAAAGACTTTGGATGAGGAATGTAAAGCAAATGGTTTATTCTACCATAATGTTGCAAAAAAATAGAGGATAGAGTCTAGTGGGGGTGATAATGAAGGTGTTTGAAAGTAGCAATAAATTGGGCTCTAGCAGTGATTTTCCAACCCTTAGTTGCATGTTAGGACTACAGCAGAGCTTTTTAAAAACCAATTTCTGGATTTTATTATGAATTCTCAACAAATTGGTGATTAAGTTTCAAAAGTTCATGAGATGGAGATGCACAGCCGAGGTTGAGAACTGTTGAGCAAAGCTCTTCTCTTGGTCTTAAGGGAAGCTTTTTGGCCAACTTAAATTTGGAGCTCGGTGAACTCAACTGCGCTCTGGCCCTCTTGAGAAGAATGATAGAAAAGATTTCAAACTCAGGTAATAGAGTTTTAAGTTGGGGTGGGATAGGAATTAAGTCTAAAAAGGAATAGATATTGAGGTTACAGTTTCACTTAGATGTAGATTTATGTCTTGGACTACTTCAGGCATATCATGAGAGGCAGAGTTCTTTGGAAAAGATAATAGGAAGAATAGGAGCAGGAAAAGAGGAAGACCAAGTAATAGATGGATTGACTCTGTAAAAGAAACCATAGGTCTGAGTCTACAGGGGCTGAGCATGACTGAGGACAGGACTGTAGGTAATGGTTGCCAGGAGTCAGCTGACTCAGCAGCTTGTAATATTGACATTTCAGAAAAAATTTAAGGTTTGAATTGGATTAGTTTGAGGGGGAAAGTTATAAAATCTTAGACTATACTGCATTCCCTTGTTTATACACTCAAGATTTTTCTTTCTGTAATTTGGGAAAATACTATCGAAAGGTTGGTTTCTGACATTGTGCCTTTGTATAGTTTCCCATAACTATACTTTGTATAGTTTCCCATAACCTGAACTGAGAACCCTAAATGCTATGAGAGAAGAGGCCTGGCTCATCCCCTTGATTGCAGGACAGTCTGAGTCAGGCCCTGGACCTGCCTTGCACCTCCCACCCCGCCATGTTAGTAAGCAGTTTACATATGTAAATGGTTTCCCTGGAGGTTTCACTTTGAGCCAGTTTATCCCCTTTAGGCATTGTAATAGCTTCAGGAGTCAGACTGAGTGCCATCTTGATTGGGAATACTGCCTTCCACAGTAACCAATCAATTTCGATTGCTTTTTATTTTTCAATAAACATTATTAGGTCAAGACCTAGAGACACTGCCAAGCTCTGCTAAGTTGGAGTGTAGGGATGAAGACAGAAGACAAAGCCCTATCCTCATGAAGTTGCTCTATCAATAAAGTTGTTATTAGCTACCATGGTAAAGTGAGTATTGATAGACACCAAAATAAAGGCATGACTGGATCTTTCTAGACTATTCATCCTTAATGAACCCCAATGTGTGGACCCCAGTCCCAGCCCTCTAAGACTTGCTCTTGGATTCTCTCAGGACTATCATTATAAAGCTCTACCTTCCTGAGGGACCAGCATGGGGGGGCTCCCAAGACAAGTACAGATTCCCTGGGGCTTGCACAAAAAATCTTGAGAGAGGTCTCCCTGAGCAACAAGAGATGGACTGTGATAAAGAGCTGGGAAGAAAAGGGAATGCTAAAAGAGAACTGATCTGATGTTTTCATTGTCTCCCATTTTTGCTGCTGCTTTCTGGTGCTGAAGCAACAAGAATAAGAAGGTGAGTGCTTCACAGAAGGCCAGAAAACCAGAGAGCTAGATCAAGGAGGACATTTTTGGCCTCGATAAGGATTTTAGCTTTTACCCCAAAGATTTTAATAATAGCTCACATTTATTGAGCATTTACTCTGCCAAGCACTATACTAATTTTTTTTTAAATTAGAAAAATAATAAACCTGTAAACTCATTTTATCCTCATTATAGTTCTATAGTTTATTATTTATCTCTTTAACAGATGAAGAAGTGAGGCACAGAGAGGTTAAGGAATTTTGTCCAAAGTCAAAACAGCCAGTGAATGTTGGAGGTGGGGTTTGAACCCAGCAATCTGTCTCCAGGAACTACTGCACTAGAATTCCAGTACTGTGGACTGATGGGGAGCTAGGAAACATACTTTGAAGAAATGGCAGTAAAGAGAACCATGTTGAGTTTGTGGGGTGTCAAAAATGGATGCAGAGTAATAATTTAGAAAGCAGTTGCAGTAATGGGTCCCAGCAAGTGAAGATACTGGTTTGGAATGGAGAGGCAACGATGTAGATGAAGAGAGATTTGAAAGCTATGTAGGAGATAGAATCGATGGGACTGTTTTCTGAAGGTTCTTATTTAATCTCCACGTGCCAAAGGAAGAGCAGAGTTGTATATATCTTTGGGATCCCTCAGTCACAGAGCTTTTCAGTAGTGGACTTTTGATAGTTTGTTGACTAAATGAGTGCCACCTAGCAGACGTGACTGAAACTCCAGCAAGTCTATCCTACCGCTGAGTTCTGAGGCACTTGTTGACTGATAGACACATAGGGTCTTTGGCGCCACCTGGTGAGCATGTACCCATGACTTTCTCTTGAAACTCTATTCTAGATATTTTGTGCCCACTCTTCCATCTTTAGGTTCTTCTTTCCTTTCCATCTTACGTCCCTATACTTCAACTCTTGAAACCTGAGCTTCATTTTTATAATACAGAGGGCCTTATCAGCTTTGATCTCTGAAGCATCTTCTGTACATCCCCTGGCTCTTTCGACACCACTTGCTCTTAGCTCTCATACTTTTCAGACAGTCCTTAGTCAGCTTCTCAAAAATCTCTGCCTCAGCCTTCCATGGGATATTGTAGTCCCTCATGTTACCCTCTGTGGTCCTTTTCTTATTTGTACAGTATTTCTAAGCAATTTTACCCATTCCTCTGGAGACAACTCCCACCCATAAAATCTTTGTCCAGATCTTGCTCCAAAGTTCCAGGTCTGTTTTTCAACTGCCTAACAATGGCAATGACCCTTAAGCTCCCGGCAGTCAGTACATGCTCAGAAAAGATTCTGTCTTTTTTCCTGAATATGTTCCTATGTGACTTATCTGTTTATGTAACAAGCATTTATACAGAACTTGTTAATGTGCCAGACACTTAACAAGAGCCTTTACAGTTAAGTCCTTGCAAAAACACCATGAAGTAGGTATTCATCACCCTTTATAGACTAGAAATCTGAGGCTCAGATAGTAACAGTTCTACTGTAAATAAGCAGTAGCAGAGCCAGGATGATTAATACATCCTTATTCTCCCAGTCATTTGATCTAGAACCTGTTCAACATAGATTTCTGCCCCTTGCTCTCTCGCCCCCCTCCCACCATTCATCCATCAAGGCCTGATGAGCTTTCATCTATCATATTTTTCCTATCAGTGCCCTCATCAGTCCGGACTGTTACAACCCTCTTCTTACTGGTCTTCTGTCCAAAGTCTTATTTCCATCTGACTAATCCAGCCTCCATACTATAACTGCCAGAGAGATCCTTTAGAAAATAAATCTGGTCATGTTGCTTATTATCCTTAAGATTTAAATTCATTGCAGGGCCTATAAGGCCTCTAAGCCCTTGTTAACCTCTACAAGGTTATGTCCCTCATTCTCCCTTCCTTGAACTCTGTGCTCAACTCAGAACAAAAGAAGAGCCATCCAAGATTCTCTAATGCTGCTTGTTGCCATTAGGCTTTGGAATATGCTGTTCTCTCTGTCTGGAATATCTTCTCTCTCTCATCAGCAAATCCTACATAATCTCCAAGAAACAACTTGTTACCTCCACATAAAAATATTCTGTCTTTCCATCCCCCGTGACACATATACACACACCTTCCAAGGGACCTCACTGAGCTCCTAACTGGGCCCTCCCCATTCAACCACTCCCCTGTCTCCAAATTCCAGAAGGAGTGTCTAGCACTGAGTTAACATGGCCTCTCTATCGTGGCTGTTATGCTCATCAGCCTTGGAGCACTCTCCCAAAGAACAATTAGACTAACAACTTCCATTTTCAGTTCACACTTAAACACTTCCTTCCTCCTTAATCTTGCCCCCATGTGCATACATGTCTCCCACAGCTTCCTTGTTAGGTAGAGACATCTTGTTCTTTATAGCCTTAACTTGCCCAATACCTAGGGAAACAGTTTAAATAAGCATAAATAATTGTTACACCAACTCTTGGCATTTGTATCCATCCAGGTACTCCAGCACAGATTCCAACAGGAGGCTCACCCTAGGGCTGGCAGGTCCAGGAGCTGTTGTTTGGACAGGTGTATCATCAAAGTATGGTATATGTAGGGTAACCAACAAGCTCTGGTTTACTCAGGGCTAAGGCATTTCCTGGGACATGGGATTTGTAGCAATAAAACTGGGAAAATCCCAGGCAAATTGAGACAAGTGGTCACTTCATGAATGAGAGACATTAGTATCAATTTGGCCATGTAGGGAGATAGTGAGAGCTAACATACAGCTAGGCATTTACTATTTTCCAGGTCCTATGCTTGTCACTTTACATACATCATCTCATGATGCTCACATTCAATTCCTGATCATTAGATTCTATTATGCCCGCTTATTGGAAGAGAAAACAGAGATTCACAGAGGTATATTAACATGGCCTAAATCATTGGTTCCAAAGTTCATGTTTTTCTGCTGTGTCATGTTGTCTCAGGGGTGGATCAACCACCTTCTTTCATGCCCTGCCCTATCCCTACCTTTCCAGTAGACTACCATCCCTGGGGTACAGGCCTGTCACTTCAACCTAGGGTAGCCAAGATAAGAATAGCTCCTTGTGCAAGAGGAATCCATCATCCTTGCCAAATTTCGTGTGTTTTTATGTCCTTATATAACAAATATTTATACATATTTCTCATGTGTGTTTGCCAAAGGAGAACATTGCTAATCTTGTCAGTTAAGCTAATGTTGATTTGCGGTTGGAGAAGAAAAAGGATTCTCCAGGGATAAGAATTTTTGCTAGTTGTTCATTTGAAAAAATAGTGTCACTAAAGTGCTCTTCTATCAGCTGCAACTCTCAGACCTCATAGAGTCCGTTACTATTATAATTTCTGAGACTATGAGAAGGTAACACAGGTCAATTAATTAATAAGCACAGGTTCATGGCCAGTCTCAGCACCAGGTCATTGACCAGATCCCAGGGAACTGGGGGCCAAGTAAAGAGAGTTCCTTAGGGAAGGCAGTATCACGTTTCTGCACCTGCAGTGTATATATTAGAACTGGCTTTTCCCCATAAAGGCAGGTTGTAGAAAAACTGAGAGTTCTTCCGAAAACGGTTATTACCTGTCCTTCTCCCTAGTCTATTTCTCAGCCAGAGTTGCTCCAAAAAAAGAAACAGTCTCACGGTTTTCCTCATCTTCTCCACCCCCCCCCACCCCTTCACACATACACGGAGTTTTCAACATTTGTTTGTATGCTTTTAGCTCTAACCTCAGGGAAATGAAAGCTGAAAAGATACTATAACAGAATGATAGGTCCAAAGGGCCAGGAAGTCCTGCATCCCTGTCAGAGTGAATCGCAGTGCTCTTTGATGGAAAGTAGAATGATAATTGGGCAGCGCTGTTCTTTCTCAAGTCAAGAATATCAAAACCATGTTCTTGATTTGAGAAAGAACAGTGCTGCCCAGTCTCTCTAGGTCTCCTGTATCACGTTTCTGGTTGTACCTGCTGCCTTCCCTAAGGAACTCTCCTTAGTTGGCCCCCAGTTCCCTGGGATCTGGTCAATGACCTGGTGCTGAGACTGGCCATGAACCTGTGATTAGACTTCCCCTTGAAATTCTGTATCCTGTTCTGGACCTGATTCCAACCATAGTGACCCAACCCATTGATTTCACTGTTCTTGAGTCCATTTCCCTCCCCTCAGGCTGATCCCCAGTATCATGTTCTTCTATCACTCACTATCTTCAATATTGCTAATAGGCCCCGAAGAACTTCACAGTGATTTAACAAGTGATTTGGCCATGAGAAAAAAAAAATTGAGTGCAGGAAAGAATGATTAGCAGCTGAGGGAGAAGCTTGGGGTTGAGAGGCTAGTTCAGACAGCAGGTCCATGAGTGGGAGTGAGCTTAAAGGCTTAGTAAGGAGTAAGGTTCAAAACAAAATGGAAATGACCCTGTTTCTTCAGAGAAGCTGAGAGAGAAGGAAAAAGCCAGGGAAAGGAAATTGACTTACTGAAGCTCTTGCTAACTGCTAGATATTTTCATGGACACCATTTTGACAGGCAACATTCCTATCACATATATGTTACTACTCCTATTTTAGAGATGAGGAAACTCTAACTTAATGTGCATAAGATCATAGAGCTAGTGAGACAGGATAAGGCTGATTTCAAAGTTTATAATCTTCTATACCAAAAGTTTTTTATTATGTTCTAGATATAAGCAAGAAAGGAATTCAGAAGTGAAACTTGGAAAAAATATCCAGATATTGTTAATTCCACCAACCTGAACCAAAGTATAAGGCTGGAGACATGTACACACACACGTGTGCATGCACACACACATGCACAATTCTATCTCTCTATCTATCTATACCTTTTTAAGTGTAGCTTCTGCCCAAGATTCTACCATGCTGTAGAAAATTATTTTTTTCCACCAAGCCCAACTAATTGCGCTTAGCTGAAGAACTATTAGGAAATGTGAAGACACAAAGAAGGAATGAAACGACCTCATTCCACAAGTACACGTGAAGGAATTCCCAGTGCTTTTGCTGTGTGAAGAGGGAGCAGAATGAGTGGAAATTATTCACTTTGAACTGAATAATGTCTTAATGGTGACTATTATACCTACCATCCCTCCTAACTATCCCTTCAGGTTTGGCTTAGAGACTGAGACCTATATGAAGGACAAGGCCTGAGGAAACCAGGCTGTAGGAGGTTATGGTAAAGGAAATAAGGCTGTGAACAGGTGAGCAGGTCCATTAGAAGAAAGTAGGGTGGAGGGCGATTTCTGGGCTTGTATAATCCCAGAAGGACAAAAAAAGAAGAAGAAAAAAAAAAGGATAACAAAGGTATAAACATTGCAAGGACTTTATAAGATTTTAGAAACTTTACAGCTTCTCCTTTTTTAATATTTTTTAAAATAATTTTGTCTGCTTTCTGATTGGGGTTGACAATAAAATCTCAAACATGGAAAAATGTACATAATTACCATCTTAATATTTTCACCATTAAACTTATTCTTGGTTTTTATGGGATGACTATAGATGGTTTTATAGTAACTTTTGACTCCAGAACATTTTTTGCAAAGGACAAGATATCAGTGAAGCAATTTTAGGACTCCAGGATAAAATAAGACTGAAAAAGTTGCTGGAAAAAATGGTCCAATTTTATGTCTGTATTTAATAACCATGTAATGGAGCACAATCTTAAAGGCATTACATTATGTTTATTTTATTTTAGTTAAAATGAAAGAACAAAATATTTAAATTATATTTAAATTAAAAAATATCTATTACAGAGAAGTAATTCAATTATTTAATAAGTGGCATACATCAGTTCATGGGTTCAGGATTCCAGTGATCTCTCATTTAATCTCAAGTATGACATAGCTTTACACACACACACACACACACACACACACACACACACACACACACTTAACATAATGAAAATTCTAAACATATAGAAGAAAAGCTGGAAAAAGTACAAAGAATAATTGAATACCCATAATGTAGATTCAACAACTGTCAAGATTTTGCCATACGTGTTTCAACTGTGTAAATGTGCATATCTGAATTCATTTCAAAAAAAAGAACTCATGGCATTTCATTTCTAAATGCTTTAACATAAAGACATCTTGCTACATAACCATAGCACCATAGTCATACTAAACAAAACTGAAAATAATTTTTTAATATCATTGATTACCCAGCCCATATTTAAATTTTTCTATTTGTCCCAAAAATGTCTTTATACTTCTTTTTTCCTCCAAAGATGTTACCAAAGATCATCCACTAAATTTGAATGTAATGTCTCTTAAGTCTCTTCTAATCTCTCCCCACCCCACCATTTCTTATACTGCCTTTTTGAAGAGCCAAGCCAAGTGTCTTATAGAATATCTCACATTCTAAATTTGTATGATGTTTCTCCAGGCATTTATTTGACGCATTCCTCTATCTAATGTATTTTATGTAAACTAGGACTTTGAACCAAAAGCTTGATTAGATTCAGATTAAAGATAGGTGATGCCGTGTATGTCACTTTTCATTTCCTCAAGAAGCATATGATCGCTGTCTTGTTGTCCCATTATTGATGAGGCCAAAATGATCACTGAATTGAGGTGGTGACAGCCAGGTCTCTCTCTTCTGTAAAGGTATTTTTCTCTGTTGTCAATAGCAAACAATCTGTGGGCATGAGACTATGGCATGATGTGGCTCTATGGTTCCCCATCATTTGTTCTTCTAATGTTTTAATATTTAATATTTAATGATCATATTAAGATGCAAAATGCTGATTTTCTAATTCTATTATTTTGTCTACATTTATTAACTGGCAGCCATCTAAAGTACTTTTCTCATCAATGGAACTATAGTTCCTTCTGAAATATCTGGATATATGTTTGTATTCTTTAAGTACCAATTTTCTGTGTTAAGAATTCTAATATCACAGTCAGTGGTGACA
The DNA here is from genome assembly GCF_000151845.1 of Pteropus vampyrus. Lineage (NCBI taxonomy): Eukaryota > Metazoa > Chordata > Mammalia > Chiroptera > Pteropodidae > Pteropus > Pteropus vampyrus. The sequence goes on from NW_011889006.1 coordinate 373,388, forward strand.
GTATAGTTTTGTCACTGTTGATTGTTTTTTCTTTATTTGATTATTATTAGGAACTCATAGGTTTTTATATGTTCAGTGTGTTTAAGTCGATTATGGTCATTGTTTTTAAGCTCAAATTGTCCCAGATTTGGCCAATGAGAGCCCCATTCAAACTGGCTGCTCTTTTCTTTTGACATGACACTATTAGTCTTTGAACACTTCTTGTTTTCTAAAACAAGCTTGCCTTATATTTTCCTTAACCCAGACCTGAGATTGGTCACTTCTCTAAGAAGCTCCATTTTCTTCTTTTGGAGAGTGGTATTTAGAAACCACAATCTGTGTACTAGGGATGCTCATAGCTGCTGAGATATAATTGCTATCAGGTTCTTTCATTTTCTAGAGTTAGGAGATTGCGTGTGTGTGTGTGTGTAATTGGATAAAATCAGCATTTGGATATGTCAATTTTAGATATGTCAATTAAGAATATATATATACACATATCATTAGTTAAAACTGACATTTGTTTAATTCAGCTTCTTTTTTCTTTTTTTTATATACTGAAGATCTTGATTCCTAATTATTTTACATCAGTAATTACTGATTTGCTTTATCCTATAATATACATAATATAGTTTCAAAATAATATACAATATTACTATTAACTATGACTATTAAAACTACTGAATGACATTTGACTTTTTTGGTAGTTCTTTTTGTCCTTAGAATATATTCTACTAAGACTATACAGTTATCTTCTAATATTAGTTAAAACAATTTTTTCTCCACGTGGTTCACTTGTTTCTGTTTGTTTTAAATTTTAGGATTTTTGTTTATTTTTTATAAAACTTATAAAGCATTTATATGTTTCAAAAGTCAATATTCACTGTTGCCTCAAGCCCATTTCCTCAACTCTATTCTCGTTTCTCCTCATTTTTATCAATCTCTGGTTTACCTTTCCAGTGTAGCTTTTTGCAAATATATGTCTCCCCTCTTTCTTACCACAAAAGTAGCTCATGTTATATATATTCCTTTGTATCTTGCATTTTCCACTACATTCTAGAGACCCCTCCACATCAGTTCAAAGAGTTCTTCCTCATTCTTTCTATTAACTTTATGTTACTCAATTGTATGGATGTGCTACGGCCTTTTCAACTATTCCGCTCCTACTGGATATGTTTCCAATCTTTTGCTATTACAAAAGATGGCACATCAGTCTTAAAAGGCAGATGATTATTTAATGACTGCATACATATGTTTGGAATTTCCTTATACATATTAAAAGATTTTAGAAGAAAAAGAAAAATATTACTTATATTGGTTGGTTTTAATTAAGTTATTAACATTCTTGAGAACACTCCGGTTTCATGTAACGATTTAGGAAACACTAGGTATGCCTCAAGGTAAGTGTGCAGACTAGTAAATTTTACAAATGTAAGGTGCTTAGACTACCACTTGGCACATTGAAAGAGCTCACTAAATGAAAGGTAATAATAATAAAAGCAAAAGTATTAGTAACTGCAGAAATTTTAAAAATGTATTTTTCTTTATTTGGGCATGTCATTAAGGAATTTGAGAGCTGAATGGACTACATTTTACTCTCTACTCGGTCAGTTATTTTAACATTTATTGAGTAACTACCATGTTCTAGGTGTTATGGTAAGAACTTGTACTTGGAGCAGAGCAATAGACTGAAGGCCTGAAGGAAAGAATGAAAGGCAACTGGGAATCCAACCACATCTCAGGAGAGATATTTACTCTAAGGAGGAGGCAGCAGAAAGTTTCCAGGGGCCGGAAATGCTGGGGAACCCTCTTCTTGGGAAACTCAGTTTTGCTCAGATTTGGAGCCTCTACACGAGGAGAAGTCAAACCACAGATGGAGCCAGATCACAGTTAGTGGCAATGTGTGAAGATGCGGTTTGGGAGAGAAGAGAGGAAGTGACTTTGCTCCTATAAAGGCATAGTCACTTCCTCAAAAGGCTTTCCAGGAGGTTAAAGGAGTAAAGGAAGCCTGAGAGGAGGGGCCCCATTCAAGGAGAAGCATCAATCTATAAAGATAAATAGGGTAATGTGAAAAGAGAGGGACTGGAGATAGGTGGTTTACTTGCTGAAGCTGATCAGAGAAACCTCCCTGAATATTTGCCACCTGAGTTATATATGGATGAAAAGTTAGAGATAGATGTTAAGATCTTGGGAAGGAAAATTCCAAGGAAAGGTAGTGTGACTATGGCTTAATGAAAGAAGGCAGAGTGGAGGGAAACAAAGTTGGGAAGATGTTCAGGACCAGTAAGAGCCTTCGCCAGTAAGAAACATAGAGTATATTCTAAGGGAGAAAGAAAGTCTGCATGAGGGGAGCAACACTAATAATGCAAGTGGGAAAAGTAAAATCTCTTTAGTAATTCCCCAAATTGGTCATTCTTCAGCTTCACCCCATTTCCTGCTGTCAATAAGAAGCCTCAACAGACATTAACTTCCAAAGAGGGCTAAAATATCCTATGTATTTCCTAGTAATGCTGATGTTTGATCCTGCTCATTCTACTTCATGTTTCACAGGCTAGCTTCCATTTGCTTCTGAGTAGTGATGGTACAGTGAAAAGAATTCAAGCGCTAGCATCATACAGACCTTCCCAGCCACCTTCTAGCTCTCTGACCTTGCACAAGTTACATAATTTGAACCCCAGTTTCCTTCTCTGTGAAATGAGTATGA
>NW_011889006.1:377390-379412 GCF_000151845.1 Pteropus vampyrus
TAATGAAACACCCATAGGAATTTAAAGCTGGAGGAAGAGAAAAAGAAAATATCCTACAAGCATCCAGAGAGAAAAAAACAGCAGATCCCATACAAGTTTCAGGACTCTGAATATTTCTGGCTTCTCAACAGTAACACTGGAAGCTAAGAGAATATCGAGCAAGACCTTAAAAATTCTGTTAGAAATTATTTCCAACCTTGAATTTTATTTCCAATCAAGTGATCATTCAAGTGTAAGAATAGAACAAATACATTTTCCGACATGCAAAGAATATAAAGTATACCTCATATGCACTCTTTCTCAGGAAGCTAAAAGAGGATGTGCCTCTCTATAATAAAGCAGTAGACTACAAAAGGGTCATTACTGAATGTAAGAAACAGGAGGTCCAACACAGACGACAGGCAAATCCTGACAAGGATGGTGGTGACAGCTGTGTCACTGAGATCAACTAGTTTAGATTGGAGCAGTTTTACCAGTTAAGATGAGAGATTTTTATCTGACAATAAAATTGACAGAATACCTGGTGCATCTGAGAATGTATTGTGAGAATGAATTTTGTACTAATAAATTCGTAATTCATTAATGATAGGCACACATAAAACCAAGCAAAGAGAAAACACAACAATTATTAACTCTAGGAAAAACAAAACGTTGTAAAGGAAAGGAAAAGCAAGCACGGTTTACTCTGTGGTTTGACTGTGAATAGCCTTTCCATGATCATAATAATATAAACACTGAACACCAGCCTAGCCAAAATATCAATATAACTATGTTAAAGGAAGGAGATATGAGAAGGGAGTGTGTGTGTCGTGTGAGGATAAAAAAAAAAAAAAATCTAAATCCTCCTCTTCCATAGCGGTAAATAAAGAGATAAAGTTTAAAGCTGAAAAACCATGAAGTAGCAACATAAACATGTTATTTAGAGATAGGAGGAAGGTCAATACCAATAGAATCAGTTTAAAACAGTTGAAAGTTATCCCTCTAGGGTGAAGACATGATAGGAGAGGGGGACCGAGACTGGAATGATTTTTCAGCAAATCTTGTCAAAGTATTTGACTCTTTAAACTATGTATATAACATAACTTTGTTAAAAACTAAAAGAAAGTGTGGATAGGGGCAGCCCGTGCAAAACACTCTTTCAGAGAGAGTGATGGGAGGAGCTCTTGAGGGAGGTTGGGTACAAAACAGAGAAAGGATTGATGTTCTCATTACATGAGAGAGATGACATGTTTATTATCTGTAGTGGGGGAACCCTGCAAAGAGGGAGAGTTTGAAAATACAGGAGAGAACAGGACAAACAAATAGAGACTCATGGACGTGGACTATAGACTAGTGGTTACCAGAGGGTAGGGGGAAGTGGGAGGAGGTAGATAGGGTAAAAGGATCAAATATAGGGTGTAGGGGGAGGGTGAAGTGGGTAAAGGGGATCAAATATATGGGAGCTGAAGGAAACTGGACTTTGGGTGGTGAACACACAATAGAATTTACAGATGTCAAATTATAATGTACACTTGAAAATTATATAATTGTATTAACCAATGTTATCCCAATAAACTTAATAAAAAAATAAATTAAAATAAAATAAAATAAGAAAAAAAAAGAAAATACAGAAGAGTAAGTGACTATCGAAGGTCGATTCTGAAAGAAGGGAGTCAGATCAAGAATGAAGGAGGACAATTTTTTTAATGAGAGACTACTTACTCTGAGACTAGAAAGGGGAAAATGTATGACAGCAGATACATAAATCTAAAAGATGTGGAATTGTTCCTAGAAGTTCCACTGACTTCTGGGTAATATGTGTATAGTGAAAAAAAAAAAAGTACACTTCTGGTCCAAAAAAAGACAATTTAATGACTTTATAAAACATTAAGACAGAGATCAGAGAAATGTCTGATCTCTGACCTAATGCAAGGATGCATCAAGTTCACTTTTAAGCAAAAGATCAGCAGAGATCAGGGCACATTGCAGACAAGACATATCTTGTGGTGTCTTCTGAGAACCAATCCATTCTTCTTTGAGAAC
>NW_011889006.1:379462-398989 GCF_000151845.1 Pteropus vampyrus
GAGACTACTTACTCTGAGACTAGAAAGGGGAAAATGTATGACAGCAGATACATAAATCTAAAAGATGTGGAATTGTTCCTAGAAGTTCCACTGACTTCTGGGTAATATGTGTATAGTGAAAAAAAAAAAAGTACACTTCTGGTCCAAAAAAAGACAATTTAATGACTTTATAAAACATTAAGACAGAGATCAGAGAAATGTCTGATCTCTGACCTAATGCAAGGATGCATCAAGTTCACTTTTAAGCAAAAGATCAGCAGAGATCAGGGCACATTGCAGACAAGACATATCTTGTGGTGTCTTCTGAGAACCAATCCATTCTTCTTTGAGAACAACCTGACTCTTCACATTAGAGGTGGGTGCTCAGCAGCCATGTTTGTACCTTGAGATCTTGTCCTCCTGGTCACAATATGTTGGACTGGGATGGACACCTGCCCCAAGTTTGACGAGTCATTTATTTTTCCAAGAATTTAAATTGTGACTGGGAGACATAGTCTCTGTGTGTGGCTAGAGCTGAGCTGATTCAAACAAACAAACAAACAAACAAACAAAACCTCAAGAGCTGTAGGGTGGGCATGTTAGCTGAAAAGGACAGTCCACACAGAGAGAGAAATATGACTGATATATCTAGCATGCAGAGAAATCTAGAGAACACAGACCGAACAGCACAGAGAGAGCAAGAGGGGCTCTCTAGCTTCTGCTGGCTTTTCAGTCCTGAGTTCTGTTTCCTGTGAAGCCTGGCTAAAACACATGCTTGGGTTCTGGGCACCACTTCTGCATCTTTATTGTAAACACATTCTCCTTTTGGCTATGATCATTCTAAGGGGGTTTCTGTTACTGGCAAACAAAACCTTGACTAGAAGGAGCCCCTCCACTTCTATTAGAGTCTTGATTTTTCCCAACTTATTCTCTCTTAGGAAGTCCACAGAGTCCTCATAATGTCTTGGTGTCTTTCTTTTTCAGGAGCAAATGCTCACAATTCAAACCCCATCTTGCTCCTACTTGTATCTTGCTGAACTTCTTTCTATGCTCTAAAAGACCCAGGTTCTCCAGACAGCCTTCCTGGACCACCTCAGACCACAGGGGCTCTCTCTTCCAATGACCGCCAATAGGACTAGACTGTCAGAGGATCCCAGTTACCAGACCACAGCCTAGGCCCAGGATGGCTGCATCAGCATCATCTAGAACTTACCAAAAAGTTACAAACTCCATGTCCCCACTCCTCCCATCCCTGAGAGTCTAATTCAATAGATCTGGGTGAAGCCTGTACTTTTTAAAAGGCTCCCAAGTGATTCTTCTATGTTCCTTCAGGTTTGAAAAACGCTTAATGTATAATACTAATTTCATACTTGACATAAACTAGTTTGTATGGTTACTTATCTCTTTGAGTGTATTTTAAATTTTGTTCACAGTAAATCAAAATCTTCCATGCCACATATTTAGAGAGCATTCAGGTGGATCTCTCTTAGACCACCCCTCCTACCAGGTGCCTTACAGATATACTCTCCTACCCTCCTAACAGATATGATTGATCCCAAGCCTCAGACCACTCTTTTTCATGCATAGGACTCTAGGGAATGTAGAAAAAGAAGAAAACATTGTAGATTATGGCTAGGCACCAATGGCCTCTTCATTACAGAGTAAATATAAACAAGAGTGGAATACTCATGAACCTTTTCTCTCCCATTGCCCTCAATACTGTTATTTGTTGTAGAGAGTTGCAATGAACAGGTTACTCTGCATCCCTTTCAGGGAAAATCTGAACTCAGGAAGCAAATTTCTTGAAGTCCTTGTGTAATAGCCCATTCACAAGTAACACAATGGGCCCTGAATTGATGAGTCAAATGGAGCAAGACATAGATGGAAGAGCCTGAGGATAACTGCCAATCTCCCGTATGAGGTGGTCATGCTCAAAGGTCATCAACCAGAATCCCCTCTTCCAAGTCCCAGCATCCCTCACACCCTGAGAGAACTGGCCAAGAAATGGTAAAAAGGATACAGTGCAAACACCACTAATAAATTTACTGCTGCTAGCCAGAGCTTTGGGTATAGCAAGAAAATGTGCATGCACGTGTGTGGGGGCGGTGGGGGAGAGTGTTGCTAGTGCTAGTTGGTGCCTCACAAGTCCTGATGTGAGTACTGGGAACAAAAAGGAGACCTACAGGACAGAGGTTGGTCCCATTCAAAGTCAGCACAGTGGGGATGTACCGCATAGATTGTGGCACTGAGCATGCAGGGGCTGCCAGAAACTTGCCAGGAATCCGTAGGATGTCTCCCACAATTTGTTTCTCTCAGAAGGGTCATTACCTAAAGGAGCAAAATTCACGTGACCAAGGTTATTCAAGCTCATAATTCTGGGATTCTATCTCTGACTGCCACCTCCCCAAAACCTCACCCCTTCACCTCACCTCTGCTCTTCCATTCCCTACCCACTCCTTGGCTGTATCACCTTTCCCTGCCCATATCTCCCCACAGAATTTCTGATTCTTTACTCTCATCCTGTTCAGAGACATCACTTTTCTCCCCTAGACCCCGGAGCCTCTGCACCTGGGGACGCTGTGCAAGCATGTGCTTGTGATGATGAGGACAGTGCCCACGAGGAAGCCCATCAGGCCAGTGGCCAGGCCCAGGGCACAGACCAGGGTGTCTGTAGTGTCTGGCAGCAGAGGCACCTGCGGCTCTGGAAGAGAAAAGGGTACAGCAAAGGATTCTAGAGTAAAGGAAACACGGGACTGAGAAGAGTGGGCTGGGAGAAGGCTCCATACCCCAGTGCCTGAGGAGCGGCTCATCCAGGCCCCAGTGCTCCACCTGGCAGTCATAGAAGTCATCTGCTGAGGGCACGAAGGTCAGGTAGTGGAACTTGCGGAACAAATGATCAGGCTGGGAATAGAAGCTGGTCTGAGCCACCCCCTCGGTGATTGTTTGACCATTGCGTAGCCAGGTGATATTGATCACAGGGGGGAAGATGTTGTCCACGATGCAGATGAGGACGTTGGGCTGGCCCAGCTCCACTCGAGACTTGGGGAGTACAGTCACCCTTGGAGGCACTAGGAGAAATAAGGCCCTGAATCCCAAAGGATCATCTCTGCAGCTGGGCCTTCTAATGTCTGAGACTGAGGGACATTTCCTCCTATTTAGCTGTCTGCATGCAGTTAACCGCTGGGATGGTAATGACTAGGGCAGCAGCAGGAGGACAGAGGGAGAAGAGACTGAGGAGTGCAGTGTGGCACCAAGGGCTCCTGCATCTGACAGGTCCCTGAAGGGGAGTCCAGGTGGGAGGGGTCTTTCCTCAAAAAGAAAGGGGATGCTGAAGGGGTCTGGAAAGGTCTAGAGCCTCCCGGGAAAGAAAGGGATTGAGCACCACAGTCACAGATTCTGAGAACGGTGTGCAGAGCAGATAGAGAGGTGGGGAAGTCTTCTCTGGGCCTCCCCTGACTGACCGAGGAGGAGAGGGTCAGAGGAAGGGCCAGGTACCGTTGGTGGCTCTGGTGTGGTTGGAGCGTTCCACCAAGATGTCCAGATGGGCTTTGATCATCGCAATGCTGGCCAGCCCATTCTGCGGGTCAAAGTGAGTCAAGTCGCCAAACTCAGGCAGACGCCACACAGCCTCCCTCTTCTTCAGCTCCACAGAGAACAGCTGTTCCCCATCAAACTCATGCGTGAACTGACCTGAGGCATCATAGGACTGGTAGAAGGCTGGTCCATAGGAGCCCATGTGGTCAGCTGGTTGGATGAGTTCAGGGTCAGGGAGAGAGAGAAAATGTATCAGTCTCATCCATGACAAATGCTATTTTGAGTCTCTGAGCCTGTGCCCCATGCTGAATCCTAAGAGGGCAGAATCCTGTTCTGACCTGAGCTGATCCTTGGAGAGTAAAAGGGCTCATAAGGGATGGAGGGGAGAGAACAGAGGGAAACAAGCAGATGCCCAACACACTCACCAGCACTAATACAGAGATGCAACCTGGCATACCAGGTTGGGAAGAGATGAGGCTGCCTAAAATCATGCTTGGGATTCCCAGGATTAAACTGTGGCTATGACCATTTGCTCTAACTGTGCTCTCAGGTCCTGGTGTGAGATGAGGGTGTGCGGGGTGGGGTGATGAGAAAATAATTAGAGACAGGCACATAAGATGGAGCTTTGGGCACAGAGAGGCAATGTGGGTAGGTGTGAGAGAAAACAGGCGATGGCTGGCAGGAATAAGATTTGTGATACAGAGACCAAAGTGATAGGAAAAGGCAGCCCAAGATATTGCTGAGAACATTGGAATAGGCATTAGAAATTCAAGTCCCATCTCTTCCATCTCAGAGCATTATGGTTGAGCATATCTCTTCCCATAAATGAAGCTCAGTTTTCTGAAAATCGGGGGTTAGGTTTTAATTGGTAAGATACCTTTAGAATTCTAGGAAGTCGTTTGTTCAATAGTTGTGGAGGAACTACTGTGGGCCCGGCACAATGCCAGGTCCCAAGGAAATACAGATGAACCAGCTGTGGACCCCACACACAAGGAGCTCACTTCCAGAGCAGGATAAGACAGATAAACAGGTAACTAGTGACATGGTGATGAATACTGCAGTAGAACTGGACTTGAATGGGCATACTCCAAGTCAGAAATCAGGGTGCTGGGGGGCAGCAGGATGGACCTTTGGGTCTCAGAAAGGAAGAGGAACTAGGGAGGTGCCTAAACCTGAAAAGGCCTGAGCAGAACACTGGCACAGCTGGACTGTGCTGCACCTGTATTTTAGGTCCAGAACAGACAAGAGAGAGGGATTAGGGATCTCTTGGTAAAGGAAGTTGCCCATCAATCAAAGCGAGAAAGGAACAATTTATGCTCAGTACTATCTTTCACATAAGCCAACACCCTAAATCTCCTCTTTTCATCCAGTCACTCCCAGCACTCACCCTTGATGGCCCCAGCTTCCTGGGGGCTCAGGAACGCCATCAAGGTGTGGAGTCCCAGGACCAGCCCCCCACTGAAGACCATTGCCTTCTGGTGCTTTAACAAAACAAGTCTCAGTCACTGTCAGGGGTAAAAGAACAAGGAAGAGGTAAAGAGGAAGAAAACAGATTCTAGGATGGAGCAGATGCCTGCTGTATTCAGCCAATCAGAGAAATTCTCTGAGTTAATGTGGCTGTTGCCAGGCAAAGAAGTAAAGAGCCTGGGTGAGAAGATGGAAGACTTCTCTGGGCCCAAGTACACCAGGGAGGCTTGGTCCACAGGAGAGTCAGAAGGAAGTTTCTGTTTGGGGAAATAGAAGGGGTTTACATCAACTCTTACTCCATCCTTCAAGAAGGCACCCTCTGAAGAGGGAGGAAAGGCCACCAGGCCACTAGGCCACTAGGCTCGAACAAATCCTCTCTCAGTCTTGATCTGTGGCATAGAGAATGATACTATCCCTACAAGTTTATGCAGACAATTTGGAATTAAAATATAAATTTTACTAAGAAACTTAGTAAATCGTGGAAAGCTCATGATAGAGAATGTTGCTTCTTCAGTAGCAATTGGGTATTGAGTGTTTTTTGTTTCAAAATACATGAGGATTTTTTTTAATGTGTGGTGGGTTTTTTCGTCATTAACTTCTAATTTAATTGCACTATAACCCAAGAATTTTGTTAGTATGATGTATCTTAGAAATTTATTGAAACTGACTTTGTGGTTTGGAATGTGGTCAATATTTGTAAATGTTTCACCTGTGCTCTGATTTTGAATGCAGAATTTTGTAAATGTTTCTTGGATCGAGTGTGTTGATTTTGTCATTTCAATCTATTGTATCTATTTTTAGACTGACCTATAAATATTTAAGAGTAATGTGTTTAAAGCACCAGCTATACTGTTTGTTTTTTTACTTGTTTCTATTTTAAAATTGATTTTTGTCCTCTATATATTTAGGTTATTAGGCACCTGCTTTTTGGAATTATTAGAGTTTCAGTGAATTGAGACTTTTCCCAATTTGTAATGACAGCGTTACTGTCTTAAAGTCTGTTCTGTCTGATATTAACACAGCTACACGGCTTTCATTTGTTAGTATATGTTTGATATATGTACTTCTATACACTGATTCTTCAGATGTAATTGTTGTAAATATCATAAGGTAGATTTGGGGCCTGTTTGTTGTTTTTCTTTAGAAGTGGTGGTATTCTTTAAAGGGAAGGAGTTATTATTTTGGCCTGAGAGTATCCATCTGCGTCAGTATCATGAATGTAAAGAGAAGAAAGAGTCAGAGGCCTAGGTCAGCCCAAAACCACAGTTATTACCCTTTTGGTGTCACTTCTCTAAGTGACACTTCAGATCAAGGCTTCAGGATAAGAAGTATTGGGAGGGGCTAGCCGTCCTTGATCTATCAGCCAGCCCTGGGCTGGAAGATGAAGTGCTGGAAGAGTGAATGACTACAGCAGTCAGTTGTGATTGCTGTCCCCATCTCCTCCCCAGTCCAGCAGGGATTTCAGCCTGATTTTCACTCCAACTCCCAACAGCTATAGGAGCAATCAGTATCTTCCACTGTTTTCTGCAGCATGGGGCAGCAATGACTGTCCAAGGTCAGCATTAGGGAGAGGCAAGAACAGACAACCTCTGATAAATCTTCTCACGGTCTCAGCCGTAGCCCACACCACTAGTTCAAAACAAGTTTTAATCTCACTAGGGGTCCTCACTATTTTTTCTCTGTGATTTCTCCCTGGTTGATATTTAGGTGTGGGAACCAATAACACATGCTAATTTATCTTGGAAGGAAGCAGGTCTCTCCATTATTTTGTTGTAATATTTATGTATGAGCTACATCGCCTCTTAGATAAAAGGCCAAGGGGTCATAGTTTATTGAATCTTTGTTATACAATCTCCCCTCTCCCCCAAATGCTAGCACATTATTAAATACATGCTTGTCAAATAAACAAATAGACAACAACAAATAAAAGTAGATAAAGTGAATTCCAGTGGTCCTAGGGAAAGACATTCCAACACTGGGAGCAAATACTAGAAACAAATACAGGCTGAACAAAAATCTGCATAAAGTGTCTACTCTTGGAATATGACATAAATTCAGTTACTCCACATTGTCTAAAACACTGATTTTGAGGTAATGGTAATTGTATCTATTATGTTCTCTGGGGCATGATAAGTTGAGGTAGGTGTTAGGAGATATTATTCATTAAATAAATATTTATGGAACTCCTACTGTGTCCTGGGCACTGTGTTCTGCAGTAGAAACACAGAGATGAGCAGGTCAGGGCCCCTTCCATCCAGAACTATGTTGTCTAATACAGTGGCCACCACCATGTGCAGCTACTACTGAGCACCTGCAATATAGCCAGACCTAACTGAGATATACTGTAAGCATAAAGCACACTGGATTTCAAGATTTAGTAAAAAAATATATATTATATTTATTATATTATATTACATTGTATTACATTGCATTATATTACATATTATATTACATTGCATTATATTACATATTATATTATCTATATACAGATGCTCCTCGAATTATGATGGGGTTATGTCCTGATAAACCTATCATAAGTTGAAGCTAACACACCTAACCTATCAAAAACCATAACTTAGCCTATTTTAACTTAAATGTTCTCAGAACACTTACATTACCCTACAGTTGGGCACAATCATCAAATACCAAGTCTATTTTATAATAAAGAGTTGAGTATCTTATGTAATTTATTGAATACTGTACTGACAGTGAAAAGCAGAATTGTTGTATGGGTATCACTTTCATACCATTGCAAAGTTGAAAAATCATAAGTCAAACCATCATAAGTTGGGAGCCCTGCATTTATAAATATATATTACATACATAAATATATATAATCTTACTAATAATTTTTATATTGATTAGTGTTTAATAATATTTTGGATATGTTGTTTATTATTACTTTTTTATTATTACTTTTTTAATGTGGCTGCTAGAAAATTTGATATTGAATATGTAACTCCCATTATGTCTCTATTGAACAATGGTGCTCTGGTTGCTCTTGATTGGCTGCCAGTTAGCCATTCACTCCTCAGATTGTTCAATTTAAGCAGCCTGCTTGCCAGGATCCGTGCATCCTCTACTCTTACTACCTAGAGTTTCCACCAGAGGGCAACCTTGTCTTCCAATGTTTCAATTCTGGACATTGAATCTTATTTTGTGTATATTTGTATTTATCTACTTTGAGTCTATTTTGCTTTTGGCTCTGTGCAAGGCTCTGGCAACACATTTATGGTTCCTTCCATCAAGGATTTTTCAATCTATCATGGAAGGATGTACACAGAATTAAAAATGATATGTAAAAAGAAAACCTATTTTATTAATGTGCACTATAAATGTTCACATGATCATCAACTTTCCCAGGTGACTTTTTCCTTAGTAATTAATTAAATAGTTTCAAGAGCCCAACCTACATAACTGGAATTTAAGTAGTCTAGCTCTCTCCCCAGAATCTCCTGGACAGAGAAGTGATGCAAGTTTGTGCTTACATATGCCAGTGGTTGATATTATCTCTTGCTTCAAATTTCTGCAACAAGTACACTGTTTGGGTCATCTTGAGGCAGCTCTCTACCATAACAGGTTTCTTACTGGTCATCACTTTCAGGCTCTGGATTTCTGGCATGTTGCCGCTAGAAGCTGTTCACTCTCCCTAGAACTTTCTCCTCTCATCTCCTCTCTAAATCCAGAGCCTCAACCTCTATCTCCTAGGAGATAACTCCACCTGCAGAGGATGTGGCACTGGCTGGGATGCATGGGGGATGAGGTACCTTCTACCAACTCTCCTCTGGGACCCACTGGGGTGGCATCCAGAAGTGGGTGCCCAGCTTGAGGCCTGGTACAGTGCGCACACCCTTCTGTGGGTAGCCATAGCTTCCACCAAGCTGCTTAGTTCAGGGCCTCGTCCTCCACGTCTGTGTCGTAGCTGTGCTCCAGCTCTTCCTCCTTGATCTTGGCTGAGCTGGTGGTGATGGCTATGAAGTGGGCAAAGAGCTTGACATGCTGGACCAGAGGGATTGTGATAGGAGTTGCTTCACGGGGACAGCCCTGGGCACCGGTACCATTGACAGGCAGCCCCAATAGTCTGTAAATGGTAGATGCTGCTCTCTTTAGCCCCTTGGGTCTGTTGGGCTTGGGCTCTTCAGCCATGTTGATGGCCAAGGTCTGCGGAGCCAGCACCCACCCATTCTCTCCCAGCACAGCTGCTGGGGCATGATACTCGTTGGCAAGTTGGACAAAGACATAGCTCTTGTGCACTGAACAGCTCCCCACACGGCCATACTTGGAGAAGATAGTCTCCACATCTGAATTCTTCACTATAGCTGTGTTGAGGTTTCCAATGAAGACCTGAGAGCTGATGGACTTGGGGTCATTCTTGTTGGTTACATTGCTTGTCTGGATCTTCAAGGACATGGTAGCCACCAAGGTTGAGCTCATTCAGCAGTTTCCTTTTCAAGATTACAGGGTCAGCACCAGCTATCTCTGAGAATAGAGCCCACCCACTCCAAGAGCTGGTCTTGACACTTTTGTTGAAAATCATTTGACCATATAAACAAGAACTTATTTCTGGTATTCTATTTTTTCCATAGGTCTATGTATCTGTCCTTATGGCAGAACCACATCGTTTCATTACTGTAGCTTTGTGGTAAATGTTTAAATGAGGAAGTGTGAGGCCTCTAACTTTTTTCTTCTTTTTCAAGATTGTTTTAGCAATGTGGAGTCTTTTGAGATTTTTATATGAACTTTAGAATGGAAATTTTTATTTCTGAAAAAGGTATCATTAAGATTTTGATAGATTTTGAATCTGTAGATTATTAAAAGGTATCATTAAGATTTTGATAGATTTTGAATCTGCAGATTATTTTGAGTAGTAATGACATTTTGATAATATTAAGGGTACCAATCCATGAACATGGGACATCTGTTCATTTATTCATGTCTTCTTAAATTTATCTCAACAATGTTTTGTAGTTTTCAGTGCACACAGCATTCACCTTCTTGGTTAAGCTGATTGCTAAGAATTTATCCTTTTTGATGATGTTATATATGGAACTGTTTCCTTAATTTCTTTTTTGGATTGCTTATTATTAATGTATAGAAACACAACTAATTCCGAATGTTGATTGTGTATCTTGCTACTTTGTTAAATTCATTTATTCATTCTAATGGTTTTGTGTGTGTGTAATCTTTATGGTTTTCTACTTATAAGACTACATCGTCTGTGAAAAGATAATTTAATTTCTTTCTTTCCAATTTAGATGCCTTTTATTTTTTTCTAGTCTAATTGCTCTGGTTAGAATTTCTAATATTATTTTAAATAGAAGTGACAAAAACAGGCATCCTCGTGTTCTTCCTGAAGTGATAGGAAAAGCTTTCTGTCTTTCACCATTAAGTATGATGCCAGCTGTGGGGTTTTTTATATATGGCTTTTATTATATCGAGGTAGTTTTTTTCTACTCCTAATTTGTTTAGCGTTTTCCCATAAAAGAGTGTTGGATTTGATCATTTAGTTTTTTTCCCGTGTGCTATTAATGCAATGTATAACATTGGTCAATTTTCTTATGTTGGCCCTACTTGGTGTACAGTAGTTTTAACACGCTGCTAGATTCAGTTTACTAGTATTTTGTTGATTTTTGCGTCAATGTTTGTAAGGGACATTGGTCTGTAGTTTTCTTTTCTTGTAGTGTCTCTGGCTTTAGTATCAGGGCAAATCTAGCTTCATAGAATAAGTTAGGACGTGTTCTCTCCTCATCAATTCTTTGGAAGAATTTGAGAAGGGGTAGTGCCCCCTCCTCATTTATGATTTTAGTATTTTCAATCTACTCTTTTTTTCCTTAGTCAAGCTATAATAGTTTCTCAATTTTGTTAATATCTTCAAAGAACCAACATTTGATTTTATGCTATTTATTCTGTTCTCTGTTTTATTTATCACTGCTCTGATCTTTATTGTTTCTTTTCATCAACCAGCTTTAAATTTAGTTCTCCTTTTGCTAGTTCCTAAAGTTGTAAAGTAGGTGATTGATTTTAAGTCTTCTTTTTTAATATATGCATTTACATCTATAAATTTCCCCCTTAGCACTATTTTCATTGCATCCCATTAGAGTACTAGGGTGGATTGAGATTTGTACGAAAAATGAGATGAAAGTGTGTAGGCATATAGAAGGGAATGAGAGTGGATTATAAGAAAACCAAGGAAGCAGTAACTAAGGAAAAGCCTTCTTTGTGCTGCTTCCCTATGGGTAATTTAATATGAGAGCTTCTAGGATCCTATGTTTATTATTCAGGAGGCTTCTTAACTTCCTAGTTCAATTTTATACCCAACACAATGAAAGGAAGGGCCATAAACTAGGTATTCTTAGTTTTCCACTAACTTCTACCTTTCCTTTCATGGATCTTTTCTCTTTTAGATTCCTCCACACCCCCTTCTAGAGTATACCTATGGCATTCTGTCTTCATTTTCCTTTCTCAATTTCCAGGGGTGACAGTGTTTGAATCCCCTGAGAACAGCCCTTCAAACTCCAAGGCGATTTGCTGATGGGAGGGAGAACTTACAGCTGTTAGTCACAAAGAAGTGTTGGAACTAACTGGTTGGGCAGCTCAGTTATGGAGCCTTTGCCTTCAGAATCCTGGAGAAGGATGGGGTTGGAAAAAGAGGAAGCTAGAGCAGTGCTTGGACGATACAGAATAATGTCTAACAGGAGGCAAGAGGAGGCAGTACCAGGATCCCATGTGCTTCCAGGTCCAGTACAGGCAGTGATCAACCACAAATAACTTTGTAGCTTCTACCACATAGCCCGGGGAAATCACAGGCAGCAGCTGACCTTGGCCTACATGGGAACCCCTCCCAAGGGGCTCCAGCACCAACACACCCAGAGGCTGGCATCAGACTGCAACAGAGCACTACCTGATTAGCCCCACAAGAGGCACACCCAAAGGATGGTCTCAACAGGCATATGAGCCCGATGGGGCAAATCTCCCCTCCGCATACACACACAGCAGCTCATATGTTGTGGGCTTGGCCAATCTTCACAGCCAGTCAGCCTAAAAGTCAATCCAACCTACTGACATGCCAATAGCAATCAAGGCTCAACTACAACAGGAGGACACACAACCTACATGAGGGAGACTCCTGGACCTCCTGGCACAGGTGATCAGGAAGACTGCACCACTAAGCCACACAGGGCACCTACTACATAAGTCCACCCAGCCAAAACTGAAAAACATAGCATATCTACCTAATACATAGAAGTGAACACAGAAAGGCAATCAAAATGAGAAATCAAAAAAAGATGTCCAAAATGAAAAAACAGAAAACTCCAGAAAAAGAACTAAATGAAATTGAGGCAAGCAACCTATTGGATACAGAGTTCAAAATACCAGTTACAAAGATGTTCAATGAACTTAAGGGGAAGAATAGATTATCTGAGTGAGAACTTCAACAAAGAGATAGTAAGCATTAAAAAAAAGAAGAAGAAACCATTCAAAATCAGTCAAATATGAAGAATACAATACTGAAATGGAGAATACACTAGAAAGAATCAACAGTAGATTAGATGAAGCAGAGGATCAAATCAGGCATTTGAAAGATAAGGTAGCAGAAAACACCCAATCCGAACAGCAACAAGAAAAAAATAATCCAAACATTTGAGGGCAATACCAAGCATACCAACATTTGCATCATAGGGATTCCAGAAGGAAAAGAAAGAGAGCAAGGGATTGAGAACCTATTTGAAGAAACAGTGACTGAAAACTTCCCTAACCTGGCAAAAGAAATAGACATTTTGGAGTTGTCATTTTGGACAACTCCAGGAAGCATGACTGGACAGAGATATCAACCTATAATTTTCTTTTTTTGTAATATCGTTGTCTGGTTTGGGAATCAGGGTAATGGTAACCTCATAAAATAAGCTTGAGAGCCTTCCCTCCTCTTGAATTTTTTGGAATAGTTTGAGGAAAATAGGTGTTAATTCTTCTTTGTGTCCATCACAGTGTCCAACAAGATGAACCCAAACAGCCCAGGCCAGCAAAAGCTGTCAGGAATGGCAGAGTTGAGCCTGGGCCATCTAAGCACCTTGCTGTTGCCAGGCAATGGTCTGAATTGTGACCTGCGTGATAAGCTTCTGCATCCACAGAAAACAGACATGCAGCCAGCTGTCAGCAGAAGACTGAGAACAATGAGACTGAGACATCCTCAGATCTTAGTGCTTGCAATACAGGCCTACCTAAAGAAACAAGAAAAATCTCAAAAAAAAATCTAATTTTACACTTAAAGGAACTAGAAAAAGAACAACAAACAAAGCCTAAAGTGAGTAGAAGGAAGGAAATAATAAAGATCAGATTGGAAATAAACAAAATAGAGTCTAAAAAAGTACAAAAGATCAATGAAACCAAGAGCTGATTCTTTGAAAAGATAAACGAAATTGATAAACCTTTAACCAGATTCATCAAGAAAAAAAGGGAGAGGACCCAAATAAATAAAATCAGAAATGAAAGAGGAGAAGTAACAACTAACACTACAGAAATGCTAAGAAACTGGATACTCTGGAAGAAATGGATAAATTCCTAGAAACAAACAATCTTTCAAGACTGAGTCAAGAAGAAACAGAAAGTCTGAATCCACCAATCAGTACTAATGAAATTGAATCAGTAATCAAAAAACATTCGATTAAGGTTAATATCCAAAATTTATAAAGAACTTGTACTACCCAACACCAAAACAAAAACAAAAACAAAAACAAAAACAAAAAACAGTCTAATTTAAAAATGGTCAGAGGACTTGAATAGGCATTTCTCCAAGGAGGACATACAGATGGCCAATAGACATATGGAAAAATGCTCAAGGTCACACCAGCAAAAGCTGTCAAGAATGTCAGAGTTGAGCCTGGGCCATCTAAGCACCTTGCTGTTGCCAATTATCAAAGAATGCAAATTAAAACCACAATGAGATATCGCCTCACTCCTTTCAGAATGGTGGTCATCAATAAATCAACAAACAATAAGTGTTGGCAAGGATGTAGAGAAAAGAGAACCCTTATACACTGTTAGTGGGATTGCAAATTGGTACAGCCACTACGGAAAACAATTTGGAGTTTCCTCAAAAAAATTAAAAGTAGAACTACCATATGACCCAGCAATTCCATTTCTGGGTAGTTATCTGAAGAAACCCAAAACACCAATTCAAAAAGACATATGCACCCTTACTTTCACTGCAGCACTATTTACAATAGCCAAGATATAGAAGCAACCTAAGTGCACATTGATAAAAGATTAGATAAATAAGAGGTGGAACTTATATTCAGTGGAATATTACTCAGCCATAAAAAATGAAATCTCACCATTTGCAATGACATGGGTGGACCTAGAGTGTATTATGCTAAGTGAAATAACTCAGACAGAGAAAGACAAATTTTATATAATGTCACTTATATGTGGAATCCAAAGAACAAAATAAACGAACAAACAAAATGGAAACAGACTCATAGAAGGGGATAGGAGGGTTGAATGAAAAAGGTCAAGGGACTAAGAAGTACAAATTGGTAATTACAAAATAGTCATAAGGATATGAAGTACAGCATAGGGAATATAGTCAATAATAATGTAATAGCTATGTATAGTGCCAGGTAGGTACTAGACTAATTGAGGGGATCACTTCATTAACTATATAAATGGCTCATCAGTATGCTGTACACCTGAAACTAATATAAAATAATATTGAATGTCAACTCTAATTGAAAAAATAAAATAAATAAAATATTCTGCTCTGAATAAGAGATGACTTCACCTAGATCAATAGTTTTCAAACTATTCTGGGCAACTCAGAGTTGCTTCAGGGGTCCCAAAAATAGTATAAAATTTTTCATATACAAAAAATAAAGATTTTAAATTGCCCAAAGAACTCATTCATCACTTATGTTTACTGGCAGGTAAAAGTCCATTTTTTAAACAAAAGGTAAATATTGCCCCCAAAAGTTTCAAAATCATTTTCTTAAACTGACAAATGTTCCCTGATTAATAACTGTGGAGGAGAAACAAGGACTAATTGATTAAAATTAAGAGAAACACATTCCAACCTAGGGCAGAGAGTTCGGTAGGGAGAGGGATATGACTGGCAGAATGATAAGGACTTGAGGACTGAAAAGGAGCTGTGGGCTCAGGGTATTGGGCTCAGGGGAGGAAGCAGGTCAGGATAGCTGAGCCAAGAAGTAGGATCTTGCCTTAGCAACGACAGTGGCTTTTATGGGGGGCCCTGAAGCTAGACCCACCCCTTCTTCTCGTCCTCTGCCACCAACTTTGAAGATTCTAGTGAGAAGTAAGGTAGGATGAACCACAGTTATTCTGGCCATCACTACAGTGACAGAGGTAAGCAGTCAGATTATGTCTAAAATGGTCCCCTTCTTACTCCTGGAACCTCCTTCCTATTTTCTTCTATGCTCAAGAAGATTCCCCTATAATTAGGGCTAGAGCTGCAGCGCAGCTCCATCTGGGGCTTTATGCTTCTCATGTTTAGCTTCACCCTTTCCCAGCTCTCCTCAGCATCCCCCTGACATGGTGAAAAACAGGTGAGTATCCTATTTAAAAACACATTTGTGGCCCACCACACTTGTAATTAAATGACATCTCAGCAGTGGTATGATACATTAGATCTGGTGTTTAAATATGAGATGTTCTTTCTAATGAGGTAACAGAGATGGCTATTAAAAAAAACACATTTAGTAAACATTTTAGAGTTCCTTCTTATGTTCCAAGCACATAGTTCATTTTATTTGTTGGTTCATTCACTAATGTACAAATATTTACTAACCACTATGTTAGACACTCAACAAGAAGACAGTAGGTATTTGTCTTGAAAAGTTAACTTGAAGAGGATGAAACAGATATGCAAAACAATCAAACCACCTTGATTCCCCCAATGTGACCAAGAACAAAGCAGGCCCAAAGAGATTCAGACAGAAGCAAACAGAATATACTAGGTTATGGATACTTCTGTGTAGATACACACCTTCCATAACTCTGTTGGTGGCACTCCCTAGGAGGAGCAGCATATGGTGAAGGCTACCACATTTTTTACGTTAAAGATTACATCATTAATGCCTCTAGGAACATTCCATAGCTTTTGAGGTCAATCTCTCTATAGCCGTGCTTGAAAAGTAAAAAGACATATTAACTAGGAAGACATATAAGCTAGGAAGGATTTCTTATACCAAGCTTTAAGAAAGCTTTAAGGAATTTATTTTCACATTTCTAGCGATGCAACACAACAAAACTGAGGTATTTTCAAGATATAATACTGGCACAGAAGAGAGAGCACCTAACTGGAAAAGAGAAAGAAGGGAAAGCTTCATGGAGAAGGTGACATTTGAGCCAAGACAGTCACTGAGATGACAGTGGTGGGAAGGTAGTCAGATAGAGAGAAGAGCTCTACTCTCCATTTTCCCAGCATCTTCTGTCCCTGCCATTCCTCTGTCTGAGGCCTTTCTCCAATGGTGAGAGTCTGCTCTTCCCCGAGACCTAACATGAAATATCACCTCCCTCTGAAGCCTTCGTGTCTACCCCTTCTCCAGCTGCCAGCAGAACTGATTGTTTTCTCAGTATGACCAACCTTCTCTAAAGATCACAGAATCGCCCCCTTAGCACTGAGCCACATTTTATCCATTTATGAATATGTGTGCATGTTTTATTTATTTATTTATTTATTTATTTATTTATTTACTACCTTCTTTTCCCTCTGAAGGGCTTTCCTGTTATTCAGTGCTAGAAATGACTAAAGAAGTCCTTTAGTTAAATCCTCTCCTTTCATAGGTGAGACTATCCAGACCTAAAAAGTTTCTCTGACCTGCCTACCATCACCTAACTCACTGTTAGAAGAGATAGTATTTAAAAATCCAGCCCTGATGTGGAAAGTTTGAGGGAGGAGCCACAGGAAGTATCCACACACAGGTTCAAGATTCCCCAAGGAACAAGTAGTGATTGCCTGCTTCATCAGCTCCCAGAGACAGGAGCCAAGCCAGACTCTTGGACAGCAGAGGAAAAAATTAAGATATTGGATGTATAATCTAACTCTTTCCAGGAAGAAGCTGGGCGCTGGGCTTTATCTCTGGAATGAGGGAAGTTGGGAGAGGAACCATGGGAGGAGCCCATAGCCCCATTCTAAACCACGAGCTTTGTTCTTTGTAGTCCCCAGGAGACTATGAATCCATGTCCCCTGACAGGGACACGCAAGGTTGAAGCCAGACACTCAGTCAAGTTTTGGAAAAGTTAGGGTGCTAGATGTGAAGTCTAATTTCTTTCAGGGAAAATCTGGGAGCTGGGCTTTGCCACCTGTTCACTGTGCTGAATTATAGAGTGGAGCCCCCAGGAAGTGCTGATGCCCCTGTTCAAAACTGCCTCTTTGTTCTCTGTAGTCCCCTGGAAACTAGCAAATACTGGTCTGCTAGCTCCTGGAGATTGGTGAGTTAGAAACCAGACCCTCAGGTAGCAGTTGGAGTGCCAGATGTGTGGTCTAAACACTTTGCTCCTCAAAAAAAAGCTGAGACTGGGGGTTCCCTCCAGACTGTATGGTGCTGTGCTGGACATGGCTTTTATGGCAAGAACGGGGTTTAAGGCAAGCTTCTGCTATCTATTTCATTGTGGGTTTTTCCTCATTTTCCCGGTATGCAAGACTCTCTTGAACAATTTCTGGATTCCTCACAAAGGAAATTCATCCATGTATCTACTGATTTAGTGTGTCTGTGGTGGAAGGGAGAGTCCAGAGACTACTTTTCCACTATCTTATGGTATCACTCACCCCTGAAGATTTTTTAAAATAGGAAAATGATAAGGTCAGAGCTGTATTTTCAGAGAAATGTGAAGCGGGTTAGGGAGAGTAGGAACTCGAATCAGGGAGATGGGATAAGAAATTATTGTTATTGTCTAGAGGTGTGTAAATAAGAGCAAAAGTTAGAATGATGATGAAAACAGGGGAGAGG
Organism: Pteropus vampyrus; assembly: GCF_000151845.1. Taxonomy (NCBI): domain Eukaryota; kingdom Metazoa; phylum Chordata; class Mammalia; order Chiroptera; family Pteropodidae; genus Pteropus; species Pteropus vampyrus. The sequence goes on from NW_011889006.1 coordinate 397,405, forward strand.
AAAAAGAGGGAACCATGGAAATTCTAATGTGAATTCCTAACAAAATTCTAAAAGATACTGAGGAGATGTTTTATGGGCATTCAACAAAGCAGCCTTAGAATACCTAGGAATCTTTTGCTTTTGTGAACTGTATTTCACATTTCAGACATGTAACCATTTGGCTCCTGGACTTAGCTCCAGTACCTCCTAGAGCTCAGTTGTGTAGTCCAGGCAAAGTACCTATCATAGAATGTTCTAAGACCATAAAATTGACATCCAGGTGTATCCCATGATTTGCATAGTTCCCAAAGGCCCTATGGGAGAGAAATTGAATTTAATTGGGATTCAAACATGGATTGTACTGGCTGATGGACTGTGAGCTTATAAAAGTGGTTGAAGTAGGGTTGGGTTAAAAAGTGTCCCTAAATGAAAACCACTTTGAATAAAGAAAGCTGGCAGTTTGAATAAGTCTGAGCACAAGGCAGAAATATCACAGGGAGTAATGAGCACAGGTATAGTTCAAGGCTATTCTTACCTGACCCAGCCCCACCTGACTGTGCTTATGTACAAAGAAAGTAGAAAGGAAAGAAGTAAATCATTAAGCACTTAGAAGCTCTGATTTTGGAAATTCTCTGAATAAACTATTCTCCAGGGGCACATGTGCATTTTCCGCTCTCTAGAGGGAAGAGGGATACTAATGGCAGATCTCAAAAGAAGAACTGCCTTGGGTGTCTGGAGGTCACTGGAAGTAGACAGAAGCTTGGAAATTGACCTATGAGCAGCACAGAAGATGGACAAGGAGAAAAGAGGACTTCAAATAGAGAGATGCAGAGGTACTGATAACCCTTGATTATTTGTGGGATCTCTCAGGAACCTGAGAAGAAAAGGAAAAACTTGAGAAAGGTCTAGGATTCCTACTAATCAAACATGTGGAGCTCAGAATATGGGGTTTGAAAATATCACTGTAAATGTGAAGATTTGGGGTTTTCGTAGGAGAGACCAGAAAATAATTAGTTATTTAAAGAATAAATAATGTCGAACTTGCTCAATTTTCTTTATTATTTTTATAAAATAAAGTTATTAAACTGATATGACAAGAGAATGCTGCTGTCTATATATTCAGTTTTGAGAAATTATTTAAGGAGGAAACATGGCGGAGTGAGAGATGTCCTCAGATCTCTCCCCTTGAAACAACAATAAGCTGAACATCTAAAACTCAACAAAAGACACCCAAACTGCACACTGAGCATGGGATCTGCACATAAGAGCTACCACAGGCCAGAATCCAGAGTGTCAGACAGTGGACTGGGAATAATTAAGAAGCTGCCTCTCAGCAGTCACCAGAGCTCCCTGCAAGAGGAAAGGGACAGGAGAAGGAGAGCTGAGATTTTGCAGCGAGTTACCTGAACGTTCCTGCCTGGGATAGTAGTGGCTGCAGGGCCCAGTCATTAGGGCAGAAAGCAGAGAAGCAGGACGGGACCCCAGAGGAACAACAGCTGATTTTTGCTGGCCATGGTTGCAAAACTGAGACTGAGCTGCAGCCCCCAACCCTCAACCCAGAGGTCCCTTCCCCCTAAACCCTCCAAGACCGATCACCGCAGAGCCA